>NC_080784.1:162359053-162671553 GCF_028018385.1 Neofelis nebulosa
CCTATTTTTGCAATCATTAGAACTCTAAGTTACTTAAAAAAAAAAAAAAACAAAAAAAACTTACAATGCATTTGTCAAAGTTCCTTTTGACAGTCACCAAAACATTTCCCAATGTAGTACTCAGGAAAGAAGCAGGATCCACATTTTGTGCAGTCCACACATGATGACTCATTTTGACAAGCATGTAAAGGGAGTTAAAGCTATCAATTTTGTCTCCTAACGCAATTAGGTTGTTCAGTTCTGGCTCAATGCAGCGAAATATTTTAATCATCATTTGGCGGATCATATCTTTTCTGTTCAGAAAACATACAAAACAGATTACAAGTTTCAAGTGTTTTCATCTTTAATCCACTGCATACATACAGAATGACTAAAATTTATTACTTCAATTAAAAATGTCCAAAAATGACGAACTAATTATTCTACATCAGTTTCCAACATAAAAATATTTTTTTGAAGTTAAGTTTTATTACTCAAAACATAACTTAATGTCATTTGTAAAGCTGGATCCTGAAATGTGCTTTGTAATTTCTGAGAAATATACCACAATTCAAATGCTACTTCTTACCAGCAAACATCAAAATTGATTGCACTTTTTTGTGATTACCAGAGCAAAGAAGAGTCAAACAGGACTGATTTTAACTCAGGAAGACGTCAAGAAGACACTAGGTACACGTGTCAGTGCTGTGAGTACAGTCACATTACCAGAGTCATCTGGTTCCCCCCCACCCCCAACCTCCCGGCCAGTTGAGCGGCATTCCCCGAGGCTCAATTTTAAGTTTTTTTTCCTCCCAAAGAAATGACAGATAGTAACAAACACATACTCTGATGAAACTGGCAGTGGTGCGCCAGCATTATGTTGCCGGGATAATGTTCCTCCATCTATGTCCTCTGCTTCAGTCTGCAAAAATTATTCAGGTACTTTACATAACAAAAGACCAACAATTTGACTATATAGCAAAAGCCTGCTCAGTCTTAAAATTCCTAGGAGAGAATACATTATGAAAACCAATGATTTTTAAAACTGTATAATTTAGTATGTTGCTTAAGAATGTTTATGAGATGTTTTGCTCTTAGATTTGATCTGAGAATTATTGTAGGCTGAGAAGTTGTGCTTGTGTGTGTGCACAGGAGGGGAAAGCAGGGACAGAGGAGGTACAGGAGGCTCAGAGCGGGTGTGGGAATGGATGGGGGAGCAGCTCAAAAAAACCAGAAAAAACTTTTAAGACAATTTTAAAAATTAAAGAAATCTCATCAATCATTCAAATAAAACTCTGGCATTTAAAAAATGCTATTAAAAATTCTCACAGAGGCTAACAAATAAGCAAATTTCTACCATCATCATCTACAACAACATTCATTTTAGATTGCTTTTTATGTTGGTTCTGTTTTTTAAGGTGACCTTAATTTAAAAATCATTTCATTGGGGTGTCTGGGTGGCTCAGTTTGTTAAGCATCCGACTCTTTTATTATTTTTTATTTATTATTATTTTTTTAAATGTTTATTTATTTTTGAGAGACAGAAAGAGACAAAGCATGAGTGGGGGAGGAGCACAGAGAGGGAGACACATACATCTTTTTAAAAAATTTTTTAATGTTTATTTATTTTTGAGAGAGACAGAACACGAGCAGGGGAGAGGCAGAGAGAGAGAGGCAGACACAGAATGTGAAGCAGGCTCCAGGCTCCAAGCCGTCAGCACAGAGCCCGACACGGGGCTCGAACTCACAAACAGTATGATTATGACCTGAACTGAAGTTGGACGCTTCACCAACTGAATCACCCAGGCGCCCCAACATCTGACTCTTGATTTCAACTCAGGTCACGACCTCACAGTTCATGGGGTTGAGCCCCGCGTTGAGCTCCACGCTGGTGGTGTGGAGCTTGCTTGGGATTCTCTCTCCCTCTCTCTGCCCCTCCCCAACTTGCGCCGTTTCTGTCTCTCTTAAAATAAACTTAAAAAAAAAAATCACTTTATTTGGGGCGCTTGGGTGGCTCAGTCGGTTAAGGATCCAACTCTAGATCTCAGGGTCATGAGTTCAAGCCTGTGCTGGGCTTCATGCTAGGCATGGAGCCTACTTTAAAAAAAAATTATTTGCATTGTGCTTTTAAGTTTTTCAAAATATTGCAGCAGTCTTTCATTTTATTTTCTTACATTTATGCCACCTGAGAGGCATGCTAAACAGGCATTATTATATTCTTGTACAGATGAGGAAAACTGGGGATTAAACAATTGGTTTAAGGTCTTAATGTTAGTTAGTAGCAAAGACATAAGAAAGATTCAAATTTGAGGCTTCTTTCTTTCTTCTTTTTTTTTCCTAGACCATGGTTTATATACTCAAATATCTTTTTTTTTTTAATTATATTTTTTCTTGGTGACTACTAAAATGCTAAAATTTCTTTTGGAATAACGTCTTTTACAAAATGTCTTATATTCAGACATTTTCCACCCTCGCTAATTTAGAGGATATTTAAGCCTAAGACAGTCTGGAGTATTAAATTAGATGCTCAAAGTCTATCACTGTTTTCGTTATCTTGTGATATGATAAAAATTATTGAAAACATCCTTACATCGTAAATTTTTTCTTTTTCTGTTCTGATATTGAAATTGTGACAATAAATTAATAAGGCCAATTATGCTACAGATCATAAATATTAGCCAAAAAATAAATGTGAGCCATACCATTGTTCCAGGCATACTTTGATGTTGCTGTAGTTTGAAAAATTTACTTATGAAGTCCTGTTCTGCCAGACACAAGGGCTCTAGTTCACTTAGTACCTGTTCAAAGATCTGAAGAAAAAAAAAATTAACTGCACCAAATGCTTAAAAAATCATCCACATTCAATGCACTTAGGGACCACAGATGCTTTATCTATAATAATCTCAATAGAATTCCAAAAGAAACTATTCCAAGATTGATAGGACGAAGCAGAAGGATCAAGGCATAACAGGGCCAGACATACCTAGAATAAAACTCACAACAATTATTCACTTGACATCTAGAAAGAGGAACACAGAGATAAACTTTTTAAATTTAATGCACTGCTGAGAATAATTTAGCTTCATAAAAGCTATTATTTCCTCTCTACTTTGTAGTTGGCTCAAAGAACTTAAGATACAAGCACTTAATGATTTATAGTAAATTTTAATAAAGCTGTTAAAAGTCAATGAATTGATAATACACATTTCAGTTGCCATTTGACTAGCACTTTTCTCAGATTCCAATTGGAAAGTAATATATAGTTAATTAAGAGACAACAGAGCCCAAATTTTTGAACACACTTACAAACTGCTGTTAGAAAACTAATGTTAATGTTTAAGAAGTACTTGTTATTTTATTTTACCTTATCAAATTTGGTCCTGTCAGCAACGTCGAGATCAGAGGCAGACATGTTTCCCATATCCAACAAAGAAGATGACTGAGATCTGCGATTCCCTGAACTCTGAACAGTGAGTTTATTTAGACTAGAAGTGGATCCAGTTAATTTCCCAGAACTTCCATGAAGACCTAAGAAATAATAAAACTTTGAAAGTTGTGACCTTCACGAATAAAAGACCCATAGCGTAAACCAGGGCTCTTTTCTCCACTGTCTTCATCTTCCAGTGCTCATATTAGTTATCACACAAGTCTACCACATGGGACAGGCTGTACAGTGTCCTGCTCCTTCATTAATGTTTGTGTCCTATCCCTGAGTATATTGTAAGAACAGCAAAACTACACAGATCCACAGAATAGGACTAGACGGGATCTTAGAGATCACATGAACTATACCTTGCCCAGTCTCACCAAAGTTGTCTGATATTTCTAGACTAAACTAGATGAAGATTTCCTTCTTACTCAAAAGACATGAAAATGGATGAAGGTCCATGACTCCTTAGTGTACTGGCTAACATGACTTTTTTATTTCTGAAGAAAACAGCCATATCCCAATATTACTTGCCTCCACATTAAAAATGAAAATATTGGATTGAACCATACAAACTGCTGATACTTGATCATTCTTGTCCTATAAAAAGTCAATTACATATGATTCGACATAACACATTCCTGAACCCAGAAACTCTGCTTTTATAGTAAGTGAACTGATTAACTACAGTTCTTTAAAAACTAAACAAAATGGGGGCGCCCGGGTGGCTCAGTCGGTTGGGCATCTGAATTCAGCTCAGGTCATGATCTCACAGTTTGTGAGTTTGAGCCCCACATCGGGCTCTGTGCTGACAGCTTGGAGCCTGGAGCCTGCTTCAGATTCTGTGTCTCACTCTCTCTCTGACCCTCCCCCACTCGTGCTCGCTCTCGCTCTCTTTCTCCAAAATAAACATTAAAAAATTTTTTTTTTAAATAATAAAAAATAAACAAAATGAAGAGAGAAAACAACAACAACCCTGGAAACTTGTTACATTTAAAATACAACTAAAATATAATACATACACCATGAACTATATAATATGGGACATCTTTGGTTAGCTATAAACATAGGTATCCATCATAACCATGAGGAAAAATGAGAACAATGTGGCTGGACAACATTCTACATACATCGAGGCATTAAAGGCTTACATTTTTTATAAGAAAATGTAATATTTTTATTCAGAATTGAATATAAATAAATAATTCTTTTTAATCTTCTAAAATATTTCTCAGTTAACCTGTATTATTTACTGATGGTCAGAAGGGACAGATAAAGATACAATAAGGACAATTTAAAGACATAAACTTCAGTTTCATTATGCAAAATCTGACCATATCTGTAAGAATTTTTATAGTTTTTAAACACAGCCTGAAAACAGAAGTTGAATGGTTAAGCCTTTGACAAATTCCTGACTGCCCACCATATATTTTTAACTATATTTCTTGAATGTAGCCATACCACTACCATCATGTTGCTTTTCTTTCACCAATCAATACCTGGCAACTCAGAGCAATTAATATTTTTGGTGTAACTTTTGTCAAGACAAAAAACTAATTTCTAGACATTAAACAACCATGCATTGAGAATACCTACTAATACACTAAGCATACTCACTCTCTGTTTCCTGTTTGACAGCACTTTCTTTTCGAGGCAGTGTAGCTGTGATGGATTAGGTTGCAAGCATCAAAGACAAAGACAAGTTAATAAACTGCAATTTGCACAAACCATGCACAAGAGGAAGTTAAAGCTCTAGTTTAAAAGACACATGCAAAGAACCATGAGCATCAAGTAACAAGAGGTGCAACATATGTTTAGTTGGGTCAGCTACTGGTTGACAAATTCTGAGAGAAAAAAACTCTACTAGTCTAATGTATTGTTCTTATTCAAATATTCAGGTAAAAAAAATCTGCATTTGTCAGCCCCCACTCCCAACACTTTTAAATGATTTTTTTTTTTAAGTTTATGCAGCTAGTATATTTAAATTTAAAAGACTACATTTGTAAGTTTTGGTTTTAGGAAAAAAAAACACAGTTCAAGTAAAAGTGGGTTTTTTTTTTTTATTTTGTAAAAATCATTTTATTTTATTTCATCATAGTAAGTATACTCTTTAATCCCCATCCCCTATTTCACCCATCCCCCTATCACCTCCCCTCTGGTAACTCATCAGTTTGTTCTCTTTAATCAAGATTCTCTTTCTTGGTTTGTCTTTTTCCCTTGCTTGTTTGTTTTGTTTCTTAAATTCTACGTATGAGATCATATGGTTGGGTAAAAGTTTAATACAATGGAAATTTATTAGAATGAAGTTGCAGACTTAGACATTAAGAGCATATCTTGCTCCCTGAAAACTCCTGAGTCTCCATGGTTCTAAATACTGTTATACTACATCTGATAAAAAATTACCTGAGTGGGGCTTTAAAATTATTTGAAAATATAAAGCTGAACTACTTAGTAGCTGGCTTTGTGAACACCTAGGATGAAAAGTATTTATCAAAATACTAATTATCAGGAGATGGGAGGATGGAAAGGTAAAGCCAAAGGGACAGGTTTAATATAGGAATTTGAGTTCCTTTAGGGTCATTTGGCATTTCTTTTATTCTAAAACTTCTCTCTATATAATATTTATTATATCAGTTGTAGAGATCTTGTGAAAAATTCTAAACTCAAACTTGAAGTTAATGTGAAAGGCAAAGAAAGAAATTATAGAATGAAAGAGAAAATTAAAAGAATATAACTATAACCTAGAAATATTTCAAAAACAGAGAATAATGTGTCAACTGTCACTATCCCTGCCAAACTTCAAGGCAAAAGCCTGAGTAAAAACAACTACCTTGTCATACCAGGGATATATATATCATTCCAGCCCTAGCTGCATAAGCTCAAGGGAGTATGAAATAACAAGGCTGGACACTAAAGTGGCAAGCAGGGGTTTTGCTGGAGCTGCTAGCTGGTCAATCAGAACAGTACCTTCTGGTGGCCTTAAGGTGTGACTATACTAAGTTCACCAGTTTCAGAGCAAAGCCTGACACTTTCATACACTTTTTTTTTTGGTAGCCAATAAATTATGTAGTTACTAGTAAGGCCACTTAATTATAATTTGGGGTTCACAAAAGCCTACATTATTTATCAGCAAAAAAGCAACAATATTCAAGTAACCTTTTAAATATCTTTAAATAATCCCCACTAGACTGTAAACTTCACGAAGGTAGGGTCTTTGCTTATTGCTGCATTCTCAGTACCTAGCAGTGCTTATTACATAATGGGTAATTAATATTTATTATTTTCTAGCCAGCACTGAATTCAGCTTTGTATTTGAGACTCCTTTAGGAATCAACAAGATTCTTAGCTTAGTGGAGAAAGAGAATGAAAAATAATTTTGACATACCACTTCTAAGATTTTGGAAGATTAAATACAAGGGAGGCAGTAATTATACAAATGTATATGTCCAATGGACTAAAATAATATGTATGTGTGTTATCTTAGCTATAGAAAAAAAAACCTGGTAATTTAAAAAATAATTACTAAATTTCCTTTGCCTGCCATTGCATTAAGTACATTTGTAGAATACAAAGGGGAGAAAACCCCACCAAAATATCATTCTTGGGGGAAAATTCCATGCGTCTGAGTTTTATCAAAGTAAACCTATTAATCAAAAAAGGCAATGACCTACATAAAAACCTATCACAAAGAAAAGATATTTACTGGTATTTTAACATTATTCTGAATTATCTGAACTAAAGTGATGTTAAAGTTGAGTTAAGAGTGGTTCAAAGAGTATTCCCCTGAATCTTTATGACTATATTGACTATACCTTTCCTTTTGTAAGGTACTTTCAGTTTTTCTATTCTGACCCAGCAGTTTCAGAACAAGTAAAAAACAAAAATATTTAAATTTTATTTATAATTACTTTTGATTCATGTAAAAGTTATCATTCCCAAACTACAGGTTTCTATTTTAATTATAATTACTATGAAAAATTGATTTAAACTGGGGCGCCTGGGTGGCTCAGTCGGTTAAGTGTCCGACTTCGGCTCAGGTCATGGTCTCACGATCCGTGAGTTCGAGCCCTGCGTCCGGCTCTGTGCTGACAGCTCGGAGCCTGGAGCCCGTTTCAGATTCTGTGTCTCTCTCTCTCTGCTCTTCCCCTGTTCATGCTCTGTCTCTCGCTGTCTCAAAAATAAACGTTAAAAAAATTTTTTTTTAAAAATTGATTTAAACATAATTTGAATCATTGAAAAGGCACTTAAAAAAATTTCATTCTACCTTATTTAGAATTTCTTAAGTCATCTGTATTTAACTTGTCATCTGAATTATTTATTATTTAGTTTATCTTCTCTTGTAGCTAATGATATCAAAATCACTGAAACTAATTTTCTGGTACCATCAACCATCACAAATTACTCTCCTGTTACAATTTGATACATAAGAAGAGATATAATTGTAATGATGTTTTAAAATTATAAAAGTGCCTTCTAAACTTCTAATTTTAAAATATTTTAAACAAGATAATTTAAGAACTTCTTAGGAGTAAAAAAAAATTAATTTTCAAGTTAATGCAATGAAACCATTAAGATACTATTATACTTGATTTAAATTATATTTTTATTATGTCATATAATAAACTTTATAAACTATTATGATGTCATTTTATTATGTCATATATAAACTTTATAAACTATTATGATACTGGGATTAATGACCTCCTAAAGAGATAATTTTAGAAAGATTTCCCTTTTGCCTCCTGTTTTCATATAACTGTAGAAGAATTCTCTCAAAATAAAATGGTTCACTAACAAGTGGTGACAAAAATACTAAATGAAAACATTAAACATGTAACTGAATTAATATGCTGCTTACTAAAAAAAAAAGCATAACATATCCACAGTGAAACATTAACAAGGATATAAACACACTGCTGTTTAAGAACAATTAACCTTTAGGATGAGTTAGCATTTCTGTTTCCAAAAGCCTATTGTCCCAAGATTCTCATCAGTATCTTTACCTAAGTATAACATATTTGTACACAGATTCAAAACATTTCAAAAGTCTGGACTAGTATAATCAATATATTAGTGTTAAAAACAACAACAATGAATTACCAGATAATTACCCACTAAAGACAGTCTTCTCTGTCCTAAAGAAAAGAATGGAAAGATGTGCTATCAATTTCAATCCTGTCTCCTGTTTACCAGAAGTTGCTTAGGGCATAGGCTCCTTTCAACAAGCAAATGCTAAACTCATTATTCTAAAGGGGAACTATGCAGACACACTGAGTACACATTGTAGCCATTTAAGGCCAGGTTTTGACTTGAATAGGCACAGAACTCCATCCAAAAGGAACTCCAGAGATGGGTACATGCAAGAGCAGAATGTGGCCTCAGCAAATCACCTTCCTCGCAACTTGATACTTTCACTGGTTATCCTTTCAAACATGTTTCTGTCCACTTAACATATTTAGAAGCAACAAAAAACAACATGCTTGAGAAATATCTCTTTGGGAAAATAAGGTATAACCACAGGAGAAATTTGAGTAAGGTTTTATAGCCCCTTGATGGGGGAGAAAACAAACTTTCTTTTTGATTCAAAATAGCCAGTGAGAAGTAAGAAGCCAGGAATCACTTTCATTTCCCTGTAAAGAGCAATGACTTAGAGATCAATGATTTGCCCCAACTGTTACAAAAGGTCTTTTAGGAAGTAAGAAACTGAACTCTCAACGTGTGTCTCTTAGCCTCCTACTTTCTCTACCAGATCACACTTCATTTTCCGGTCAACTGCTATCTATGAATAGAAGCTTTCATTTATGGCATGAATACACAATTGCTGTCAGAGTCATATACTACAGAATTTTAGTAAAAACCATAATTACAGATATAAATATTTGTTCTGTGAAATATCTATAAATCAAACCAACACATTAGACTTACTTTTTCGTCAATTCTACCATATCTTCTTTCACTATGCTCAAAAAGTCTTATAATTATTTGTCATAAATAAAACACTTTAGCTTACCAAACTTCTTGCTTTCTTTAGTTGTGCCAGTCATCTTGATCTTTGCAACTTCAAAGAAATCTTTAATTTCTCTCTCATACAGTCGTGATAAATAATCCATGTAATTCTTAAAATAAAAGTAACAGGTACTTCTTATTAAAAAAATATATGTATATACACATATATAATTATAAATTAAAATATTTATAAATAATTTATAATTATAATTATTATAATAAATTATAAATTATAAAAATTATAAGTATAAATTAAATATAACTAATTTAATTCTAATTAGCACGTTATAGTTTTCACAAAAAATTTATTTTTTAGAAACAAATTTGATTTATTCTAGCTCAAATGGAAACATCTATAATTTAGCATTCAAACTCATTTCTTCATCATATCTGCTTATTAGGATATAAGAATATTTTAGGCTTTCAGGAAGGATTCTTCAACAGTGGGAGACCATATATTTTCCAAGTCCTAAATTAAATGCATATACAGTGGACTAAATTTAAATAAATCCATGGCAGAAAATCTATACTTGGCTATTCTTTTAAATTTATCAGGGAATCTAAGCTTCAGCTTCCTTTATTATTTTAAATTAATACATTCAGTTTTAGAGTAGGTTTACATTGCTTATAAAATATTATAAGCTTATATTATCCTTATAAAATAGTATTTGGATGAAACATAGTATATAGATCCTGCTTTTTTCAATTTGTAGGCCATATATATTTCTCACAAAGTCGCTGCACTAAAACTTAGTCAAATGGGCAAGTCTTTCCCATGATCTTTGCATAAATTTAAAAACAAATGTAAACTGAGGCACCTGGGTGGCTCTGTCGGTTAAGTGTCCAACTCTTGATTTCAGGTCATGATCCCAGCATCACAGGATCAAGCCCCACATCAGCTCTGTGTTGCTGAGCATGGAGCCTGCCTGAGATTCTCTCTCTCCCTCTCCTCTGCCCATGCTCGCTCTCTCTCTCTCTCTCTCTCTCAAATAAATAAAGCTTTAAAAAATAAAAAAAAAATTAAAAATGTAAATTAAAATATACCTAAAATTAATTCCTATTTCATTGGGCTGTCACACTTTTTCAATGTCTCATTTTTTTCAATTTTAAATTCTCATAAAAATCTTGATCACTGCAAATCAGTAAATAGTTGACAAATGGGAAATTAGCTTCACACAATTTGTAAAATCTTCATCAGTGGCTTCTACTTAAATAACTCAACATAACAGACTGCATTCCAATATCCAAATTGCTTAAAGTACACATTACTATCCAAGCAATTTAAACAATTTCAAAACAGCTCCTCTGGTATCTAGAAAATAGTGACAAGAACAGACTATTGAAAATCATCCCTTTTCCCAATGCAACTCTAATGACTCGATACCTTTTTTCCAAGTATGTAACAGAACTCATTGGTGGGAAAGGCCACAGACAGGTGTGACCATCAGTTCATTCATTTACCAAATTCTGAAGGAAGTCTCTCGTGAGGTGCCTCTTAGCACCTTGTATATAGCACCTTAAATTTAACTGTCATGAGTTTAAATACTGTTGTCTCAGGCAGTCTCTTCAACTTTATGTTGTGCTGACTGCAGTCTTACAGAGGTCTCTATATTTTACCTTCTCTTTACACCAAAAGGTAAATTCCACAAATGTAGAACGGAGGTTGAGAGAAGATGTCCAAGACTGACTGTGAACCTCAGGAGATTATTAGGAGAGCAGAGCTCATTTCCTACCCAAGCATGGATAGACCATCTCTAATATTAATCGCCCCACATGAATAACTCAGAGCCACAGATAGGGGCCAGAGTCCTGGGGAGGAAGGAATCCGAGCAGCTGAGATAGTTTCCATAAGCTCTAATTATGTATACCAAAAATCAGGGCTTTCCTTAGACTCAGTCATAAGTAGAGCTGGGGCAGTGCCTTGTGATTCTTATCCCTTAAAGAATGTGAAACAGGCTTTTTTTGTTCCTGCCAAAAAGTGTGAGCTGCGGACACCCAACCAAGTGCAAACAGTATCTGGATTTAATTATTATTTCTTATTAAAGAAGCACTGGTTTGTCTGTTTCCTTCTTTCTCTCCCTCCTTCTTTCATTCCTCTCTTCCTTCTTCCTTTTTAATAAAATCTTGGTTGCGATAACCCTTCAGCAACCGAATTAGATTATGAGGTAAAATACAGTCTGTCAAAAGTTCAAACCACAGGATCAAATAACATTCCTGGGAAATAAGTCAATTTCATTTAAAAAAGCTCATTAATATTGTCAATCAAAAATATACTGTGAGGAGAGAATGATTCCATAAATCATTGCCAGGTTGGCTATTGTCTTGTTTCTTCATTTAAATTACATTCATGAATACTACATTATATATAAAGATAGGGCAATAATACTCACTGAGAACACAATTAGGCAAAAAGCTTATTGATTACTTTACTTATTTGAATATTGACTAGGGGACAAAGCACTTGTTGGCACAAAACTCTTAAGGAGATATAATAATGTTTAATTATTCAAAATATTAATCCTCCTAAAACTTCAAAAGGCAAAGAATTCCAGTACTGTAAATACTTTTCTTTAAGATATCTCCAAATCAGAATTCTGTTGAATGAAAACAAAACAAAACAAAATATAACACAACAGTAGAGTTGCAGAACACTTAAAAGACTAATTCTGAGGAACAAAAATAATCTTACCTAAAATACCTAGCCAGATAAGATGTACATACATACCTTAGAATATTCATAGTCTCTTTGAAAAGCATTTTTAAAACTATAGTTTAAAAGTATTATTATTTTTTTTTACCAAGGTTTATGTCCCCTTTCTTATGATCTCAGTTTAGAAGGGGAGTCAGATCTTACTTTAAATGAGCAAAGGCACTTTGAAGAGAAAATACATAAAGACTGATTTACAAGAATGTCCTATTGCCAAATGTGTTCATACTGATATACTGGTAGGACTGTACCAACTGCTTTTTTCTTATCATCATAGTTCTAATAAATTTCTACCTACTCCACTGCCTTCTCACAAAGCATGAACCTGAGATGAGAGGAAGTTGTAATAATTATTTCAGTAAGTAGGAAGATAAAATGGGTTCGTGTATAAATATTAATTTCCTAAGAAAGAATAATCTTCATTATAAAACACTCTAAAAGAGAGCACCACTTTTTGAATAAAACTAGGAAAAATTTCTGCAAGCAAAACTAGCAAAAATAAGATGATTTTGCTAGCTAACTTCTGTTAGGAAATGTTTGGTTGTAAGCACATGGGTTGAGGGGAAGAGACTTTATATGAACAATCTCAATATTTTTGTTTTCACTTCAAGAAACAAAACATTACTCTTTCCAACTCAAGAACACCTTTTAAGGTCATGTTGTCCACATAATTAAATTATTACTAACTTAATTATTAAAATAGCTTCTACCTTACTTAAATTTATTGTTTTGAACTCCAAATTCATAAAAACATATAGATAAAATATTTTACTTGTTTTTCAAGGTATTTTTAGAATTTTAGGTAAACTGCTATTATATCTGACATATAAATATGGCTATTTATATATTTGAATTAGGTAGCAATTTTTTAGCTCCCTAAGTCACATGGTTAATTTCAATACTAAAGGTCACAGCAGAAATGCCAGAAAAGTATTGCATCCATGGCTTCCTGCCACAATGGCCATTTATTAAAGTTAAATTAGATCATGTATTTCTACTGCTCAAAGCCCACCCAAAGTCCCTCCCCCATCTCCTGCATAGTAAAAGCCAAATCCTTACCAATGTACACAGTCCCTTCCTGATCTGTCCTGTCTGTCCCACCCTGCTTTACCTCTCTCCATTCTTCTTCTAAGGTCCTGTCTCTGGCCCTTTGTACTCCAACTATACTGGCCTCCTCATTGCTCCTCCAGTATATCAGGCATGCTCTTACCATAGGATACCTGTACTGTGCCTGGAAAGCCTTCCTCAAGAAACTCCCACTGTTCACCCCTGCTTATTTTTTTTTTTAAGAGTTTTAAAATAATCTCTACACCCAACGTGGGGCTTGAACAACCCTGAGATCAATAGTCTTATGCTGTACTGACTGAGACAGCCAGGTGCCAGGCGCCTCTCACCCTTGCTTTTTTTTTTTTTAAGTAGGCTCCATGCCTAGCGTCAAGCCCAATGTGGGGTTGAACTCATGAACCTGACATCAAGACCTGAGCTGACATCAAGAGTCAGACGCCTAATTAACTGAGCCACCCAGGTGCCACTCACCCTTGCTTATTTTTAAAATCTATGCTCAAATATCACCTTCTCGATGCCTTATTTAAAACTACACCTGCCCCAGTCCCGGCATTCCCTGCTTTATTTTCTCCAGAACACTCAACGGTACCTTCTAATATACAACTAGCTTTTTTGCCAGTCTTTCTCCACCAGAACATGCACTATGAGAAGGCAAACATTTGCCTGGTTCCTTTAGTGCTGTATCTCTAGCACTTACTTAACAAAAAAGCAGGTGCTCAATTCATATATGAATGAAGTGACTCATCTTCTCCAATTGCTGAGGTTAATAATATTGTTCTTTCAGTTTCCGAACCTAGAAAAGTTTGGCATCATCCTGTTTCTTCCAACCTTGGAGTCTTTCTTTTGGTTTATATTCTCTATTCCTACCACTATCTTCCTGATTTGGATTTCATCTGAATTATTACATTAGGTTCTTAATTAATTTGCCTCACCTAGTCTTTCCCCATGTATGAGGAATACTGTTAGGTCTTATGTCTCATGGCTTATCTTTTTCAACATAATTTCTCTCTGCCCCAGAATATGAAATTTCTACTTCAGATGGGCTTGCATCCTCATTGCCCTAAAAAAGTCCTATTTTCCCACCTTTGTCTGCATGCTCCCCATCCCTGGAATGCCCTTCCTCTTTTTTTTGGTTTATCTAATTCCACTCACTATTTAAAAACTCAATTCAAATCCAATATCTGCTGTGAAGTTTTCCTCCATGGCTTTAGGACACGGATTTCTCTTCTCTAAACTCATTTTCAGTTTGGCACTTAAGTTTTTGCTGATTGTTTTAAGTATAATTGCTCTTCCCAGTCAGATACAAGGTTCTTCAGAAGTAGGGCTTGCTTGTTAGGCCCTGCGTGCCTGGAATAGTGATACGCTTGCTTCATAAAGAGGCAACCTGCACTTGCTTAATCAAGCACATTATCAACTCCTAGAGGGCAATGCCACACTTAGACATCTTCATATTCTCTATATTGCATATAAAGACACTCAGGAAATAATTACTGTATTGAACTAAACTGAAATTTAAGGCCACAGTACCACATACTACTATATTAAACTGGAGTTAGAAATTTAGCTCTTCTTTACCCAAGAAATGAAATAAATGTTCTGCCTCGTCAAATGAGCACTCAGAAATTCAATTATTTTCTGTTTCACGACTAATACTTCAAATGTCACGTGGGGAGCTGAATACATGACCTCTTGATTCTAGAAGATTATGCTCCTTACTCGGTGAGTAATTGATATCAAATTCATACCTTCGTTAGTCCCTCATATTTTCCATAATCTGTACTCTTCAGCCACTCCATCAACTTGGCGTATCGAAGCAAGTCTCTATGAAATGGATGATGATTGGGTAAAGCCAGTTCAACAGAGTGCTGAGCAAGAGTTGAACTCTGATCGTGACCCTAGAGTGAGTAAATAAGTAAATAAATATATTGGCAGTACAAAGAAACATGTTGTAATTGAAAATTCTAAAAAATGACCAAATGTAGCCAAAGAAAAGCAAAGGAAGATAGAAAGCAAGATAAAAACCAAGTACTTACTTGTCTTTTATTATCATCCTGTGTAAGCTTACTGAACACTATCACCATAAATAGTCATAAACATGCAAGAATGGCACTCTGATAAACTACTCATGTCATCTTCTAAAGAATTGACAATAAATGTTTTAATCAAGCTCTTCTCTCCCATACCATCTCATTTTACAATTTACCAAGCAAATAAACTTCACAATACAACTGTATTGAGAAACACAATAAATAGGGAAGTCATTCAAAACAAATTGTCAACATCTATGGTATTTCTATTAGAAATATACAATATTAAAAACAGTAGTTAAAACATAGAGGATACAGAATTTTAGAACTAGGAAGCACCACAGATGATGATATCCTAGGCTTTCCTGGATAATCCTTAATAATAGTATAATTTTAATCTTTCTAGTAATTAAATAAATACACCATGATTTTATTTTAAGACCTTGACAACCCTTTTATGTAAATAAATTAGTAAGCTATCAAACAGTCTTAGATGATGCAACCTGATTTTGTTTTGAAAAATACAGACTTGGAAGATCATCAGATCCAACAGCCTTATTTTCTAGAAGAGGAAATTGAAACTTAAAGAGTTACGTGATTTGCTCAGGTCGCAAGGAAGGAAAGCAAGAATTGGAACCTTAGTCGTGTGAGCCTCACTTCCATTTTCTTTTAAAAACATATCTAAAAAATCATTTTAAGCATACTCAAAAATTGCAAATGCCGATTATTTACTGGTATCTAAAATATAAAACAATAAAAATCTCTCCAGCCCTCTTTTGAAACAATCTAACTCTCTTTCTCTATTATTGGATCAATATTTGTCATGGAATTCAAAGCCAAGGTCTAAGAGATGGGGAGCTGAAAGATTAAAGGAGTTGACTCCCCTTGAAAATATTAGTTCCCAAGATAAGGAAAGGGGAAAAAAAGACAGATTTATTTGACATCATTCTGACTTGATCTAATTTGCCTTGTCAGAAGTTATTTGTTATCATTCTGTTAAAATGACACAGTGACTGAGTTCTGGGATTGGTTAACTCATTTCCTAGTAAAGTTACCTAAACCCAATTATGTGTGTTTTATACTAGCTGACATAAACTGGCTGAATTTAAATTCTTTTAAAAGAGATTTCTTCTATCTAATTTATTTCCTTTACTATATACATAAAATAAGAACTTAGTGGTTATGGACTTTTTAAAACAACTTCTTCTAAATACACAGTATCCAGAAAAAATTCCTGGATGAGGGAAACAAAGAATTCTCTAGTAATTGAGAAGTACCTTTAGAATAAGAAAGATAGGAGTATAAGACACATCAATAAAATATCATTATCTGAGTTCCTTCTTCATTAAAGCTTTCAAATCAGTCTGTTGGAGAATTTTCTTCTTGTGAGATTATATCCCCAACTTAAAATGGAAATAAATATAAGGACCCATTATACAGAAATTACATATAAAACTACATAGAACAATCAATATATTTCTTTAAAAATTTTTTTAATGTTTATTTTTGAGAGAGAGAGAGAGGCAGAATGTGAGTGGGGGAAGGACAGAGACTGAGGGAGACACAGAATCTAAAGCAGGCTCCAGGCTCCGAGCTGTGAGCACAGTGCCTGATGCAGGGCTGGAACTCACCAACTGTGAGATCATGACCTGAGCGGAAGTTGGCTGCTTAACCAACTGAGCTACCCAGGTGCCCCTATGTATTTCTAAGATTAATCTTATTGATATCTACCTTAGGAAATTGGACCAGAGATAGCAGAAAAGTTAATCAGAAAACTAGATGCCCAATTCAAAATAAGAACCAGAAAGGGTGAGATAGCTATCACAGCTATCACAGTTCTATCATAGCTATCTATCATAGTTAACTATGATAGTGAACTAGCTATCATAGTTAACTAACATAACTAACATAGTTAACTAACTAACATAGTTAACTAACATAGTGAACTAGCTATCATAGTTCACAGCTATCACAGACATTATATACAAGGTATACTGTGTATATAGGTCCACGATCCCTTTCTGTAATTCTAAAATACAAAAAGCTTGGAAAACTGAGTGTAAATTTGGTGTCAAATCTATTTTGATGGCAAAACCTGACCTGAACTGACACGAGGCTGTTTATACTGTTTAGAATAACTATTCATATTTTTTGGTGTTGGACTATTGTGTCCCTAATCACAGAGCCCAGCTCCAGACCCTCCTGGAGTGGTTATGTAATATACAGTATATATACTATATTACTTTCCTAAAATCTGAAAAATTCTGAAAAGACAGCTGACCCCAATAGTTTTGGATAAGGGATCATGGACCTGTGTGAACATTCTTTTTTGAATGGCTGACTGAATATAAAACAATCACATTTTCCAAAAGAATCATTGTGGACTAAGAGCTACAGTGTTGAAAAATGGAACTATTCTATATATTTGGAATGCCTGGTCATCTACATGTTTTCTGTGAAGTAAAGACTTAACAATAAATATGAACAAAATTAATAATATTAAATAAAATATACAGTTATTATCACTGGACTATACTTCATCTCTCATCACAGTTGCCATAGGTTTATTTTCAAAATTCTTTATCAATAACAATATTAGACATCTCTTATCATCCAAAACAATCTTTTTCATTAATTTTTCTCAGTGATTCAAGACTCAAAATTATTGTTTTTGTTTAAAAAAAATTTTTTTAGTTTATTTTATTTTGAGACAGTATGAGTCTGGGAGGGACAAAGACAAAGGGAGAGAAAGAGAATCCCAAGCATCCCAAGCAGGCTCCCTGCTGTCAGCGCAGCACCTAAGATAGGGCTTGAATTCATGAAACCATAAGATCATGACCTGAGCTGAAACCGAGAGTCAGAGACTTAACTGACTGAGCCACCAAGATGCCCCAAAACCATTGTTTACATTCTCCTAAAACTGTTCACTTAGGCTATTACATGTTACATTATATTATCTAATCTAGAGTCAGGAAAAGTTCTTCAATTAAAAACCTTCTCCTCCCTGGGGCGCCTGGGTGGCTCAGTCAGTTAAGCATCCGTCTTTGGCCCAGGTCATGATCTTGTGGTTCATGGGTTTGAGCCCCATGTCAGGCTCAGTGATGACAGCTGAAAGCCTGGAGCCTGCTTCAGATTCTGTGTCTCCCTCTGTCTCTGCCCATCCCCACTCACCCTCAGTCTCTCTCTCAAAACTAAACATTAAAAAATATTTTTAAAAACCTTCCCCTCCCCTAAAAATGGAGAATTATTAATGTTTGTAGAGGATTTTACAGTTTACAAAGCTCTTTCACATATTACTATTCACAGCTTTCTTTTGCAAACAGCATTTTAAGGTCACCATCACCTGAAAATTTCCCTTCTACTATGAAGACAACATCATTACCTTCAAACTATTACTATTAAGATAGATTAAATGTGATTAGTGTTAATGGAAGATTTAACTTTAGAGAAAATGGTTCTAAAATAACTACAGAAAATAGGTAAATTAAAATTTTAAACTGTTCAATTCAATCAGTAATACAGGTAACTGTCACTTCTAGAACTCTCATGTGTGCACCACTTTATTCTTAAAAAAAAAAAAAAGAAAAAAAGAATGGGAGGTAGGGAGGCTCTGCTTTGCCCTATGCTTTTAGTGGTGCAGCATTTTGGATATTCCCATACAAATAAACCAGTGATTTATTTCTTAAAATATATAAATAAAAATACAATTTCAAACAAACAAAAAACATTCTTTATACAGTAAAAAATGAAGACAGTGTTAAAAACTGCTTAAGTAATAATAAGTTAGTAACAATAACAATTTATTGAATGCCTGTCACCACGCTAGTTTCTATCCCTCTCCCTCTCCCTGTCTCTCTCTCTACATATATATACACAAATTCTGATGTTCATAATAACCTTGCAAAGTACTTTTCTCCTCATTTAAAAATACCAAAACTCTATTATAAACAAAATTTTAAAATAATATGGTAGGCTTTATCCAAATTAATCTAAGACGAACATATTTTCTAAAAACCTAGTGCATCATAAATTTTCATTAGTGTATATGTTACTGGAATTTGTGGCACAAAGAGGTTAGTTAACTTGCCCAAGGTCAGCCCGCTAGGAGGTAGCAAAGTCAGGGTTTTGAATATAGAAAGTTTGGCTCCACCGTCCTCCTCTTAACCACTTTACTATACTGACTTTCAAACAGAAATGATACACTCAAGTTAAGTGTTGAATAAATTTTCAAGATTTAGGAACTCTTTCTTTCTGTGTTATGGCATGTTTATTTTTGTTTTCTCAAAGAAAAAAAAATCTGAACAAAGTTCCAACAAATACCACAAAAACTGATCTTAAATAATCATAATTCTTTCTAAGCTTTTAACTATAGATCATTAACCCATGTTTAGAAAATTGAGAAGAAACATGTTTAAGGGAACAATTTTTGTGAAATGAATTGAATATTGGTGATATATTTTACAGGCTTTATTTTAGCATTATGATGTTTCTAGAAATACATGTTGGAAGAAAAATTCCCAAACTTAAGCATATAGCAAACCCCTCACAACTTCAGTTTTTCTGGTTGTACTTATAAAAATTTTTTTGAGTTTATTTATTTACTTTTAGAGAGGTGAGAGAGAGAGAGAGAGGCAGAGAGAGAGAGAGAGAGCACAAGCAGGAGAGGGGCCGAGAGAAGGAAAGACAGAACCCCAAGCAGGCTCCACACCGTCAGTGCAGAGCCCAATGCAGGGCTCAAACTCACGAACCGTGAGATCATGATCTGAGCAGAGATCTGAGCCTAACCGACTGTGCCACCAGGAGCCTCTTTCCTGATTGTACTTTTAGTTCAGTGCATAATCATTTCTCACCCTATTGCAAAAGACAATGTACACAATTATGAGGTCTCTGTGGACCCAAAGGGGACAAAGAAGGGCAAAGAGCACTTATCCTTTCAAGCCAAATATTTCAAAAAACAACCAAAAGAATTTTTTTAAAGGACATACATTTGATGCAACTATTTCCTCAATTTCACTAGCCTTAATTTGATTGCCTGTTTTTCAATATCAAAATCCTAATTAGTGTAACTGACCTAATTCGCTAGTTGAATATCTTAATACACAAATCCCTAGTAAATGTAAAAATTATGGGTAAGAGTCTATAATTTCAATGGAAGCTGAGTTTGTAAGATCTAGAAGAGCCAAAATAATCTAGTTAGTTGTTAAAAATATGACTATATATGTATATATAGTAAGAAGAGAGTAACATTTCAAGTTTCATTAAAATACAGCCATGTGGATAGTACTAATACGAAAGCTGCATCACAGATACAATCCTCTGGATCAATGATTCCCAGATGCGCAGATGCTTTTCACTGGCCTACAACACTAAGAAACAAAAGGATAGAAGAGAGTTTCTCATAAAGGGAAATGTATTCATTTTAGAAGTCTGAAATCATAGTCTTTTTTTTAGTGCCAAGATAAAAAGATAGTGAAAGTGGGTGTCAGGATTTCTTTTTAAAAGTATTTACTTGGTAAAATTAAAAATCGGTGACTTGATAAATCTCCAAATTTTATTTTTTTAAATTTTACTGATGCATGAATTTTAAAAAGACTGGAAATCAATGATCTTATATTACTGTCATGTGATCAACAGATTATTGTATTCTTCTGTACAGAAGTTACACATGTTGAATATATACACATTTGCCAAAAACTTCACTGCACAGACTCTGTTCAAGTGTTGTCTTATCCATGATGTCATATCTGACTAAATTCTCAGTAACCTCACTTTTGATTAAACCTTTAGCACACATATATAAATATATGTATATATATATATATATATGCACACACATATATACATATGTATATACATATGTATATATACACACAGAAACACACATACAAAACTATGTATATATAGTCATACAATTAGCAATTTAATATACGCATTGCTATAGAGCTTTAAGTACATTAGTCTTAATGACTCCTTATAAACATCTCGAGTTTAGGAGCCATTTCTTATTCTTACATGTGGACTTCAGCAAGTATTTAATAGGCACATAGTGAAAACCTGGTGATTGACAAAGAAATGTACTATAATATGGTAATCAAATTTTCCCAGTTAGTTTGTTCTACAACTAGGAATAGAGATACCCACTTCCCAACTCTTTTGCTAGGTGACCTGATGCACTGAATTCAACACACAGAAAGTCTCTTTTCTATACTTGGGACATCCTCCTCCTCCACTTTCTTCAGCATATCCCAGGTTGTTGCAACATTCTGTTTTTTTCAACATGCATCACTCACATATAACAATACACATTAGATTTTCAGAACTGGAAGCATTCATATTAAACAAAGCCATTAGTTTATAAGGCAAGGAGGCAAAATCATAAATAACTGCATGTTACAACAATTAAGGGTGTAGAAAGGACTACTGTTTACCTACTGGTATTTCCAATACCATCTACAAATGTAGATAACATCACTATCAACAATGTCATTTTTAAAAACTATGGAAATGTGCAGAAGTAGGTGTTATTGAAATACTAATGTAAGAAAAATGTGATTAGTATTTACTATGTGACTTCTGGATTTACTTTTTTCTTGATACTTTTCAGGTCAAATGAAACGTTAAGAGAGTCTTCCCCAATATTTCCCTCACATGCTTAGCTAGGAGGTCTTCCTTTATGTTTGCATATGTTACTGCTATGAGGACATTTACCCTACCTGAGTATATGTGTATCTCCCTTCCCTAGACTGTGAGCTACTCTGGGACAGGATTAGCCTCTCGTCTATCCCAAGTAGATGCCTGGTATGCATCCCAATCACCTGGTAAATGATTTCTAAATAAATGAAGGAGTGAATGAGTGAAAGAATGACAGGAAGAAAGGCAAGCAGAATGAGATTAAATGCCTTTTTGGCCAAAATAAACTTTTGACTATGGGACATGAAAAACCTGCTATAAATATGGTTAACAGGCAGCTTAAGTCAGTAAAGTTATAATCTATAAAGATTCTGCTGCTGTTAAGTTTAGCAAACTTTAGAGGAAAAAAAAAAAAGAATCAGAGAAGCTTGAGCCAAATTTGATGTACTCACAGGCACCGAAAGAAAGTAGGACCTGTTATAGAGTTGAAGGAGGGCCTGAGTAAACTAATTGGAAATAAAATATAGTAAATACAATTGTTTTAGAATACTGCAAAGTGAAAACAAAATAAGAATACAATGTTTCAGACAGCATTTCTTGACAAACAAAATTTCTCTAATTTTTTTTTTTGTCTAATAACCCTAATAAGAGATGAAAAACATAAGAAACCTATTTTATTATGGCAGATTAAAATACCCTCTGTTCAAATCCCTTTAAGGTACTCTTAATATTATTAAAAGTAGTATTATTGCCACAATCTTAATTATAACCTCCTTTTTCATATAAAAATTAAATCAAATGGAATTTACAACTGAGCTATAGTCATTTTCCTCATATATATAAATACATAGAGCCAATGAAACATTTAAACTACCAAATCAAGTCCTGGTTCTCACCTCAAAATATTGAAAAATAAAATAGGCCAAGCAGTAAACATATAAGTTTGGACTTATTTTTATAAATAAGAACATTTAAATGTATATGTAACAAGTAAGCATTGTCATTTGATTTCTAGAATCAGAAAGTTTTAGCTGAAGGAACTAGACTGTCTACCTAAGGAGGCAGTTGAGGCCCAATGTACTTCTATGAGCAAATACTTAAAAGTCTTATTTAAAAATCTTAAATCAAATAAAACTGTGAAGGATTATACTGTGATCCCAATTAAACACATTATATTTTTGTGGAAATTTAAGTTTAAGGTAATATATTAAGTAGCTACAGAAACATGCCAGTTTTAATAATAAAATAAAATTACCTGTTGAACAAAAACATTGTTGAGGTGACTGGCCAGTCTCCGGGCAAAATGCTCTCGCAAATCACTGAAACGCTGCTGTTGCTGTTTGACTGCCAGAAGCATGTCATGGCCTGAAATCAGAATATTTCTTGACTGATTTAATGTGTAAAAAGATTTCTCTGATCTCCAACGAATACATTTTTTAAAAATTTTCTTAAAAAATTTTTTTTTATTTTAGAGAGAGAGAAAGAGAGACAGCTCAAGTGTGAGCTGGGGAGAGGGGCAGAGGGAAAGAGAGAGAGTCTTAGGTAGGCTCCATGCTTGGTGCAGAGCCCGACGTGGGGCCTGATCTCATGACTCTGGAATCATGACATGAGCCCAAAGAGTGGGACGCTCAACCAACTGAGCCCCAGGTGCCCCATCAATGAACACATTTATAATAGTATCTGAATTGCAGTTTTGAAGAACCCAAAGTTTTATTGGTTTATTTGTATGCTTTATAAAGAAAAGTAAGCAAGAGAAAAAAATATAACACAGTGGTTCTCCAAGCATCATCGGGGAACTGTTGGAAATGTGGAATCTAAGGCTTTCGCCGAGACTTACTGAATCCGGGGATGAGGCCTGGTAATATGTGTTTTAACAAGCCCTCTCCATGATTCTGAGGCAAACTGAAGTTTTGGAGCCACTGGTTTAGCAAAACCTCATGCTCTCTGGTCTAATCAAAGTATCTACTTTGTGCTAGCTTCTACAGACTGTACTAAAGAAAAATCATGTGTTAACTAGAGTCCTTGATGGTCAGAGGAACTGAAATGAAAAAGTTTTTGGTACCAACAGAAACATATTTGGAAATAAGGGAAGCTTGTTTGAGGAGCTAATACTAAAGTCACCCTAAACCACTTGCCTCGTGTATTTCTTGTCAAAACTTTATACCAAGTTACAGGCTTAGTCTCAGATTCTTGGTCAGATTTTGTCATTTCTAATGAACATTACCTGGTCGAAGAGCTACATTCATGCACTGTAGAAGGGCATCTGCGGCATTGGTGCAGGCCTCAATGCCTCTGGAGGAAGCAAGATCTCCTTCCTGAAGGGCCTTTATATGACCTTTGGCTAAGTCCATGTGGTTCTGGAATATATATAAATGTACCATCTGCACATGTAATTTTGGGAAATTTATAGGTAAGATGCTATTCAATCCTATCATAAAGTCTTTGGAATTATTTTAAATCCTATTCTCACAAGGAAATTAGAAATTAGAAAATTTTTACAAATGGGTTTTATATATTATCATTAGATTTTTTGTTTTGTTGGTGGTGGCAATCTACAAACATACTTACCACCAGAAACTCTATTTCAGACAGGAGTTTTACATTATTAGTGTTACTAAGATGAATTAGGTGGTTGCTTTCAGAGATCTGATCCATTTGTTCTTTTACGCTTTGGAGCATTTCCTCATAACTGCTCAGTTTCAATTCAATCTGATCTACCTCCTTTAAAGCCTCATCCAGCAACTTCATCAGGATGTTCACTTGCTTTTCAGAGGCCATGATTGATTGGATGTTAGCCTACAAAGTGAAAAACAAAAGTAACTCTTATTATTTGAACGTATAAAAGAAGCGTTAAGATGAAATATTTCTAAATCCCTTTGACAACTGAGTAACACAGATTGGTATATATCTATGCATTTATTTTAGTTTATCACTTTAAGACTATGTTCTACGTTTTACACAGTATTTCAAGAAGATACACTTGCCTCTCTATCAAGGTTAGGAACCATGCCTCAGTATTTTATATTTCCCCAGATTTCACAAGTAGGGTTCTGTCCCACAATGTATCATCAGTGCTGATATATTCCCAGTTCTGACACTTCTTCCAATTCCACTATCTAAATTTTCTATACTTCTTAACATTTTTGTAAAATGCTAAAAAAAAAAAAAAAAAAGCATAATCACCTGTGTAATACCTTGGTCAAGAGGGTAGCAGTGGTATACCAGTCTTTGGAGGATACACAGAACTAATCTATAACTATAGTACAATTAGTACTTACAGAATGTGGAAGAGCCACAACCATAAGACCACATGACCAGAGACTATATATCCATAAGATAGCTCCTTCTATCGTCTTTCTTTTCTCTTTCTTTTTTTTTTTAAATTTTTTAAAAATGTTTATTTATTTTTGAGAGAGACAGAGAGCCAGAGAGCAAGCAGGGTAGGGGCAGAGAGAGAGAGGGAGACACAGAATCGGAAGCAGGCTCCAGGCTCTGAGGTGTCAGCACAGAGCCCAACGTGGGGCTTGAACTCATGAGCCTTCGAGCTGTGAGATCATGACCTGAGCTGAAGTGGGCTGCTTGACTGACTGAGCAACCCAGGCGCCCCTCTTTTCTCTTTCATTTGCAACTACTGTATATTTTTTTCCCTGGGCAAAACAATAACAAACCACCATCCCCTTATCATTGTTTTCTAAGTGATTCTGACTAATTGATTCTAAATTTCTTGAAATATGGAAGCTGTCAAATCCAAAATAAAATTGGAAACAATATGATAACTTGGAACATATATGCAATATTAATTAGAAAATAAAACCCAGGGGCGCCTGGGTGGCTGTCAGTTTAAGCGTCCAACTTCGGCTCAGGTCATAATCTCACGGCTTGTGAGTTTGAGCCCCGCGTTGGGCTCTGTGCTGACAGCTCAGAGACTGGAGCCTGCTTTGGATTCTGTGTCTCCCTCTCTCTCTCTGCCCCTTCCCCACTCATGTTCTGTCTCTCAAAAATAAACAAACATTACAAAAAGAAAAAAAAAAGAAAAAACATAAACCACCAAGCCACATTAAGAAAGCAGGTAACATGGTATGAGCAAAAAACTTGGACAAGGATGAAAAGAATTTCATTCCACAGTTGATATGTTGTAATTTCACACATATTATTTTATAAGCTATTCATAATAATTCAACTATAAGTACAGCCCAACTGTAAGAGTCAGCAGAGTACAGAGCCATCGAATATATCTCTTAAGTAGCAGACCTGGGGCTTGAACCTGTCCAGGACAATTTCCACTTTAACATCTTGAAGTTTCTTCTAGGCTTTGCTTCAGGTGAATTTTATAAACTTGGACTATTCATGTAATCTCATAAATTTTGTACCTTTCATATATAAAATGCCCAAATTCTTTAAGCTTTTAAAATATTCCTCATTCTCTGAGGGTTTTTCTTAAATGCTTACTTTGTGTACACAAAACAAAAAATACCACATGGTCTTCTGTTAGATTTTTCTCACATTAGTGGTGTTATTTTTAGCTATATCTTTTAGCTCCTTACTTTCTAAAGATGCGCATTTAGTTTATTGACTCAGAAACCATGCATGCAAATTAAAAAGAGCTATCCTAAAACATTTTAGCAGAGCAGCCAAACACCCTTTTTCCCTGGCTCTCTTGTTTTCACTACACTTATTCTGCTCCTTTTGGGTAAATGATTTATCTTAACCTAATTTTTCTATTTTTTTTTTTAATGTTTATTTATTTTTGAGAGAGAACATGAGTGGCAGCAGAGACACAGAATCCAAAGCAGGCTCCATCCAGGCTCTGAGCTGTCAGCACAGAGCCTGATGCGAGGCTTGAACTCGTGAACTGTGAGATCATGACCTGAGCTGAAGTCCGATGCTCAACCGACTGAGCCACCCATGTGCCCCTAATTTTTCTATTTCTAATTTGTACCTATTTTTTTTCCAAACCACAAAAATGCTACTCTTTTGCACTGGACTGTTCTGTGGTGTTTCAGAGACTGGGGGGAAGCAACCCCCAAGTTGTTTCTGGTTGGCTACTTTTTACTTCCATCACTTCATGTCAAGAGCCACCCCCAAATCCTGAACCTCAGCCAACTACCTTCACTAGCCTGACTAATAGGAATGCTTCTGTCTTTTGAACAAGAACAGTGAGACACATGGCATCTGGTAATGTGCTTACAGAGAAAGATGGCAATAATCACATTATAAAGGCTTAAGTACTAAGGCAGTAGAATTTGAACATCCCCAGTCTTCTCAATCCACTACACATCATTCACTCACAGACTGTAAAAAAGTCTTACCCCATCTAGCACCTGTAGCTCTCTGGACAACCTTTCTGCAAAGGCCTCAGCATTAGAGATTGCACATTCACAGCCTTCCATCATTATTTCAATATCCTGCTCTTCTCTTGCATTTAACTCTTGGTAAACATCTACTACTTCTTCATCACCTCCTGTCACACTCTGATTTTCTCCACTTGGAACAGATTCTTTAAAAGGGTAAAAATAAAAAATTAAGTAGTAAAAAAGTAGGAAGGACAGTAACATGGTACTTATAGTCAGTTATAAGCACAGGTCACATTTAATGGCTGAAAAATAGGAAAAAATGATTTAGAATATTAAAAAAAACCTCTTATTTTTATGAAAGACTGCATATGTTAATATAATGTTTACTATAACAATTATTATAACAAATACAAAGCATGCAGTCTAATTCACTCACTTGTAAGTGTTAGAACAGGCTTTAGTACAATTTCCCCAAATATAATTAAACTAAAAAAAATAAATACAAAACCAGAAACAAAACATGTGCCCAATCTATTTTTCCTATGTGAGGTGGTTGTTGCACTAATAAAACAATGATTATGAATATAGGACACATAAAAAAAAATTTCCTTTCCTTTTTTTCCCCTGGGTAACATTTTTCTTCTGTTCTTTTTGTCCTTATTATTTTTTTTTTTCAAATAAATTTTAATTGAAATGAAAAATGCATTCACATTTTGGGTACTGAAAATATTAACTGAATTTTCCTTTTCTTTGTTTAAAAAATTTTCATATGCATTGATAAAATTTCTAAAGATCAGGTATAAAAACATTCTCAACAAGTCTGTAGGAACAAGAGCAACAATAATATGGCTATTTGAAATTACAAAAATTTAAATGGTCTTCATGTCTTAACAAAAGACCAAGAGGTGAAATGTGAGATGTCTTCTGGATAAATGTTCTAATTCAATTTTTTGACAAAATACAGTCAGCTAGTGGAATTTTACGTAAAGCTTGAGGTCAGGAGAGGTAAAGTGAAAAAAAAATTTTTTTTTACTTCTCAAATAAAACTCTAAATAAAGCTACTGATTTTCATAAACTTAACGGGACACAATTTAAATCACAACCTCTGGACACTTTAAATATTCATTATTTTGTATGAAAATGAATATTTATATTCAGCATGACTTGGCATATGTTAATTTGTTCTAGAAAAAAACAACCAATTCAAAGTAATAAATGATTTACTCCTAAGAAAAATAATTTGGCAGACTTAGATAATGTCCCAGAAAAAAAAAAAGGAGGGGAATAAAACTTTTGGTACAGGCAATTACAGATTACAGTATATAAGTTCTTCAGACAGGCATCACTTAGCTCCTTGTCCTCTGAACAAGTCCATTTTAGTTCACTGTAGAAATGCTAAATTGTCATATCTGACAGTTTATTAGCCACTAGGGGGCAGGAACTGCCCAAATCATTCTGTACAGCTCCTTACACAAGTGGATATTTAAAATAAACAAATATTTTAAGTGATCATAACGGCTTCAGAAGCATTTTTCTCTTCCATGAAATAGTCCTTTGGAGGTCAATAATGAATCCTATCATTAATTTTATTACTATATGGATTTTGTGGTAATAAACTTGTCCCTATGCACAATTTCATAAAATATGCAAACAACAGTACATAACAATGGCAAGTAGTAAAAATATATGGAATAGAATAAGAAGAAAAGGTGTTACGCACCTTCTGTAACTTTAGGCAGTTCTGGAGAGTAAAAAGGTATGAAAAAAGCAGAGGAAAGTAAGCAAAGAATATTAGCTGGGTAGAAAAGTATACAGGTTTAAAATTTTTAAATACTACCCATATTTCATTTGAACTTCTGATACCTTGAAGTTTAAAAGACAATGTCCAAATCAACTACAAAGTGAAAAGATCCATAGAAGCTAAATTTCCAGAGTTAATTCCCTCATTATTTTTCTGATAATGACTAAAAATAAATTTATCTATTTTCTTTCTTTTAAGACATAGCACTGACTAGTCCTTGGAGAAAACTGGGAAATAGATCATTTCCTGGGAATTATTTTTAGGTCAGCTGTGACTCATGCATTTAGTCTAGTTATTTTCACTCAAGGCCCAAAAACTTTACCCAGACATTCCCTCACAATAGATTAGTCATAAAACACTGTTAGAAAAGACGAGATTAGAACAATTTTTTAAAAAACCACATGAGATATCAGTTCAAACTGGCTTTTCAGGATTCAAGTCAAAGATTTTTTAAAAAAATCTGGTTATAATAATGAAAAAGAAAAAGCCAACAAAAACTTGACTCTACTTCAACTGCTAACAAAATCCTCCTTTAAAAACCTTCTGCTGAGAAGCCCCACTTGCTAGCATAAACGTTCGATTGTCACCAATAAAAAAACCACTAAAGTCGACACTGCTAGAATTCACAATGAAATCTTACTTGGATGATTATTTATCTCTTAAAAGTAGATGGTGATAATTTCTTATTTGTTTTCTAATATCATCCAAAGCTTAGACACATTTATTATTTTAATGGGAATCAACGGCTATGATTTAAAAATTCTTTAAAACATTAAAACAAGTGTGCAAACATTAATAAAAGATATTTTCTGAACTCCACTAAACCAAAGCAACAGTTAATTGGTTTACAGGAAATGATTTTCAAAATGAGATCCTTAAGGGTCTTCACAGTATTCCTAAAACTGATCTGAATTAGGGATAACTTTTATAAATATGAAAATGTCTACACTGTTTTAGGCCCTAAAAAATTAAATGCCTTTCTTTTTTTTTTTAAAAGCTAGACACTTCGTTCTAAAAAACAGCAATATTCTTCTCACTGATTATGGTAATATTTCTTAATAAGGGAAACCAGGTAGCATACATATTTTCCCATACCATTGCCTCAATGAAATGTATTGGTTTAAAACACATCGTAGGCAATGAATAACTCCTGGAGATACACAACAATTAAAAACAGAATAGAAATCATTCCCTCATCAAATTGTTCAACCTGAAATGGCTAAATAAATAAATAAATGCCACTCAAAACAAATTAAACCACTATTCAAGGAATGAAAAATTACCATCTATTTCTTGATGGTCATTCCCTCAACATACTCAACTGCCAAGACACTGGGGTCTAATGTTGGTGAGATGCCAGCCCTGCCGGCTCCTACACAGGGGCCCTACTGGTGGGCGTAGCACAAGACCTAACAGATGTGACTTGCCTCTGCCAGTTTCAAGCATCAAACCTGAAACCAGTAACGGGCTTACTAATTACTAAATGTTGGGAAAGAATACAGTACTATATTTCAGAGGAAATATCCACAGTCAAACAGAAAAGGAAGAAGTAAAACAGAATAGGGAAAAGACAGAGGCAAGTGGCTAAGTAAATGAACAGTTTGAAGCATCTGAAGCTGCTGTTTTTAATAGGTCAAAATGGTTGAATATTGGCTACTTCAGATGTTTCAACCAAACAGAATGAAGGTCCTATTTTAAAATGCTAATATATAGCTTAGGACAAATCTAAATATTCTTTCTAATATATATATTATGCAGGATAAATCTGTTTTTCCATCAATAAAGAGGAGAAACAACTTTGACCTGCATACTGGCTGTTATTTCAACTGCTTTCTTTGAGATAAAGAATACAACACAAATTGTATCCCCAAAGCATAGAGAACCATGTTCTTACAATGTTTATGTCTTTATGAAAGAAATTTTAAAATAATAAAATCTTACTGTACACTTTTAATACGTAACAGTAGAGTTTTTGTCTTATAACACAAAATAATCCATAGTAACATCCCTGAAGAAACACTGATCAAAAATATCCTATTTAACTCATGTCTAAGAATTTTACCCTGATAATATAATAATAATAGCTACTATTTATTGAGCACTTACTATATACCTCACATTGTTCTCATCATGTTCATATGTTAAGTCACTCAGTCCTCACAACAACACTACAGGGAGGATACTATTACTATCTCTATTTCTGAGATAAAGAAAATTGAAACATAGAATAACCTAAGGTCACATAATTGGTAAGTAACAAAACCAGGATTTAAGCCCAATCAGTCTGACTCAAGTTGTGTTCTTGATTACTATAAGTACACTCTGCACAAAAATACAGCTACAAGGATATTCATGTCAAAGCTGTTTAAAGTAAGCAACATTTGGAAATTTTAAAATAAATGATTAAATAAATTATGGTATATCCATGAAATGGAATACTATGGTACCACTAAAAATAATGTATTTAATAACATGAAAAATGTTCATTATAAAAAAAAGTATGTTAGAAAACAATGTGAATTTCCTTATTTTAAAAGTGTTTTTAAACATGCATAGAAAAAACATTAGAAGACTAACAAAACGCTAACAGCAGTTATCTCTGAGGATTAAGTTTATAAGTGATTTTTATTTAGTTAATGTATCAATTTCTATAATGAATAAGTATCACTTATGCAATAAGAAAAGTTATTTTTCATTTCCTTCGCAATAAGGTAAATCAGTGTTCTAATAATTTTGAGTAATGTCAAATTATATATACACTTGTAGATATACTTGATTTTACATATACATTTTTATTTCACTTTACCTTCCAAGAGCTGTGAGCTAACATTGACAAAATCAATTTTCTTCCGGAGATATCGCTGATTCAATTTCCAAATGCATGAAATAAATGCATTCTTTTCAGCAGTGCTGCTGGCAACCCATTTATATATTTTTTCAAAATGTAAATCAAATTCAGGATTTTCCTGAAATAAAAATATACAAAAGATATTGTTTTTTGGTCATATCCCTTTTTCATTATTATAAAATTGACATTCAATAAAATGAAAAGCTGAAGCTGTTCTTAAAGAAAAAAAATCACCATTAAAAATCAGCCAAGTGACTTACAGAGAATGATTCAGAGAATTCAATTTATAGGAAAAACTTTGTTTACCTCCCAAAAGAAGCTGGATAAAAAAAACAACACAGTGTTTTAGTAATTTCCTTCCTATGCCCCTGAAGTATATGAGTGGATGTTTTTTTTTTTTAATTTTTTTTTTTCAACGTTTTTTATTTATTTTGGGACAGAGAGAGACAGAGCATGAACGGGGAAGGGGCAGAGAGAGAGGGAGACACAGAATCGGAAACAGGCTCCAGGCTCCGAGCCATCAACCCAGAGCCTGACGCGGGGCTCGAACTCACGGACCGCGAGATCGTGACCTGGCTGAAGTCGGACGCTTAACCGACTGCGCCACCCAGGCGCCCCTATGAGTGGATGTTTAAGATGGTAAAGCTCTGTGTCCCAGCTTCCTAGTCTATGAGGTGACAATGGTCTCCAATTTTGATGTGGTCATAATTTTTCTTTTTAAATTGCCTATGGGGTTTTAGAGTCATACCTATGCTTTGATAATGCACTATTATTCATAACTGTAATTTGACACTAAATCCTTCGTAAAGAATATATCTTCTATATACACAACATGTGAGAAAAAGTACAATCTACATCCCAGTGTGGTTTCTGAGAACAAATGAGATGAAAAGCATGGACTGATTCAGTTCTCAATTTTGAAAATAGAGAATAATTAAAGGTGCCTCAAAAATAAAAAGTTCTGGTTGGCCTGGAAGTTCTTTCGAATGACAAAGAAACTCAACTCTTGTGAGAGAAGTGCACCATGCTCTCTCTATTTCTTAAGCCTCATTGCAGCAGTGACTTCATACCAGGCTACTATTTCTCCCTTGAATGTAGAATCACCTGTCGTATAAAAGATGAAAACATATGGATGTATGCTGTTCTTCACATCCAAGGAATTAAAAAATAGATTCAAATGTTCTTAATGTTCTACGAGAAGATAATAAAATATTCAATTAATTCAAAGTGTTATTTACGGAAGGACAAAATGTAAATAAATGCCTAAAAGGTAAGTGAAGTTATATCAGTTTCACTGTGAAAACTTGGGATAATTTAGGTATCAGGACTTGAGCTGGTACAACAATAGAATTATGGAAGCATGGAACTACTAATTAGATCAATAAGCAGAATTGGAGCATCAAAAGATAAAAAATTGGCATTTATAATGAAGAGGTAATTGCATTATTACTTATAAAAAAACCTAAGAGTATTGGCAACTAATCCAAAACTTGATGGGAAATGATCTCTTCCCTGGGAATATTTCCCATAATGCCATAAAAGAAGCTGAGTGCTCCAGTGGCAACACTCACACAAATCAATGTGTGACACTAAATGGCTAATGTTAGGCTATGTATAAAAATTTTATGTTTTATATCCATATATAGTGTACACACGCCAAGGTGCCTACATAAAATGAAAAAAAAAATCCATTAAGAAAGCGAGCAATGAGGCATCAGCTGTGAGAAAGCATTCAAATAAGCATCAGCAATGTTAGTGAATTATGCAAGTCAATGGGGTTATAAAGTGCAAAACTATTGAAGGAAAAAGCCTCTTTAATAAAGACGCATTTCTAAAAAGCCCTTACAGTATTTTCTCTTAACCAGAAACCTACCAAAAAAGTCTCTACTCTTGATCTTTTCCCATGGTAACAGAATTTATTAGTTTATTGAAGTGTTTTGGGTGCCCCTTAGGGATAAAGCAATGGCCCACTGTGCCTAAAATACTTATAGAAAGGCATTCTCTACATATGTTAGAAATCTGAATTCTGAATTGCATATTTTAGATACATGAAGCTCCCCTGAAATTGTTTTTGCTTCATTTAAAAAGTATTTTGCACCTGACTCAACTGCCTGTCATTTTGTCCAGCTTTTAGTTCCCCAGAAGTCTGTCCCAGGATAAGGACAAAGTCAGACTTTTATTTTATTGGATTACTCTACGGAGGTAGCTTTTATATCTCTGGACCTTTTAAAAATAAATGTGTGAGACTGGAAGGGTTAAATCAAAGGGCATCTGAAATTACATTAATGTAAGCCTTGCTATCAGCCCATCACAAAACATTTCCCAGATCCCTGGAGGTGCCTTTGGTTGCAGAGGAAGATGAGGGGCAAGGTTAGAGAGGCTGAGGAGGAAGGAAAACCTAACTTAACCAGAAGAGCTCCGCTTGGTTTCTTTGAAAAAAGGGTATTGCTGTGAAAAGCCTTGACTTGTCGGAAATAAATGTGGTCCTTTCACATGACTGTCACCTTATTCAACTTTCTTAAAGTTTGAGTGTGGCTTAAGTGAGAAGTGTAATATTTACATTCTTATATCTTAGTCTTTAAGTTCCTTAAAATAAGGTGTTTAACTCACTATTGCTTCCTCTACTTGAGCCACAAATATGAAAACATGGTCTCAAAAGGCCAGCCTGGTTGCCTCAGATGATGATTTTACATTAATTTGTGAAGACTAAGAAAGATTCACTTTGGTTATAGTATTATACACCATTTTGAACTAAGTTTTACCAAAACAATGAAGGTTTTTAAAAACCCACTCACACGACACTTTAAAAGGTGTACTTATATATGGACTTTATACTAAATATATAATCTATATAAATCTATATAAATCTATAATCTAATCTAAATATAGAAACACCTAGTTATTTTGCTCCAGTTTACATAACTTGTGCACAAACATAATTGTAGCTCAAAAAAAGTAAAAACAATGAAACATACATACGTTTTTATTTTAGTTGCTTGAGACTGGGGTGTGGGAAATGAAAGATTTAATGATACATTTTAAACTAATTCCGGCTTAGTTGGTAGGGCAGAGGGTCACAAAACAAGAAGTGTAGGTCATCTTAGAAGACATAATACTATAAGATGAAAGACACTTTCTGAACACAGGTCAAAGAACTAAGAAAAACGTACTTTAATAGCATCCTTGGCATCTACCACAGCAAGGTCTCGAAGGGCCCAAGCAATCTGCCTTTTGTAGAAATCTCCTTTGTCGGATTTCTTGACTTTGACCATCTTCACCTGCACGGGGCGTTCAGTTGTCACTGTTAAGTAAAACATACCTTCACTAGAAATAGTCACTCACTTATTCTTCATCCATTCATTTACTCATTGCAAATATAGTTGTCAGGTACCTGTACATGATACTAAGCCAGTATTATATATTATGTTAAACCAGTTAGGAGTAGTATTTCCTAACACATGCTATGACTGAGGGATGCACAAAGTATCAAAGGAACATCTAAATCTCAGACGACAGGGTCAGAGAGAGGCAGATTCCTTGAGAAGTAAAGCTTCAGACCAGTTTTGAAGGAAGAGTATGAGGTAGATAAAAAGAGTCCTAGGGGTGCCTGGGTGGCTCAGTCAGTTAAGCATCCAACTCTTGATTTCGGCTCAGGTCATGATCTCACGGTTTATGAGTTTGAGTCCCACATCGGGCTCTATGCTTATAGTGCAGAGCCTGCTTGGGATTCTCTCTCTTTCTCTCTCTCTTTCTGCCCCTTCTGCACACATGTGCTCACTCTCTCTCTTTCAAAATAAATGAATAAACTTTTTAAAGAAAAAAAGCTCTAAAGAATGACTGCCATACATAAAGCCAAAGGGGCTTGAAAGAGCATAACACCGATTCAGAGAACAGTAAGTACTTCAGTATGGATTATACATGTAATAAAGTGGATGGAAACAAAGTTACCAAAAAAGATGAAAGTTCACATCACAAAGGACCTTTATCTGAGGTTGTAGGGGTGCTCTTAGAGGATTTTAATTGGGGAAATGACATGCTCTAACTTGTTTCTAAAAATTACTCTAGCAGCAGAATACTGGATGGATTGGAGTGAATACCAATACACTAAAAAATTTAGATGAAGTGGTTAAATCTCTAAAAAATGTAAATTACCAAAAATGACTTAAGAATACAAAATCTACAACCACTAAAGAAAGTGAAGTGAAAAATCTCTCCCCCAAAACTTAGTCTAACACAGTTTTACTGGTATCTTTTGCCAAGCTTTCCAAGGAAACATTCCAAATGCACATAACTATTCCACTGTACAAAAAACAAGGGAACACTCCCAACTTACCTTATGACTTTGGTTGCAAGGCCAAAGACAGTATACAAAAGAAAATCACAAGACCATGTCACTAATGAACATGGGTGAAAAATCTTATAACTACAAATGTACAAATAATTATGAATAAATACTGCATTGGCAAGCTTAATCCAGGGGCACATACAAAAGAATATTTTACCAAGTGTGAGATGTACATTTTTTCCCACATTTTAACATCTCTGAAATCAGAATATGTCTTAACAATCGAAGTAATATTGCAGCATTTTTTAGTGGTGCATAAAAAAATAATATATGCTATAATAGATGGCATATAGTACATCATCACTGAGTTAGGTTACTCCAATAACTCAATTTATTATTTGAAAAACCAAGTACCATTACTCACCACACTAACAAATTAAGGAAGAAAAGTATACGATAATCTCAATGATTTGAAAAAGCATTTGATAAAACTGAACACCCATTCATGATAAAAAATCAAAAAGAAAAAAAGTAAGAAGTCAAGAATAGAAGGGAACTTCCCTAGTACCGTCAAGGATAGCTACAAAAAAACCACAATTATCATATATGATAATCCCTTTGAGATCACTGTATTGATGGTCCTAACCAGCAGACAAAAGTAACAAAAATAAATAAAAAATATAAAGACTATAAAGGAAGGAAGAAAATATCACTACAAAGAGTCTATGGACAAATTATTAGAATTAATAAGAAAGTTTAGCAAGATTGATAGATATAGAAATCCACATAAAGAACCAATTATTTCTAGATGCTAACAATAAATGATTTTTAAAATGTATTAATGTTCAATAAAATTAAAAGCTTCTGCTCTGCAAAAGACAACATCAAGATAATTAGAAGACAAGCCACAGACTACAAAAAAAAAAAAAAAATTGCCAAAGACACATCTAATAAAGGAATGTTATCCAAAATATACAAAGGACTCTTAAAACTTGACAAGAAAACAAAACAAAACAAAAAACAGATTAAAAAATGGCCAAAGACCTTAACAGACACTTCCCCAAAGAAGATATACAGATAACTAATAAGCATATGAAAAGATACTCAACACCATATTTCATCAAGGCAATGCAAATTAAAACAACGAGGTACCACTACACACCTATTAGTATGGCCAAATTCTAGAACCTGACAACACCAAATGCTGACAAAAATGTGGAACAACTTTCAAACATTGCTGGTGGGACTGCAAAATAGTACAGCCCCTTTGGTAGAGAGTTTGGTGGTTTCTTACAGAACTAAACACATTCTTACCATATGATCTAGCAATCATACTCCCTGGTATTTACCCAAAGGAGTTGAAAACTTATGTCCATGCAAAAATCCACACATGGGTGTTTATAGTAGCTTTATTCATAATTGTCAAATTGACAGTCAAGATATCCTTCAGTAGGTGAGTAGATAAATAAACTGGTACACTCAGGAATGGAATATTATTCAGTGCTAAAAAGAAATGAGCTATCAAGCCATGAAAAGAAATGTAAATGCATACTACTAAATAAAAGAAGCCAATCTGAGCAGGCTAAATAGTATCTGATTCCAACTATATGACATTCTAGAAAAGGCAAAGCCATGCAAACAGTAAAAAGAACACTGGTTGGAAAGGGTAGGGGCTGGGGGAGAGATGAACAGGCAGAACACACAGGATTTTTAGGGCAGTGAAAATACTCTGTGACATTACAATGGTGGATACATGCCATTGTACATTTGTCCAAACCCATACAATGTACATCAAGAGTGAACCCTAAGGGAAACTATGGTCTTTGAGTGATTATAATGTGTCAATGTAGCTTCATTCTTGGTAACAAGTTATTGCCAATGTTGCCAGTGGTATTGATAAAGGGGGAAGCCAAACATATGTGGGGGCAGGGGGTATAGGGAAATGTGTGTACCTCCTTCCTCAATTTTGTTGTAAACCTAAAACTGCTCTAAAAAATTAAAGTCTTAAAAATGTATTAATGCTGGGGTGCCTGGATGTCTCAGTCAGTTAAGAATCCGACTCTTGGATTTTGGCTCAGGTCATGGTCTCGTAATTTGGGAGATCCAGCCCGGAGTTGGGGCTGACAGCATGGAGCCTGCTTGGGATTCTCTCACCCTCTATCTGCCTCTTCCCTGCTCATATGTGCATGCTCACTCTCTCTCTCTCTCTCTCAAAATAAACTTCAAAAATATATTAATGCTAATAAATTATTATTTATGATCGTATCAAAAAATCTAGGAATAAATACAACATAGGTGAAAAACATTTAAAACTATACAACTTATTGAAAGCCTTTTAAAACTCTAAAACTAGGGCGCCTGGGTGGCTCAGTCAGTTAAGCATCTCACTTCAGCTCAGGTCTGATCTTGCAGTTCGTGAGTTCAAGCCCTGCGTCAGGCTGTCAAGCTCAGAACCAGCCTGCCTTAAATTCTGTGTCTCCCTCTCTCTGCCTCTCCCCTGTTTTCACTCTCTCTCCCTCTCAAAAATAAATAAACATTAAAAAAAGAATTTTTAAAACTCTAAAACTTACTGAAAGGCATTAAGAAGACCTAGATAAATGGAGAACTGCACCCTGTCCATTGACAAAATAACTCAATATTATGAAAGTGCAAGTTCTCTTCGAACTGAACAACATATTCAAAACAATTCTAATTAAAATCCCAACAAAATCTGGAACTTATCAAATTGATTCTAAAATAAGTGGAAAAATAAACAATCAAAACAAGACAAAATAAAAACCAGATATAAAAGAGAACCCAGAAATAGGCACACTCACATTCATCACTACAAACACGGACACAGGTAAATTAAAAACTAAAACATGAGGGGCAAAATTATAAAAATTTTAATTTTGTTTAATGTTTATGTTTGAGAGAGAGAGTGTGAGCAGGGAGGGGCAGAGAGAGGGAGACACAGATCCAAAGCAGGATCCAGGCTCTGAGCTGTCAGTACAGAGTCCGACGCGGGGCTCGAACTCATCAACTGTGAAATCATGACCTGAGCCGAAGTCGGACGCTTAACCAACTGAGCCACCCAGGTGCCCCAAAATTATAAAAATCTTAAAATACAGTGTAGGAGAATACTTTTATTACTCCAGGGAAGTGTGTATGTATGTATACTATATATATGTATATTTCAAACACTTATATTTGAGGGGTACTTGGGTGGCTCAGTTGGTTAAGCATCCAACTTCAGCTCAGGTCATGATCTCACAATTTCCGGGTTCAAGCCCCATGTTGGACTCTCTGCTGACAACTCAGAGCCTGGAGCCTGCTTCGGATTTTGTGTCTCCCCCTCTCTCCCCCTTCCCCCTGCCTGTGCTCTGTCTGTCTCTCTTTCTCAAAAACACTGAAAAAATTTTTAAACAAAAGCAGAAGCCATAAAGGATCAGATTGATTTGATTTTACTAAACTTAGAAATTTCATTAAAAGGCATCATAAAAAGCTAATACACAAAGCACAAACTGGAATGCATATAACCAACATAAAATCAGTAAATATATAGAACTTGTACAAATTAGTAAAAGGACAACCAACACAAGAGAGAAATGAGCAAAAGTCTTTAAGACAAATTTCTAAAACAAGGAAAGTAAGTGGCCAATAAACTCATGAAAAGATTTAATTCATCAATTCATTATTAACAGGGAAATGAAATTTCAAACCACAATGAGATATTTCACACGCTTCAGTCTGTCAAAGCCAAGTTTTGGCTAGGATGTGGGGAAAGAACACAAAATACACACTGCTTGTGGGATTGAAAGCCAGTGTACTACTTTTGAAAAAAATCTGGTAGTACAGTAGTGTTGAGCATTCACATACCTATAATCCAACAATCACACATTTAGGTATCTACCCTAGAAACTTCTTGGCTGTATACACTAAGAGACAAGGACAAAGATGCTCACAGAAGGGCTGTCTAAACAGTAAAACCTGAAAACAAACCTAATGTTTATCACTAGTAGGATGTGTAAATAAATGGTACTCTCATAGAGTAGAACACTCATAGGAGTGAAAATCAAAGAATTATGGTTATATGAAAGAACGGAAATAAAAGTCATGAACATGAACACAATGTTGAATGGAAAAAGTCACAAAAGAATATATGCACTAGGATTCAATTCATGCAAATTTCAAAGAAATGCAAAACTAAACAATATGTTATCTGAGATTACAAACAAATACAGACAGATAGTAAAATGATAAAGAAAAGCAAGGAAAGACTAAACCAAAATTCAGGATACCAGTTACCTCTTAATAAGTGAGGAAAGGGAATGGGATTAGGAAAAGGCACACAGGGGATGCCCGGGTGGCTCAGTCGATTAAGCATTGGATTCATAGTTTCAGCTCAGGTCATAATCTCATAGTTTCATGGGTTTGAGCCCCACATTGGGCTCTGCACTGACAGTTTGGAGCCTGCTTAGGATTCTCTCCCTCTCTCTCTCTGCCCCTCTCCAGCTCATGTGCGCGCTCTCTCTCTCTCTCTCTCTCTCCCTTTTTTTAATGGAAAGGGCACACAGGACACTTCAAAGGTAATGGTAATATTCTTCTTATACTGGGTAGTGAGCACACGTGTTCACTGTATGGCTAGTCTTCACACCTTACATATATGGCATAGATTTTTTGGTATCTACTCAATATTTAATTAAAGACAATTTTTTTAAAAGTTATTTATTTATTTTGAGAGGGGGGGTAGTGAGAGGCAGTGAGGGGCAGCAAGGGAGGGAGGAACAGAGAGAGAGGTAGACAGAGAATCCCAACAGGCTTGGTGCTGTCAGTGCAGAGCCCGACTCAACTCGATCTCATGAAGTGTGAGGTCATGACATGGGCCGAAATCAAGAGTCAGATGTTTAACTGACTGAACCACCCAGGCACCCCTTAATTAAAGACAATTTAAAAAAATGAATTTGTTGGCCCAACAGTTTTTCCAATTATAGAGACAACGAGAATTTTAAAAACAAGGAGGAAAAGTCCCCTAGGGACTAAAACAATAAAAGAATGCCAAACAAGAGCTTTTTCTTACTAAATACCCACCTGTGGCACACAGAAAACAGTTCTTTTTCTTTTTTCCTGCTTTGCAGACATTGACAATACTCAGCAGGCGTTCATCATTTGGTGTAAAAATATCTCTTTGTAACGCATGCTTGATTGCTGTCATTTTTAATCAGCTAAAAAAATTGAGAGTATAGATATTAAGCTTATTCTCAAAATCATTCTGTCCTTCATTGTCCCATTTGTAATTTAAAAAATGATCTTATTTATAGCTAATAAGCATAGGAAGAATGATTTAATACATCAACATATCTATACCATAAAAATAAAAAGCTTTATGTTTGGAAAGGAAATTAGAGAACCAGTGTTATCAAACTTTAAAATCTTTAGAAGTGCTTAGCAAATACTATGATACAAAAAAAATTTTTTTAAGGAAAAAACCCATGCTCAATTTTTGAATATAAATTTTCTATATAAAGAGCTCTTATAACTCAATAAAAAAACCAAATAACCCAATTAAAAACTGAGCAAAGGATCTGAATAGACATTTCTCCCAAGAAAATACACAAATGGCCAATAAGCACAAGAAAAGATGCTCAGCATCATTAACCACTAGGTAAATGCAAACCAAAATCAAATATGTATCTACCTACCACTTTATACCCACCAGAATGGCTAAAATTAAAAATACAAGTGTTGGTAAAGATGTGGAGAAAAAGGAACTCTTTCGTACATTGTTGGTGATTGTAAAATGGTGCAGCCACTTTGGAAAACAGTTTGGCAGTGCCTCAAAAAGTTAAATGTAAAATTACGATATGATCCAACAATTCCACTCCTAGGTATATACTCAAGAGAACTGAAAATATACATCCACACAAAATGTTGTACATATATGTTCATAGCAGTATTATTCGCAATAGACAAAACATAGAAACAACTCAAATATCCACCAACTAATGAACTGATACAACAAAATGAATATCTACACATTGGAGTGTTATTTGGTCATTAAAAAGAAATGAAATACTGATACATGCTACGACACTGATGAAACTTGAAAATATTATGCTAAGTGCAAGAAGCCAGTTAAAAGACCACATATTTTATGATTCTGTTTGCATGAAATGTTCAGAGTAGACAAACCCATAAAGACAGAATGATTTATGGTTGCTAGGGGTAGGAGCAAGGAGAAATGGGGAGTGACTGTTAACGAGAAAGGAGTTTCTTTTGGGTGATGAAAATGTTCTTGAATTAGTACTGATGGTTATATAACCTTGTGAATATACTAAAAACTACTGAATTATATGCTTAGGTGGGTGAATTTTATGGCATATGAATTATATCTCAATAAAGCTATCATAAAGAAATAGGTTTCCACTTACCTCCTTTTTCTCACTTAACTCAATGTCTTTTTGCAAATATCAACTTAAGTTAGATATTTTAAAAAATGTATTTTCAACTTTATTTTGAAATATATATATTTGTGTATATATTACTATTTCCAATGTAAATGTGTAATACTTCATACAGGTAAGCTTGCTTAGGAAATTAACTTCGCACACCCTTTATATGGGAAAATGAAGAAATTATGAGTTTGAAATAAATGACACAGAATGAATTTTTACAATATGATGCCATTTTTGGAAACTAGGTTATCACCTATACTTTACTCAATCTGTGAAACTGATCTCTGCTCCAACTCAGAAAATTGCTTTTCTCACAAAAAATCACATTTTCCAACTTTCATTCCTTTTTCACCTCATCTTAGCCTTTAGTCTTCTGACCTACCTCTCCTTCCTGTTATCATCTACCTGGCCTCTCCAAGCTTAATTTCTTTTCCACTTAGCCTGCAGGTAGCATTCACCCACACTGTCTCCTTCAATTATCTTACTCTGTGGACTTGTTCACCATGTTTTATCAATTTCCATGAACTGTATTTTTCTCCACTTCTCATGGGATACATATACCACTCAAGAAGGCCATATGTCCATGTTCACTGCATTCATTACAAGTATCTAAATCCAGTCAAAGCTAGACTTTCAGTGTTGCTCCACAATCCTTTAACACTTCCTTTGAGGACCCCTTCCTACTCCCCATCAGTGTGCTGCAAATCTTTATTCACCTTCTTCAATTCTCAACTCTACTGTCAGCCTCCACCTTCTCTGCAAATGATGTCACCATCTACCCTGCAGAGGCTATAGAAGCCAATTTTCCCCAATTGTTTTCTTCTCCATCTCATTACATCTTCACCCATCCTAACCTCTATTCCACCTATTGCAAAAAATTTGTGTCCATGTTACTAATCACTTAATATGTTCTAGGGCCTAGACACTGCATTAAAAGCTCTACTCCACCCGATGTCCAAGATACACTGCATAACGACCACTTTACATTTCTATCTCTGGGCTTTGTTCGTGCAATTTCCTTTTCCTGGTATTCTTTTCCCCCTAAATATTCCAACCCATTATTCCAAGATCCTGCTAAAATGTCACCTCTTCTGTGAAATAATCACACATACAAGAAGAATAATTCCTTTTATATTTCTCAAACACTTCCCCTCTACTCAGCTAACATAGCACTTACAAACCATAATTTCTAGTTAGTTGAATTCTCTCCCACATTAAAGGTAGCTCTTTGTAGGAAAAGATCATACCTTATTCATCTGTGTATTCCTAGAACTTGGCAAAGACCTAGCAGGCATTTCAAAATTAAGCAAAATGATAGCACCAAATAACATGACAACTATAGTTTTCCTAAGATTTCCCTTTCCAACTCACATTTGTGAGCAAATGTCCAGGTTCAAAATCTGTCATATTTGATTATCCTCCTCCATTGTCAGCACGAAATCTGCTGCCACATTCTGCTGATTTCTCATCTATATATAATTTACCCTTCCTTTCTGTTCCCACTGCTAACACACTAATCCAGGTTCACATCAACCAAGTCCATTTAACAATTCAGTATCTGGTTATCTCTTTGCAAGCTTCCGCAATCTCCAAACCCTTGATAAACAAATAATATTAAAACATAGCTTTCATAAAAAAAAAAAAAACAAAAACAAAAAACATAGCTTTCATCACAACATGCCACCGCTCAACATTTTCCTAAGGTTCCCATATACAAATCTTCCACTCCAAGCCCTCTGCTCAGTGCAGTCTTTAAATCTTTGCTTAGGTGCTTTTCCGTGCAGGGAATATCATCTAACCAAACCCTAATTACACTTCATGGTTTATATGAAATTGATTCAATAAACATCTTAATCCAAATTGATCTCCTTTCAATTGCTAAGGAACTTCCCTATTTACTAAACAATCAGGCACTTGCAGTCCAATTGGTCCATGAGATCATAAGCTTAGAGATCTCAAGAACTCTCTTGAAAGAGAGAGGAAGAGGTGCTCCAGCAAGGTTCTGTGTTCTTTCTTACGTAGTCAGCAAGTACCTCTTGAGATAACCTGAACTGAATAATAAAAACTGGTCAAATGAGTGGCTGATAGTGGCCAACGTTTACCACACCATCCCTCTTTGGACAAAATCAACAACTGAGTGTAAGGTAAGTGTAAAGCAAGAGAGGACTGGTTATACCTCATAAAGGAGCTAGGCATAATGAAAAGCACTATGGCACCCTTATTTATTCAGCAAATAGTGATGCCTACTAAGGGCAATGCAGTGTTCCAGATTAGAAGCGAGTATGACAGACATGTTCACGAAGACAAGAACAGCCGTGCCTTCGTGGCATTTACATCCTAAGGGTCGAGTCTTTAGAGTATTTTCGTGTAAGTCAGGGAATAAATCACTAGAAATCCTCTAAAGCTATTTTCCAGGTTTAAGAATCCACGTCTCAGGGCACCTGGGTGGCTCAGTCAGTTGAGCTTCTGACTTCAGCTCAGGTCATGATCTCACGGTTAGTGGGTTCAAGCTCCGCATCAGGCTCTGTGCTGACAGCTCGGAGCCTGGAGCCTGCTGCTTCTGATTCTGTGTCTCACTCTCTCTCTCTGCCCCTCCCCTCCCTGCTCACGCTGTCTCTGTCTCTCAAAAATAAATAAATGTAAAAAAAAAAAAATTAAAAAAAAAAAAAAAAAAAAGAATCCACGTCTGATCACGTTCCAGAAGCAGTCAGCCACTGCTTACTGTGTTGGTTCTTGTTTCCTTAAACTCAGTTGGACCATTACACAGCGTGGCAAAGAGTTTGTCAATGTGAGTGCCCGCGTGGGTTGCGCCCCGTACGCTATCGAGACAACACAGCAAACGGAGGCATTGTCATCCAGAAAACTGTGCATAGAGACAGGGGAATGCGTCTTAAAGATTTAGAAGAAATGTGTATTTGGACAAAGAAGGCACTGTTACGCCCTCCTCTCCTGGTCCACGCCAAAACACAAACGATCACGGCCGTTTTGCACAAATGAAATCTGGTTCTTATGGATGAAACCAGGAAGGGATGTGTTGAGGATTGCGGTTAGCCCGCAGGGCAGCAGGGAGTTGGTGGATGCTCCTAGCGGGCTTTGCGCCTTACCCAGACACGGGGCGAAAGGCAGGCCAGAGGAGTGAGAGGTACCCGACCCCGGACGCGGAGCCAACAGCTGGGCTGAAACGCTGCCTCAGACCTTGGCGCCCGCCTGTCTGCTAGTCTCTCCGCGCCGACGGAACTACCGGGCAGCCGCGGCCCAGGGCTTACCACAAGGCTGGACCGAGCCCGGCTGTGCCGAGGCGGGTCCTCCAAGACGGAGACAGGACAAGGCCCCGACGGCCACCGCTACTAGGATGAGCCCGTCAATTTAGCCGTGACCAGGGAGCAGCCGTTCCGCCACCACTTCCCACTTCCGGGCACGTGACAAACCACGCCGGAAGTCGACCCCGTAGAGAAGGAAGGCCAGGCGATGATGGGCGTGGTGAGGCGGGGCAAAGTCTCGCTGGAGGGGCGTATCAAGGACTGGCAGGGGCGGGGTCTCTGTCGCTCGGAGACTGACGACACTTCGGAATTTGGGATTGTGTGACATTACTTTCCTTAAAAGAGTTATTCAGGTATTCTCCGCAACTTAATTTAAGAAGAGTTCTGATTGTTTTCCTGTTTGTATATGTAAAGCTCTGTTAACTCTAGATCCTTGCTACTTATAGCATGGAGACTGTAAATAAACTAAATCAGAATTTTTGAGGGGGGCCACCTGGGTGACTTAGTCGGTTAAGCGTCTGACTTTGGCTCAGGTCATGATCTCACGGCTGGTTCCTGAGTTCGAGCCCTGCGTTGGGCTCTGTGCTGACAGCTCGGAGCCTGGAGCCTGCTTCAAGTTCTGTTTCTCCCTCTCTCTGGACCCCCGCCCTCACTTCACGCTCTGCCTGTCTCTCTCTCCCTCAAAAATAAATAAACATTAAAAAAATTAAAAAAAAATAATTTTTGAGGGGTGAGACCCAGACTTCAGTACTTTTTTTTTCAGTTTTTCTTTTTTCTTTTCCTTTTCTTTCTTTCTTTCTCTTTCTTTCTTTTCTTTCTTTTCTTTTCTTTTCTTTTCTTTTCTTTTCTTTCTACTTTAAATATCTTCCAAAAAGGTCCTAATATGCAACTACAGTCCAGAACCATTGATGTAGTGAGATTAATAGTCAAAGTGTGGTCCTCAGACCAGCTGCTTGGGCATCAGCTGAGGGCTTTTTAGATACTGCAGCCTCTCTGGCTCACTTCAAATCTTTTAAATTCGGATCTGCATCTTAACAAGATGACACTTGTGCGCATATAAGTTTGAGAAGCACAAATGATGCCAAGGTTGCTGGTTGCAAAGCAAGTAATTCATGTTCTATGTTCCTGGCACTTATTTTATGCCAGGCACCTTGATACAGGTGCAGAAGTGATGCAGACATGAATCCTACCCTGAAGAAGTTCACAGTTTGGTAGGTACAACAAATACATATAAAATAAGACACAAAATAAGTGACCAAAGAAATGTACAGGTCAGATAAGTGTGCTGAGAATTTAAAGGTGTGATTTCTTTGCTCCTGCTCAACACAGTCCTTTGCAAGTGTTCCACAGGAATCCATTCATGCCTACGTTCATCTATTTGACAAACAGTGCCACCTCTATGTCAGGCACTGTGTCAGGTGCTGGAGATCCAAAAACAGGGATCCCATTCAGAAGAGGGCACACTTTCATTGGGAAAGCAGAATTAAATACATGGATAAAGTACAGTTTGGTGAGGTAAATCCCACAACAGAGATAGAAAAATGAGACTACCGTGGAACTACAAAAAAGTGATTCACTCTGTCGACTATGGATTCATTGAGAAAGGAACAAATAAGGTGCAAAGTATCTTTCAGTGTGTATCTGAATATATAATTTGGTGGAAAAAATCAGAATTAGTAATGACCTATTTGCTACTGACATTAATATGCTCAAGTTAATGCTACTTAGAATGCTTTTCAATTTCATTGAATGATTTTCCTTCTAAGAGCAGAATCTGTCTAGTCCTATCTTTATTTTTTATTTAAAAAATTTTAATGTTTAATTAATTAATTAATTAATTGAGAGAGAGAGAGAGAGAGAGAGGTAGAACATGAGCAGGAGAGGGGCAGAGAGAGAGGGAGAGACAGAATCCTAAGCGGGCTCCATGCCATCAGCACAGAGCTGGATGCGGGGCTTGATCTCGAACCATGAGATCATGACCTGAGCCAAAATCAGATGGTCAAGAGTCAGATGTTTAACCGACTGAGCCACCTGGACACCCCTGGTCCTATCTTTAAAAAGATCCATTTGGCCCTTTGTGTTCAGTACTGGAACTCTTACTGTGGCCACTATTTATGTGAGAATCACATGTACTATTTTGTCCTGCAAAATATGCTTTTTTTTTTTTTAACCTGTATGTTTATGGCCCTCTTGAAAGTTGGGAAGTGAACTGCATTTCAGAAGTCTGGACTTATTCCCTAAACTCCAGATTTATGTATACTGCTTCCCCAACATTTCTACTTGCATATCTGTCAAGCATTTCAAATTTCTGGGTCCAAAAATTAAATTCTCCTCTCTCCCCTCTTGGAGTTCCCCAAAATAGAGGCTGAAACAAAGGTTTGTGTATAGTAGTTTATTTGGGGCTTTGACCCCAGGGAGCAAGACTAAGAGAAGAGGAGGGGTAAATAAAACAAGGAAGAGGGAGAGGCAATATAATGGTGTGTTATTTAATTGGTCATCACCATACTTGAATGTTTTCTTGATCTCTTAGGACCTTCTGAGAATTTTCATGAAATGAGTCTCAAACTGTCTACTGAAGGCAAGAATGGAGCCCAAAGTGACCCAGTAATAGTGGGAGTTTCAAGTTCACTCTATTCCATGTTATGTATTCTGGTGGAAATATCCCTCTCCCAACCCCTAGAGAACTAATTATTATTATCTAGCAAAACCTAAATTTGAGATTCAAGAAACATAAATCTGTAGGTGAGTCACTGATAAAATGGACCAATCCTGCTCCAGTTCCTGGTTTCTGGAGCCATGTCTTTAGCTGTTAGGGATACTCTTTATCGTTTGGTTTTGAGCATTTACCACATCTTGTAGGACAACACCTCAATCCCAAAAAGAACATTAACTGGATTTGTAGCAAGCTATTCCACCATTTTTATGAGCCTGGCTTCTTCTGAGTGATGAGGGATATTGCAATATCAGTGGATTCCATGGTCATGTGTATATTGTCACTTGGCGGTTTTTTGTTTTTTGGGTTTTTGTTTTTGTTTTGTTTTCTTTTGTTTGTTTGTTTTTTGTTGTTTGAGGTTTTTTTGACCATGAAATGGATTCTTTAGTTGAGATAATGTTGATCAGGAATGTTTTAATAATTCTGGTGATTGTGGAATGTTGGCAGAGTCACTGCAAGCAAGACAGAAAAACCTAGACATCTGTAAAGATTTGTATTTCAGGTCATTTCTCTATCTATATAAAGCAAACAAGGAAGAACACTCTCCTAGGTTCTGGCAGCTGGGAAGATTCTTTTGTTCTTTTGTTCTTTAGATCCAACCCTTCTAAGAAAGGTATTTTAGTGATGGTTCTTTAGTCTCATGTGGTGAAGTCATATCTGATCTTTCTGTTTCTTTGTCCTCTGATTCCTTTCTCCATACGCATTCAAAATTGTTATAACATCTCATTTAGCACAGGCCATCATCATATCAAAGCTTTAAGGGAGACATCAAGGTTGTGTATTAGAACTGACTCCGGATGTCCTTGCCAAAACATTAAATCCAGAATCATAGGTGAATAGCCCAATGTCATACATTCTCCCATATACAGCCTTATAACCTGATCCCTCTGGCTTAGCACTCTAAATATTCACTCTCACAGATATCCCTCCAGTTCATATTGGTATGTGTTAGCAGTTCTGCAACTCCTTATAATGTAGTCTAGTTCAGTAGTTCTACCCTGGGGTGATTTTGACCCCTAGGGGACATTCGGTAATGTCTGGAGAAATTTTTGGTTGTCATTACTGGGAGGATTCTACTAGCATCTAGTGGGTAGATGCCAGGGATGCTGTAAACAGTGTACAACACACAGAACAGTCTTCCACAACAAAGAATTGTCCAGCCCAAATGTCATAAATGCTGAGATTGAGAAAACCTGGTCTAGTTCTTCCTAGAGCAGAGACTGCAACCCCGTACAAAGGATGTGCTGAGATCTGACTGTGGTTACAGGCTTGAGGTAATGAGGGTAGTGGTGTGGATACTGAGGGAAATAAGGTTATATTAGGAGGCACTTACATCAGATATATTCTTTGCAGCATTTCTGGACAAGGAAAGGCTTCTCTCCTTTATCAAGAGAAAGGAGACTTTTGGCACAGAAGATAACAAAAAATCTGAAGGTTTAAGAGTATAAAGCATGTCCACACAAATGTCCTCATTCTAGATCTCAGGATTCCATTATTTTCTTATTAGGGCTTTGGCTTTGACATGAGTGATGTTTTAAGGCTGTGCACTAAGACTTCTTTGTAGCTCTGCCACCCTTATGATTATATGTGGGAGCTGATGTTTAGCACGTCTGCTTTGTGGCTACACGGCCCTAGGGGCCTTGTGGCTTTCACAGTGTGCCATGATTGACTGAATACTCCCTGTCATTTTCTTTTGTTAAGATCTCCAAAGCTGTTAGCAGACATCAGCCCATCTTATAATTAGTATTGCTTTCATAATGCTGAAATACCATATCTACCACATAATCCAATGCTTCATCTTCTGTCTGCACCTTATTCCAATCTACTACAGTTGAGAGTCTTGGTAATTGTGATGTTACTATATGCCAAGGGGTTATCACCACTTTAAATTTACCACCAACCACTTACTACCAGCAGGGGCCCTTATTGTCTCGAGATCAGTGATGTAGGATCAGCCCCAAAATCCCATACTGACAGTTTCCTTTCTAGAGCCAGTTGTAGTGCCCAGGGTTCCTCTGAAAGCAGAGACTAAGACAGAGGCATCCATGCTTGTGGTTTATTTGAGAATATGAGTTCAAGGAATAGAATGAGGGCACAAGGGAAATAAAATAGAGAAAGAGGAAAAAATAGTATTATTGAGGTGACCTATACCATGGACAACTTTGATTGATCCCATGGTACCTTCTGAGCAGCCAGAAGGCACTTATGGGATGTCTTTCAGAATTCCTCACAGGAATGAAGAAGAAAGAGGAAAACATTTATCCATCACTTCCTGTCTACCATTGGTCATGATTGCACTACATGCTTCTAGTTGCACGTGGGTGTGGAGGGCTGGTTTCTTCAGGTTTCCCATACTATAAGCAAAGAGTGAGAGAGACAAGATGTTGTTATATTGCTCTCGAGAGAAGGTGGTTGATATCTGAATAGAACTGGTTACTGCCCAATACTTAGAATAGAGGGTGAGGCTGGAAGGATTTAAAATGATGCACAAAAGCTTTCTAAACACAACTTTTCTTGGATGCCTGGGTAGGATAGCTCTGTCAGTTAAGTGTCTGACTTCAGCTCGCGTCGTGATCTCAAGGTTCATGGGTTGGAGCCCTGCGTCGGGTTCTGTGCTGACAGTTCAGACCCTGGAGTCTGCTTCGGATTCTGTGTCTCCCTCTCTCTCTGCCCCTCCCCTGCTCATTCTCTCTCTCTCTCTCAAAAATAAATAAAAGATTAAAAAAAAATAAACACAGCTTCTCTCTCAGTTTTCTCTATTGGGGTTAAAGGTATCTCTGTCTTTGCAGCTGTTCAGGCCAGTCCTTGACTCCTCTCTTTCTCTCACATTCCACATCCAATCTTTCAAGAAATTGTATTGGTTCTACCTTCAAAGTACATCCAGAATCTGACCACTTCTCACCATCTCCATGGCTACTCTTTCCTTGATTATTGACAGTATCATGTCTCTCCTGAATTACTGCTGTCCAAACTGTCCCTTACAGCCTCCTATGCTCTCTGTTTTCTACCCTTATCTCCCTACAGTCTATTCTTAACACAGCCTCCAGAGTGATCCTTTTTAAAACATGAATCAAATTGTGTTACCCTTTGCTCAGGATCATCCAGTCACTCCAGAGTAAAAACCAAAGTTCTTACAATGACCTACAAGACCTTACAGTATCTGCTCCTTTCTCTGTCCACTGGGACTACTCCAGTTGATCACTTGAGTTCAGTTCCTTAGACCTCCTTGTTCCATGAAAGGTCCAGGCAAACTGGACCTTTGCACTTGCCTTTCCCTCTGCTTGGAATGATCTTCCATTAAATATCTGCATGGCTCATTACTGCATCTTTTTCAAGTCTTTGCTTAGATGTTACCTCAATGAGGGCTTCCACAATAGCCCTATTTAAAATAGCATCCCAACTTAGCATTCTTTATCTTCTATTTTTGCTTTGTTTTTCTTCATGGTTCTTACTACATCCTGGAATACTATAACATTACATCCTGACATATATGTTATTTGTTTACTTTCTCTTTCTCTAGAATGAAGCTTTATGAGGGTGAGGACTTTTATATTTTTTTTGTTCACTGATGTATTTCTAGTTCCTAGAACTCATACCAATGCACTTATTATGTTCTATGTACTATTCTAAGTGCTTTACGTGTATTGATTAATTTAGTCTTTACAACAGTCCTGTGAGGTAAGAATCTTTATTATCCTCATTTTAAGACTAGAAACTGGAGGCACAGATTCATGATTTAGCATAAGACACATAGTAAGCATGTAGTAGTAGTATTTTAATGAATATCCCTTTATGTTACTATAATCCTCTGCATCAAGCGGACCTGAGACACAACATAAACTGATGGAAATACATCATCACTAGGTCATGCACAAGAAGGTTCAAGTCTGGTCTTTACTGGTTTAATGACCACAGGGTAAATTACTTAATTCTTCTGAGCCTCAGTTTCCTCATTTGTAAATTCAAAATAATAATCCCCATCTTTTGGGACTGTCATGAAATTTGCTGAGATATTTCTTATAAAGCACTTGGCATAGTGCTTGGCACATAGTAAGCACTCAATAACTGATAGCTGTTATTCATTGATTTAGAAGATTAAATTGGGTAGATTGATGTTCTTAAAAAATGTACAGTAGTCACTCAGGCTCCGAGATCTTGCTTCCTTTTCATAGACGGAAGGCCACGTATACTGACATATATCACATATGAGGCAATCAGCAATCTCATGTTTGGATAGCATGAAATAATTTTTCTATCATTAAAAAGCTCCAAGGGAAAAGTTTCTTCCAAATGGCCAAGAGTAGTGAATATTGATGATAACAATATTGGCAGGATTACTGAAGTTAATTGTTTCCTCCCTTGATACTATGCTCCGATAAAGCAGAGGTGTGAAACTTGTGGATTCTTAATGATCTCAGAGCACTCAGAGTAAGCTGCACTTATTTTCCACATTTTGGAGGCAGGAGGGAATCCCTTTCTCCATGCCTAAAATCCCTGAGGGAGGAAGAACAGAAGTGTGCTGCTGTCTCCAGGGCTCTGCCTGATGAAACACCAATGAGTGGATAGCACAACTGGCTTTGTGGACCTTGTTTAGTGAGAAACCATAGATCTCACAGAAGTGAACTTTTGCATGACCCACTTGTACGGCAGTCCACCTGTCCCTTAATTTAAATCTGATTGATTTTGATTAAGTATGAGGCCAAGAGGTCTTTATATGTTTGAAGAAATCCTATGAGTTTATATAATTTCATTTTTTCCTTATTTCTAAATTTGGGGACTTTTAGTATGTCAGTTACTTGGATTTTTCTCTTTTCTTTTTCTTAACATTGTTTTATTATGATTCAATTATGCACATTTCTGTCTAAGGAAGCAAGAACAATTTCTCAGAGCTGTCAGGCCATTAGTATGAACACAAAGAAATCCAAGTAATTTTTTTCTCTTTTTTGGAACAATGAGAATCACTGTGCTCCACTTTCCAGATTCTTTCTTTATAAATGGCTTTAGAAGTATCAGGATGACAGAATAGTGTCTACTATTATGCACATAGTAATTGGTGTTTGTTTTAGTTTTTATTAGAAGCAGATGTAAGTATCCTCTGATAATACTTTTCATTTTTTTGCAGCTCTTTAGGAGGAAGTCATGGAGCCACTAAATGAGAATGAGAACTACCTGTATCACCATTTATTAAATAAATATCAAAAATAAATATTAGCTAGATAACAGATACACATTTGAACAACATAGGAAAATAATACAGTAAGACATACAGATACAAGGAAGGCAAAGATTGGCTTGCAGAATCACATTGTGTCTCAAGCTTTTTTTTTCTTTTTATAAAGGTTTTAACATTAATTTTTTAATATTAAATATAATTTATTGTCAAATTGGTTTCCATACAACACCCAGTGCTCATCCCAACAGGTGCCCTCCTCAATGCCCATCACCCACTTTCCCCTCTCCTCCACCCCCCATCAACCCTCAGTTTGTTCTCAGTATTTAAGAGTCTCTTATGGTTTGACTCCTTCCCTCTCTGTAACTTTTTTTTCCCCCTTCCCCTCCCCGCTGGTCTTCTGTTGAGTTTCTCAGAATCCACATATGAGTGAAAACATATGGTATCTTTCTCTGCCTGACTTATTTCACTTAGCATAACACTCTCCAGTTCCATCCACATTGCTACAAGTGGCCAGATTTCATTCTTTCTCATTGCCAAGTAGTATTCCATTGTATATATAAACCACATCTTCTTTATCCATTTGTCAGTTGATGGACATTTAGGCTGTTTCCATAATTTGGCTGTTGTTGAAAGTGCTGCTATAAACATTGGGGTACAAGTGCCCCTATGCATCAGCACTCCTGTATCCCTTCTCAAGCTTTTTTAAATACAGTTGCTTTATTCAGTGCACATATTGTGGGGTGATATTACAATAAAGGGCGTGGTGCTAAGTTTCCTGTACACATTCCGAGAAATTCTCTCAGAAATGCAGAGATCATCTCATCTAATTCTGAATCTCTTCTGGGAATTGGCCACCATGGACCAAAATATACATATTTTGACTTGAAGTAGAGGTAAATAATTCTTAGCATGACTTTGTTAATATACTCAGATCAGGTAATGGACATAGGATTTTTCTTCTCTCTGCACTTGGGGAACTCAGAAACAATGCCACTGGCAAGCCTAGACCTGCACCCTAGAAGCATAAGCAAATTAAGGGAAATATGAATGAGTACATGGGCTTGATCATACTCATTTTTGCTAAAAATCAGTTTTAATGTTGAATACTCCATCTGTTTCAAACTTATATCCCTCCTTTATCCCAAGACATTATTAAATTGTTTATCATTTTTATGGATTAAATTCAAAGGAAATATATATTTTCATATATACTAAGTAATAAGGCTTTATTAAAAATAGTCAATAAGTAACTTTCTAGTAAGTAGCACTTAAACTATACAAAGGTAAGACTGTTGTTACTATCATTATTCAGGGGCAGGGAGTATAGATAATTAATTTTTACCATTAATCAAGTCCCTTGAGATCAAGGACTTCCTAGAAGAGGTATGAAATGAGTCCCCAAGACTTTTTTTCCTCTTAGAAATGTATATAAAATCCAGTATTTCTATAGTAAGTTTATTACCTATTTTTTCACATTAACTTCAGTCTTCCAGGCAGAATATTTAACATTGGTAGTGAGCAAAAAAGGGATAGTCAAACCATGAAATAGGAAAGTACAACTGTCATGAGAGATTCAGTAAATGTGGCCTGCAGGGAATTGTCCAGCCTGGAATGGTTATACAAGAACAATGTACAAAAACTTGATATTAGGACCAGCCATCAATAAAAAGTTAGCCCACCTGAAATAAGTTTCCATCAGCATGGTTGAAATAAGGGATTTGTTTCTGAAATCTATGGATGCCTACAAAATGTATTTTATATTTTCTTGACAGTAAAACAAATGGAGCTTGTCAATATCAGTACTGGTGGAGAATTACAAGTGTTTTGTTTGACTTAATATTCTTATAAGTGTTATTTATCAGGGAAGTTTATGATTTTTAAATATACAGTATATATTTTTAGTGTTTGTTTTTGAGAGAGAGCACTAGTGTGTGAGCACTAGTCGGGGAGGGGCAGAGAGAAAGCGGGAGACAAAGGATCCAGAGTGGGCTCTGCGTTGACAGCAGAGAGCCGGTTTTGAGGCTCTAACTCATGAACCATGAGATATGACCTGAGCTGAAGTCAGAGTCTTAACCAACTGAGCCACTCAGGAGCCCCAGTACAGTTTATGATTTTTATATTGTCTGGTTATTCGTTTAAGAGTTGTTTAAGGTAGGAAAAATTTTGGAAGCATAGTGGATTATTCATTTTCTTAACATTTCCAATAATGTTTTTCTTTTTTCCCCAATTTTTAAAAATTGTGATAAACTGTACCTAACATAAAATTTACCATCTTAACTATTTTAAGTGTACAGTTCAGTGGTATGAAGTACATTCATATTGTTGTGCAATCAGCACCAAGGTTCATCTCCCTAACTTTTCATCTTGCAAAACTAAAACTCTGTACCCATTAAACTATAACTCCCCCTCACCCTCTTCCCCCAGCCCCTAGCAATCTTCATTATTCTTACTGATGTTTTCTTCTAATAGGATTTTTAAAAATAGAGAATTGGATGATTAAAAATTCTACATAAGACTGAAAAAATGTGTCCCTTTAAGCATTCATACATATAATATCTGAGAAATAATTATATTAATTAATAATCTCCTGGCTCAAACTTTCCCAAGAAGGGAAAAATGGCTGCTCTCATATCATGAATGAAATATTCTCAGAGTTTGTGGAAACAAGTAGCCAAAGTGTCCATCGGTTCTCTTTTATCAGGACTTGGCTCCACTTATTCAAGAACTGAAAGTTTCCAAGTTCTTCCCACAGCTAGCCTTCAAGGGTAACAAGTTAGTGGACTTGCAAGATCATAGACTTATTTCCTACTTGCTTAAGGATAAAAAAAATGTGTATCACTTGCAAATGGGAAGTATGACAAAAATAAAAAAAAGTCAAAAAAAAGAAATACCTTTAAAATTTAGGTCTCCTTGTTATAAAAAATAAATCTGGTATTCAAAATGAAATCTAACTTTTTTATTTGTAAAACAGCTGTGGGGGCAGGCCCTGTATTATGTGCCATGAGGAACCCAAAGAGGAACAGCTTTTCATCATGTCTTAAAGGACCTTGGAATGAAAACTGATGACCACTGGGCGTATCCACCTTGTGAGGCTATCACTCTCTTGCCCATGCAATGCCTTGGTATGAACTTAATAAAGCACACCTTTTAATTTTTTTAAATAAAATGTTTTAATTTTAGGTAGTATATTATTACACAACCTGAATAACTCCTCCTGAGAGAGATTTCAAGAGCCCAGGCAGACATAATGCATTCTGTGCTTCCATCCAGCCTCCCTATATCCATCTAGGTGAGGAAACAAAGCCAGAAGGACTCAGGCTTCCAACAGAAGTTTGTTAGATTGTGGTATTGGTATCTATTACTCCCCTGTATTCCTATTATATACATTTATATTCTTTTTTTTTTTTTTTTTTTAATTTTATTTATTTTTGGGACAGAGAGAGACAGAGCATGAACGGGGGAGGGATAGAGAGAGAGGGAGACACAGAGTCGGAAACAGGCTCCAGGCTCCGAGCCATCAGCCCAGAGCCGGACGCGGGGCTCGAACTCACGGACCGCGAGATCGTGACCTGGCTGAAGTCGGACGCTTAACCGACTGCGCCACCCAGGCGCCCCTACATTTATATTCTTGATATGATCTCATGGTGAGTGGAGTAGACTGGCCTGCAATTTGACTTTGGACTTGGCCTAATTACTTGCTTTGACTTGGTTTGCTAGTGGACATTATATGAGCAGAACTTTGAAATGTGCTTGTGCAATTGGACATGTCTTTAAAAAAATTTTCTTTCAAAGCTTTTCTGTCTTTGACCATAAGAAGAAAAATTTTTGGGTAGTCAGTGGTCAAAGGAGGAAGAGAGATGTTGAGCAAACCTGAACTCAACCTAAAGTTGGATGCCACCCAGTCCCGTTTAGCCAAGCCCAGCCTAGATCAGCCAAATTTCAGTAAACCTAAAAATGCATGAGAAAGAGCTGGATACTTATTGTTTTTAGGCCATTCCAATTTATAGTTGTTTGTTATATGGCATTAGTGTGAAAATAGCTGTTACCTCCTGATGCTTAGAATGTAGTCAAGGGTAGAGTGTGTGCTAGGTAACTGATTTCCATGAGTGCACATGAGGGTTTATGGAGGAGGAGCCTCCCCCACTGCTCCAGAACTCAGCTGAGTGATCCAAAATTCCCCTTTAGATGTGGTGCTCTTGTGTGGTGTGCAACCTGAATGCCCATATGGGTGACTCTGCTGGTCTTGGCAACTATGCTGTGGGAGTTTCAAACTGCTTACGGTGGCTAAGGTAAAGAGGAGTACAAGAAAACATATTTAAGAACAGAGTATAGAGAGGGGTGCCTGGGTACCTCAATCAGTTAAGTGTTTGACTCTTGAGTTTGGCTCAGGTCATGTCCTAGGATCATGAGATCAAACCCCATGTCTAGCTCCACCCTGAGTGTGGAGACTGCTGGAGATTCTCTCTTCTTTTTCCCCCTCCCCGATTCTCTCTCTCCCTCTCTCTCTCTCACTGTCTAAAACAAAACAAAACAAAACAAAACAAAACAAAACAGAGGGTAGAGAAATAAGACATTTAGCCTGATGAGGAACTAAACTAAAAAAAGAGTGGAAAAAAGAACACAGAAAAAGCAAAGGGGAGAGAGAGGAAACAAAATAATGCTAATGTGATCAACTTTTTAGTAAGTACCTAAAAAGTCAGATTCCTTTATAAGAATTACATGTCAAGAAAACAAATACATAGATCTTGAGTGCCTCCTGTGTATAATCCAAAGGTGAATAAGATACTATCTTTATTCTCTTCCATAAAGACATCACTCCAATATAGGAAGTGGTCACTTTTGTTAACCACAATCTGAACTCTTTACCTGAGAAGCAAACATGTGAGCTATATGGATCGGTTTTTATTAGTTGGAAAGGACAACATAAGACTTGGCACGGGATATATGAGATTTTTCCAGCATATCATCATTTGAACTGCCTGTTTTGACTAAAAGGTGTACTCAAGGTTGTACTCAGCTAGACAGTATTTCCATTTTCAATGCAACTAGGCAAGTAAGTAACTTGGTTTCAGAGAGTGAGACACCACTAACTCATTTTTCCACATTTTGATGCTGTCTGTATATGATGGCCTTGTTCATCTTTTAGCTACTTCATAGAAACCAACTTATATAGGGCTTTAAAAAATTTATTTTAGAAAACATTTAGCCTTCCTGAGAAATTGCAAAGATAGTACAGGGAGCTCCACATTTTTTATCCAGCTTCCCCCAATGCTAACATCTCATATAACCATATTACGATTCTCAGAACTAAGAAATGAACCTTAGGGGCACCTGGGTGGTGGCTCAGTCAGTTGAGCATCCATCTTCTGCTCAGATCATGATCTCATGTTTGGTGGGTTTGAGCCACGCATCGGGCTCTGTGCTGACGGCTCAGAGCCTGGAGCTTGCTTCAGATTCTGTGTCTCCCTCTCTCTCTGCCCCATCCCTGCTCACACTCTGTCTCTCTCAAAAATAAATGAATGTTAAAAAAATTAAAAAAAGAAAGAAATTGACCTTAGCTCTCTCTTCCAGCCATCCAAGATGCCAAAAGGAAAGAATGTCAAGGGAAAGAAGGTAGCCCTGGCCCCTGCTGTTGTGAAGAAGCAGTAGGCCAAGAAGATGGTCAATCCCCTGTTTGAGAAAAGGAGAAAAAGCCCAATCATTTTGGCATCAGACAGGACATCCAGCCCAAAAGGGACCTTACCCACTTTGTCAAATGGCCCCACTACATCCAGCTGCAGCGGCAGTGGGCTATTCTTTATAAATGTCTAAAAGTGCCTCCTGTGATTAACCAGTTTACCCAGGCCTTGGAATGCCAAACAGCTACTCAACTGCTTAAGCTGGCCCACAGGTACATACCAGAGACAAAGCAAGAGAAGAAGCAGAGATTGTTGGCCCAGGCTGAGAAGAAAGCTGCCAGCAAAGGGGATGTCCCCACTCAGAGGTTGCCTGTCCTTCGAGCTGGGGTTAAAACCATCACCAGCTTGGTGGGAAACAAGAAGGCTTAGCTAGTAGTGTTTGTACATGATTGGATCCCATTGAGCTGGTTGTCTTTCTGCCTGCCTGTGTCATCAGATGGGTGTTCCCTACTGCATCATCAAGGGGAAGACCAGGCTGGGGCGTCTGGTCCACAGGAAGACCTGCACCACTGTTGCCTTCATACAGGTAAACTCCAAAGACAAAAGAGCTCTGGCTAAGCTGGTGGAAGCCATTAGGACCAATTACAATGACAGATATGATGAGATCCACCATTGCCGGGGAGGAAATATCCTGGGTCCAAAGTCAGTGGCTCGAATTGCTAAGTTGGAAAAGGCAAAGGCTAAAGTACTGGCCACCAAACTGGGCTAAGTGGGTGCTGTTGAATTGTCTGTACATAAAAGTAATAAAAAGTTCTCTTTCAAAAAAAATTAACCTTAGTATAATATCACTAACTAAATTAGAGATCTTATTCAGATTTTGCCAGTTTTTCCACCAATATCTCTTTTCTGTTCCAGGATCCATTCTAGGATCCCACAATGCACTGAGTTGTCACATCCCCTTAAGCCATCTGTTCATCAGTGTTGGGGGTTGAATTTGTGTCTCCCCTTACACAACAAATCCATTTGTTGAAGCTCTAAGCTCCAGGCACCTCAGAATATGACCTTATTTAGAAATAGGGCCTTTTTAGAGGTAATCAAGTTAAAATGAGGTCCTTAGAATGGGCCTTAATCCAATATGTTTTTTATTTTTATTTATTTTTAAATTTTTTTTTAACATTTATTTATTTTTGAGACAGGGAGAGACAGAGCATGAACAGGGGAGGGTCAGAGAGAGGGAGACACAGAATCTGAAACAGGCTCCAGGCTCTGAGCTGTCAGCACAGACCCCAACGCGGGGCTTGAACTCACGGACCATGAGATCATGACCTGAGCTGAAGTCGGCCACTTAACCGACTGAGCCACCCAGGCACCCCGGGCCTTAATCCAATATGACTGTTGTCCTCATGAAAAGAGGCCATGTAGTCCCAGATGTGTACAGAAGGAAGATGATGTGGAGGCCCCAGGAGAAGGTGGCCATCTACAAGCCAAGGAAAGAGACCTGGAACAAATCCCTCCTTCTCAGCTCTCAGAAGGAGCCTATCCTGATGACATTTTGACCTGAGACTTCTGGCCTCCAGACCTGCGAGACAATAAATTTCTGTTGCATAAGCCCCGCCAGTTTGTGGTACTTGGTTATGGCAGCCCTAGCAAACTAGTACACTCAATCTTTCCGTATCTTTCATGACCTTGATACTTTTGAAGAGCGTTACCTTGTAGAATGTCTCTCAGAGAATTTGGATTTGTCTGATGTTTTCTTGTGGTTATAATAATGTTATGGATTTGGGGGAAGAATAGTACAGAGGTGATGTGCCTTTCTCTGCAACATGTTGGGCACACAACACTGATATGTCCCATTATTACTATGGGTGATGTTAACCTTGATTCCCTGGCTAAGGGGGTGTCTATGGTATCTGCCACTGTAAAATTCTTATTTTTTCCCCTTTTTAGTCAATGAATATTTTAAGGGAAACACTCTGAGGCTGTGAAAACATCCTATTTCTCTTTAAACTTTCACTCACTAATTTTAGCATTCATCTGTTGGTCTTGCCCACAGCAATTATTGCATGTTTTAATGGTGATTTTCTACTTCTCTTATTTTTCTATATTTATTAGTTATATATTTATTAGTTTCCCTCATTCCTTCTGCTTTTATTATTTGGAATTATACTATAATGAAAAGTCCGTTCTCCCCTCATTCATTCATTTCTATCAGTATATGCTCATAGATACTTACTTTACCCTTTTTTTTTTTATTTACTTTATTCTTTGGGTTGTGTTCCAATACTTCCATTATTAGTTTTGTTCAAATTGTTCCAGCCCTGGCCATTGGGATCTATTTCAAGTCTCCTGAGTCTTTTTCCCTCATCCATGTTTTTTTTTTTTTTTTTTTTTTTTTTTTTTTTTTTTTGAGTGCTTCTTGATCCTCTGGCACCACGCAAGATGTTCTGGATTCATCTGGTATTTTCCCTGCCCAGCCCTACTCAAGGAACTCTGCCTCCTTTTATAGGACAATGGTATTTCAAAGTGATCTTCAACCTTTGTTTCAGAATGATAGATGCAAGTATTTTTAAATGTTTTATTATGAAAAATTTTAAATGTACACAAAAGTAGAGAGACTGGTATAATAAACTCCCATGGATTCATAATCCAATTTCAATAAGACTATGCCAATCCTATATATATTTTTTCTATTTTAGAGAGAGAGAGAGAGAGAGAGTGCAAGTGGGGAAGAGGGGAAGAAGGAGAGAGAGAGAGAATGAGAGAGAGAGAGAGGGAGAGAATGAGACTCTTAAGTAGGCTCCACATTCAATGTGGTGTCTGACATGGGGCTCTATCCCACAACCCGGGATCCTGACCTGAGCTAAACCTGGGGTATTTGAAAATAAATCCCCACTCCATGACATTTCACCAGTAAATCTCCTAGCATATAATTATCTTATCTAATTTATAAGGACTTTTTTTCCCCTGTCACTGTTTAAAATTTAAATCCAAGTTAGTTAACATATAGTATAATAATGGTTTCAGGAGTAGAACTCAGTGATTCATCACTTACACTAACACCCAGTGTTTATCCCAACAAATGCCCTCCTTAATGCCCATCACCATTTAATCCATCCCTCCACCCACCTTCCCTCCAGCAGCCCTCAGTTTGTTCTCTGTATTTAAGAGTTTCTTAATGTTTGCCTCCTTCTCTGTTTTTATCTTATTTTTCCTTCTCTTCCCCTATGCTCATCATATAAGGACTTTTTAATAAAACATACCCACCACATCCTTATCAGACTTAACAAAATTAACATTAATTATTAATGTCATACTCTAAAAATTCATATTTCCCTGTTTAAAAACTGTCTTTTTATACTTGGTATATTCAAATCAGGTCCAAACCAGGTCCACGTGTATTTGGATATTATATTTCTTAAGTTTCTTTTAAGAAATAAGATAATCATAAACAGTGCTCCTCCCCACTCTCCACACTTAAAAAAAAATTGATTTGTTAGAGAAACCACGTCACTGGTGCTACAGAATTTCACATTCTGTATTTGGGTGTCATTTAGCTTATGCCTTCCTTCTCCATATTTCCTTAATCCAGTGGCTAGACCTAGAAGATTGATTGGATTCAGGTTCATTTTTTAAGTAGGACTCCTCCACTGGTGGCGCTGGGCACTTTGTACTTCATCACATCATGAGTACTTGAGGCTGGCTGACTCATTTGTAGTGATACTAAGATTGCTTATTGGGTTCAGGTGGTGTCACCTTGGTTCCTTCATTACAAAGTTCCCCATAAGCTTTCCCCTGATGGTTTTAACAGTCATTGAGAATTGTTGCCTAAATCCATTATTTCATCAGAGATTGTAAAATGGCAATTTTCTAGTTCCAGCAGTCCTACTGCATTTATTATTTGGAATTCTTCTTTAAATCTTCTATCATGTATTACCTGAAATACAGTTCCTACAGAAAAGTCTAAATATATGCTTGAATCTTTCCTTTATCAATTTCAGATGTTCCAATGACAATAAATGAGGTTTTTTTAGTATTATGAAATTCATATATATTTGCTGTTTCATTCTGTTATAGTCATTTTCTTTGTTATGCTCAGATTTCTTCACCCTAGGCCAGTGGGAGCTACTTCAAATTGGCTCCTGTGTCCTTTGACTGACCCCAATCAACTCTGATAGCTTCCTTTCTTCCTGGTGTATCAGGATGTCCCATGTTCACCTTGTACATTTTTTGCCCCAGGCCTAGAATCAGTAATTTCTCTAAGCAGTCTTCATTCTTTTCAGTAAGAAATAGTATTTATAGGGCACCTGGGTGGCTTAGTGGGTTAAGGGTCTGACTCTTGCTTTTGGCTTGGATCATGTTCTCATGGTTCTTGAGTTCGAGCCCCATCTCTGTGCTGATAGTGTGGAGCCTGCTTGGTTGCCTCCCTCACTCTCTGCCCCTCCCCCTGCTTGTGCATATGCTCTCTCTCTCTCTCTCTCTCTCACTCAAAAAATAAACATTAAAAAAAAAAAAGGAATAGTATTTATAGATGACTCCTGAATGCTCAGATGCTCATTGCTCGTGATGTCTTTGTTTCAAGGTCTGAGTGGACAAATCTAGAAAATGCGTGCTTATTTTTTAAAAGATGAGTTTCTATTAATAAGTTTATATTAATATTTGCAGCTAAATTTACTCCTTCAGGGTTTTAATTTCTTTGATTTTTATTCGTGTGTATTGTCTCTCTTAAGCTTGAAATCTCAGTTTCTAATGACATTAACATAACATATGCTTTATCTTATAATACTCAATACTCTCATAATTGTGTCAAAATAACATTACTGATATTATGACTAACAATTTATTTTTTTAAAAAAAAATTTTTTTTTCAACGTTTATTTATTTTTGGGACAGAGAGAGACAGAGCATGAACGGGGGAGGGACAGAGAGAGAGGGAGACACAGAATCGGAAACAGGCTCCAGGCTCTGAGCCATCAGCCCAGAGCCTGACGCGGGGGCTCGAACTCACGGACCGTGAGATCGTGACCTGGCTGAAGCCGGACGCTTAACCGACTGCGCCACCCAGGCGCCCCAATGACTAACAATTTAAACTTCAGAATATGGTTTAGGTTCAGTGGATTTTGACAAGCATATATAGTCATGTGACTACCACCATAATTAAGATATTTCTGAATATGGGGTGCCCATGTGGCTCAGTTGATTAGGCTTCCGACTTTGGCTCAGGTCATGATCCCATGGCTCATGGATTTAAGCCCTGCGTAGGGCCCTGTGCTGACAGCTCAGAGCCTGGATCCTGCTTCGGATTTTATTTTCATTTCTCTCTGCCCCTCTCCCACTCATGCTCTGTCTCTGTCTCTGTCTCTCTCTCTCAAAAACAAATAAACATTAAAAACAAAAGATATTTCTGAATATGTAAATGGGCAATGGGCAATGGCCAGGCTACATGTGGAAATAGAACTCTGACTTGCAGCAACCATCTTAAGAAGCCAACCTAGTAAGTGCAATAACCCATCTAGGAAGTCAAACTACTGTTTGTAGCAGTCAGTCTAGAAAGTCAAATAATAACCCTGTAGCAATGGGCCCCAAATGGCCTGGGCTTGATTAATAATTGACAACTTCCCTTATTTTGGCCTCCACTTCTAACTTAGGACCAACTGGAGAAAGCCAAATATGTGTCTTTAGTCAATCACCTAGGATACCCTACTTCTAATTAGCCCACCTACAGCTGCCCATGCCAACAGCCCACTCAGCGTGCACCTGAAACGTTCACTATTTTCTACTTTGTACTGCTGCATGATACTGTATTGTGTCTTAGTGCCATAGTTTATGCAATTCATCTTCTAGTAATGGATATTTGAGTTATTTGAAAGTTTTGTTCTTATAAACAAGGTCACATGCCTTATGCATGTGTCATTCTATATCTTTGCTAAAATATCTTTGGGATAGAGTCCTGGAGAAAAAATTAATTTGTTGGGTCAAAGAGTAAATGTATATGTAACTTCGTAAAATATTGTCAAATTCCTTTCCTATAGGATTTGTACCCTTTTGCATTTCCAACAGCAATGAATGAGAGGAACTGTTTTCCCATTTCCAGCGAAATACTGTTAAAGTTTTGGGTTTTTGCCAATCTAATAGGTGAAAAACAAGATCGCATTGTAGATTTAATTTAAATTTCTCTTTTCATGGGCAAGGTTAAGCATCTTTTCATATGGTTAAATATCATTTGCAATTCTTTTTTTTTTTTTCAACGTTTTTAATTTATTTTTGGGACAGAGAGAGACAGAGCATGAACGGGGGAGGGGCAGAGAGAGAGGGAGACACAGAATCGGAAACAGGCTCCAGGCTCCGAGCCATCAGCCCAGAGCCTGACGCGGAGCTCGAACCCACGGACCGCGAGATGGTGACCTGGCTGAAGTCGGACGCTTAACCGACTGCGCCATCCAGGCGCCCCTGCAATTCTTTTTTATGAAATGTCTGTTTGTATCATTTCCTAATTTTTTAAAGTTTATTTATTTATTTTGAGAGAGAGAGAAAGAGAGGGAGATAGAGAATCCAAGCAGGCTCTGCCCTGTCAGCATGGAGCCCAACGTGGGGCTTGAACTCACAATCCGTGAGATCATGACCTGAGCCAAAATCAAGAGTCAGACACTTAACTGAGCCACACAGGTGCCCCTCATTTCCTAATATTTTAGCAAATTGCATTGTTGGTCTTTTTAATCCCTCAAGTTAGGAGAACTCTATTTATGAAAAATATTAGTATATTGTTATAATTTGCATTTTTCCAAATTTGCCATTTGTTATTTGATTATAGTTTTTTCATGCAAAGTCTTCTTATATGTATGTAGTTAAATTAATCACTTTTTCTTTGTTATTTCTGGATGTGAGTGACAGCTAGCAGTTTTTCCCCACTCTCAGTTCATAAAAAATTCAATCATGTTTTCTTCTAATAGACTAAAGGTAGTCCTTTTTTTTTAACAGCTTTATTGAGATATAATTTATATACAATTCATCCATTTAAAGTGTACAATTCAATGACTTGTAGCATATTACATTATTATTTTTTAAATTATGGTAAAATATATATAACATTAAATTTACCTTCTTGACCACTTTGTAATTGTACAATTCAGCATAATTACATGCACAATGTTGTACAACCATCACCACCATCTATTTCCAAACCTTTTTCTTTATCCCAAACAGAAATTCTGTAACCATTCAGCAACAACTCCCCATTTTGGGCTCTGCCCAACCCCTGGTAACCTCCTACCTACTTTCTATTTCTAAATTCCCTATTTTGGTATTTCATATAAGTAGAATCATACAATATTTGTTTTTGTGTGTGTGTCTGATATTTCACTTAGCACATTTTCAACATGTTCCGATGTATCAGAACATCAATGCTTTTTACGGCAGAATAACATTCCACTGTATGGGTAGACCACATTTAGTGTCTCTATTCATCTGCTGATAGATACTAGGGTTGTTTCCATCTTTTGGCTGTTGCAAATAATGCTGCAGTAAACACTGGTGTATAAACATCTATTCAAGTCCCTGCTTTCAATTCCTTTGGGTATATACCTAGGAGTGAAATTGCTGGGTCATTTGGTAATTTTGTGTTTACCTTTTTGAGGAAGTATAAAACTGTTTTCTACAGGGGCTGTACCATTTTACATCCCCACAAACAATGTAAACATGTACCATTTTACATTGAGGGCACCAATCCTCCACATCTTTAACAATACTTGTTTTCTGTTTTTTGCTTTGAAAGTCATCCTAGTAGGTGCGAAGTGGTATCTCATTGTGGTTTTAATTTGTATTTCCCTGTAGCTAATGATGTTGAGTATCTTTTCTTATGCTTACTGTATATCTTCTTTGGAGAAATGTCTATTTGAGCCATTTTTAAGTTGGGTTGTTTGTCTTTTTGATACTGAGTTGCAGGAGTTATTTATATATTCTGGTTATTAAACTGTTATCAGGTATATGATTTGCAAATATTTTCTCCCATTTTTTGGTTTTTCATTTTCTTGATAATGTCCTTTGGTAAAAAACAATTTTGATGAATCCAATCAATTTTTTTCTTCTGTTACTCATACTTTTGATAGTGTAAGACCTTGCCAAATCCAAGGTCCGGAAAATTTACTCCTATATTTTCTTCTAGGCATTTTATGGTGGCAGGTGTTACATTGAAGTCTTTAACCCATTTTAGGTTGACTTTTGTGTATGCTGTAAGATAGGGGCTTCATTCCTTGCTTGGGGATATCCAGTTATCTAGCACCATTTGTTGAAGAGATTCTTCTTTCCTCTTTGAATGAATTTGACACCCTTATCAAAAATCAGTTGACCATAGATGTTTGGATTATTTTTGAATTCTCAATTCTATCCCTTTGGTCTATATGGTTATCCTTATGCGAGTTCCATAATTTTTTATTACTGTAGCTTTGTAATAAGTTTTGAAATTAGGAGGTGTGAGTCCTTCAGCTTTGTACCTCTGTTTCAAGATTGTTTGACTATTCACACCCTCTTGTAATTCTATGATTTTGAGGACTGACTTGCCCATTTCTGCTAAAAAAAAAAGCTGTTGGAATTATAATAGAGATTGCACTGAATCTGTAGTTGCTTTGGGTAGTATAGACATCTTTACAATATTAATTTTTCCTATCCATGAACATGAATGTCTTTCCATTTATTTAGGCCTTTCAAGATGCTTTGATGCTTTTAGTAAAATAGAGGTATAGACAAAATCATTCAACTCTTTCCAAAGTTACCAAGCAACACACAGGCAAAAGTCCCAAATGTTGAATGATTGCATTAAAACACATCCCACTGCAATTCACAAAGCATCACTTTATTTTCATATATATAATAGTCACTGATGAAGGGAAAAGCAAAATCATGACTATCAGTATTTATCTAGGGAACCATTTTCATAGAATACAGATGAAGGAACATAGTATATATCTTCAGAGTGGCAGGGGACACAGGGATAAACATACTAGATTGAAAGCATAAAAGCATATTCTCATAAGAACCAAACAATCCTTATTGTTTGAGGACCAAATGGAATCATCATTAATGTAAGTAGAATCAAAGTTCACAATCTGCAAGTCCTTCTTAAGATATGCATGATTCAGCTTATTCACAGTTCGAGCAAAGGCATATTTAGAAGCACAACTATATGCTTCCAACCTGTACACTTTCTTGAAGTGCAGATCAAAAAATGGATTGTCCTAGAGGAAAAAGAGAGATGTGATTTTGTTTGTAGCCAGGAAAGTAGTTAGATTTCCTGGGGGATTCTCTCATGTTCTCTTGTACATGCTTATTGATCATAAAGTATCAGTATCAAACATATTTCTAAAATCTACAAATGAGATTTCCAAAGCTACCTGCTTTAAACATATTTCTTCTAAAAAGAACAACAATATGAAAGATTACTCTGGAAGCATCTGTGATTTTTCAATTTTCCAAACAAAACATGTCCAAGGATGCACAGTTATCAAGTCTTCCCAGGGAAGATGAGAGGATGGATAGGGATGGAAAAAGAGAATAAATCCACTTACAGCCTTCTGGGGGAAGGTGGGGGGGGAGAAGAAAATTCTCCTTTTCTTTACTAGGAGGTTGGTCCCTTGTGCCATTACAATGGTAGAAGGGGGAAATACAAGATGGCAAGAGTAGCCTTTGGCATGCTACAAATCACCAACTTGCTGACTTTGAAGTTAATAGCAAGGAATTACCCTTAGAAGTTAATAGCAAGGATCATTAAATCATTTGACTGAAACTGTGAAATTACTCAAGACTGCCTCTGTTGATTAACTGCCTCTAGACTGTTGCTCTACTTCTAGTGGAGGTGTTTTGAGAAAAAGTGGACATCAAACCTCATCTAAGTCCTATATGTTAAAATAATAATAATTGCCACTGTTACTAATATTAGTAACAACAATACCTTGCATTTATAATGTGCTTTTCAGTTTACTAAGTGCTTTCATATTCATTACCTGCCTAACCCTTCTTTTTGAGGGCAGACGTTTTGAATTATTTATCTTTGTGTTCCTGGTGCTTGGCCATGGCAACTACTAAGTTCTCAACAAATATGTGTTGAACTGATTTGAAGTAGTCGACAAAAAGAGAAGTGGAGGTAAACAATGCCTTGAATGACAAGAAGGCAGAAAGAGACCAAAGCAGACTACTAATAATTAGTTACCATCTAGTATCTAAATATTACATACAAACAGCTTATATTTTGGCAATTTCTTTTTTAAGTAGGAAAATTCTTGCAGGAGGCAGGAGAAAGAATATGAGTTTTGAAGTTAGATAACCATTTTGAATCTGTGGTGTAACCATAGACAAAGTACTAATCTGATCTGACCTGACCTTCACTTTTTTGCTCATTTAAGAAAGGGTTGCTATAAATTTTACATAAGATTAATTATATAAATTACATAATAAGGACTTTCCCTTTCCCAAACCTGCTCCCCCCACCCCAAATTGTGATACTGGTGTTAATACCACCTTGCTTTATACCATTAATTTTTTAAAACAATTTTTTAACGTTTATTTTTGAGAGAGAGAAAGAGAGACAGAGTGTGAGTGTAGGATGGGCAGAGAGAGAGGGAGACACAAAATCCAAAGAAGCTCCAGGATCTAGCTGTCAGCACAGAGCCCAACACGGGGCTTGAACCCGTGAACTATGAGATCATGACCTGAGCCAAAGTTGGATGCTTACCCAACTGAGCCACCCAGGCATCCCTATACCATTAATTAAAACAAAAAACAAAAAACAGAAAACAAAAACCAATGCTTTTAAAAAAGAATGTACAGAAGTGCTGTAATTTTAAATGCATTGTTCTCCTTAACCACACCTTGCAAAACTTTTCCTGGCTGTCATAATTGCAGCTTGAAAGACACTTCTGCAGGAAATCTCAATAAAAGAAAATCACACCCATTCCATTATCAGATACTAATCACACTCTTTATAGTTTTCTTACTGAATTGTTTGCTCCTTATCTTGTAGAAAATATCCGTTATGCTTTTAAGATACTCAGAGGAGATTACTTTTCTCCTTTAGCTTAATAAATGAAGCCTAAGCAGGCATGTACATAGAATATAAGTCCCTCCTTCCCTCTCTTTCTCTCTCCCTCCCTTCTCTTGTTCTTTCTTTCAATAGAATCCTAGAGTCAAAAGGGGGTCTCATAGACCACTCAGTGATCTCTTGTTTATAGCTGGGATAATAGTTTCCAGAGAAGTGAAGCCCAGGTCACATGTGTAGTTGTTGGCAGAGCCAGGATAAGAACCAAGATCTCAATCAACTCAGCCCCATGTTTTATTACACCATCCTCTCTCCTGTTATACCACATCACTCTCCAAATCCCCAGTCCTTTTGATTTCTGCTTTATAAATTGACTTCAATTTCAATTCCATTCCATTTTAAAGTTGACAACTCTCTGGCTCAAAATTGTTCTATTTAAAGCTGTACCATTGCTATTGAGAAAAATATAATAACTGCTGACTCCTGAGGATTCAATTCCAAGAGAGAGAAAGTAGAAATTCCCAGAACACCTGGGATATTTTCATTTCATCTTTAAAAGAATTGCACTGTGGATATTATAGTTTTTTTTTTTTCTGGCAGTTCAGTAGTTTGAGATCATAAAGGGTGAGAAAATTAGAAACACTCAGCTTCTCTTTTGTATCTAGTTCACTATCAAAGATGATGATCTTCAATGGGAAAGGGAAGAATCAACAAGATTGGGATGGAATTAAGGCCAGGACATGAGGAGAAAATAGAGCACAGTGAGCTGCTTCTATGGAATCTAAGTTGACAGCCTTGCTGAATGAAACCCCAGGCACTAACCAAGCTTGTAGAAAGTCATTATGACATCAGCAATATTTGAGAATTTGAGAGAAAGGAAAGAAAAATGGGCAAAAAAATGAGGTGGGGATGGTTAATTCCTGAAACTAGATTAGTGAACTTGACATTGATTTCTGATAAAATTCAATGCAGTATAGAAATTTTGGCAAGTACATAAAGTATAAAGAAGAAACAATAATTTAAAAAATATGTAATCCTATCACACAGAGATAATTATTATTAAAGCACTGGTGTCTTTCATATATACCTATACACACACACATACATATACCTGTATGTATTTTTTGCATTCAAATTTAAAGTTCAGATTTCAGTTTTCAATAATATGCAATATTTTAGGAGTGCTGGGTGGCTCAGTCGGTTAAACGTCTGACTTTGATTAAGGTCATGATTTCACAGTTTTTTAATTTGAGCCCTGCGTTGGGCTCTGTGTTCACAGCTCAGAGCCTGGAGCCTGCTTTGGATCCTGTGTTTCCTTTTCTCTCTGCCCCTGCCCCACTTGTGCTCTGTCTCTCTCTGTCTCTCAAAAATAAACAAATGTAAGAAAAAAAGCAATATTCTAAATATGCGAAATGAGATAATAATACAAAGAAGTTTTGTATTTGGCTGACTTTTAAAAAACTTATTCAGTGGTGAATAATTGTGTTCGGAGGCATTCTTGTGGAAACATGATTTTTAATGGCTGTGTGACATTCCAGCTATTGATATGCAATAATATACTTAACTATTTCCTAAGTATTGAACTTTTAGGTAGAATGTATTATCAGAAAAATGCTAGGTAAGTACTTAGGAAAAAAAGCAATGAAATCCAGCATGCTTTCGCCAAGAAGTTACGCCAAACACACCAAATTTTTAAAATACGATTGATTCCTAGGTGATGTCAAGGTAATAACAGATAGCATATATTGATTTCAGTAAAGATCATAAGGGCAAAATTCAGGAACTCAGACTAGATAATCAAAGTAAGGAAGGCAGAATTAAGTGCTTATGTCTGTCTATTTCACCACTATCTTCAAAGCCTAGCAAAGCCTGGGATAAATACAAATTCTCCATGAATGAATGAATGAATGAGTGAGTGAATGAATGAGTGAATATATGAATACATAGAAACATTAAACAAGCAGTTCAAAGAAGACATGTTAATAGATTTCTGGGTAAAGTCTGACTCCACCCACAAAACACTGAATAGCTTTGTGACCTTGGGCAAGTCAATTAATCTCTTTAAGTTTCATTTTCCTCATCTAAAAATTGGATGTAATAATAGAATCCAATTCATTGGGGTTTTGTGATGATTATGTGAAATTATATATGAAAAGACCTTCATGTGGTTCCTGGCATCTGGTGAGTTTACTAAGCAGTACTACAAGTGTGGTAATAGTAACCTTTCAATTACCCAGAGGTTACCCAGATGGCACTTAGCTCTGCTTGCTTCATTGTATTTATTATTGACTTGAATGAAGTCCTAAGTGTTGTGCTCATTAAATCTGCATTAAAATAAAAAATAAAATTTAAAAAAAAGAGCAGAGGGACACAACAAACTATTCTAACCACCATAAATTCAACTTCCGTTAGAACATTTGTTTACCTAATGAAATTTAATTGTAATTGCTTTATAACAAAAATCCCATTTAAAAAAATTCTGCATCATACTACAGTGAATATTAAAAAATAAAAATATTAAAAGATTTGATAGATGGGAACAATAGGCCAAACTAAGGATATGATATTTACTAGGATTAAGAATAAAAAAGCTTAAATTCTAATTGATCCACGAAAAACACAAATTCTTATTGAGTGCTTACTATCAGGCAGAAGGCTATGATAAAAGATAAAAAACCAAAAACAAAAGTAATGGTCTCAGTTTTTCAGGAGGTTTCCATCTAGAGGGGACATACAGTAAGTCAACAATTGCAGTTTGTAGAATTATGTCTATAACACATTTACATCCACAATGCAATGGGGGAAGGGAAGCATGAGTAGGACTTTACCCAATGGGGAATCTGGGAATGGGGTGAAAGATGGAGGTGACTGGGCATTATAAACCTCAAGAGTCAGTGGTTAAACACTGTGGATGTATACAGTTTAAGGGGAATGACCAGAAATAAAGGGGCCAGATCATCAAGGACCCTTATTTAAATTTTATTCTATGCAAGTAGAGGGTATGGCAGATCAGGTTAAATGGTAATTCATGCACAAAAGAACTGAGATTTTAGATTAGTGTTTAATAGAAGTAAAGAATTCAGATCAAAGGAAATACAAACTAGTCACACTAATTCTAAAGTATTGTATTTAATTCTGGAAAAGCTGAAGCATTCCAGAGGAGAGAAAATAGTGTAGTGAAGGGTGTTGAAGCAATGGCATGGGGGAGTAAAAATAACAATGCTATGACCTCTTAGCATTTGTATTGTCCTGTCATATTATCTTATTTGATTTTCATATGAAAGTTATTTAAAGAATAAAATGGGTACACTTAACCTAGAAAAGAGAAAACCTGAGGGAACATTATAATTATCTTCAAATATTGGAAAGGCTGCTATGTAAAAAGAGGATCCGATTTTTTCTACGTGGCTCCAAATGGTAAAACTAGGACTGATGGATGGATGTTAGAGTGAAGTGGATGTTGGTTAAACATAGTAGGAGATTTAAAAACAAGTATGGCAATCAGAAATTGAATGGACTTCCTCAATGGTAACACATTCCCCATCAGTGGAAGAGTTTAAGGAGAGACTGATAGGAAACCACTTATTAAGTGGTCACGTGGGGAGACGGGCACATACACCATTTTCCCCCTTTTGTCTCTAAGGTTGTAGGATTTCTAAGAGTTATTGGTTTTTCTGGAGGATGAAGTGGCTAACCGACAGCAGTTTCAAGAAGATGAGAAAGGAATTCCCAAAATTTAATGGAGAAACTTGGGGTGGGGAGAGAGTGGGGTGAAACCATCAAATATTTAAAGTTTCAGGATTGACTGGCAGATTGTGTTTAACCTGTTAACAAGCCCTTGGGAAAGATGTTTTTAAATTTAATAGATAAAAATTCAAGCTTAAACTCAGAAAAACAGAACAAAAAAACCCAGTAGATTATCCCAGCCAAATAACCCAGCCACTTAAAACAATATGTCATCTTAACACTTAGTACATGCCAAGAATATGAAAGAGGATATTGAACATAAAGATTTCTGGCATATTGATCCCACATCTCCCTTACAAAACATAACACTTACAGTATCTGCTTCTTTTCCATCAATCATCTGCAGATCGTTCAAAGACCACTTTTTTGTTACTTCATATTTTTCATCTAAGCCTATTCTGTAGTGTTTCACCATAATTATTTTTACTTCTTCATTTTTGGTCACTGTAGGACAGAAAAAAACACTCGGTTTACATAAACTCTTAGAAGACAATAAATTATTCATCAAGTTATACTTTTTATACTTTTTTGGTATTTATGTATCTCCTTTTCATATAATGAGTTTGAGCCTATGTTATATCTGCACCCCAATTATGAACCCTGATGTATCTGAGCCTTCATGAGTATGCCCAATTTGTTCCATATGTTAATTTAATTTTTGCTACAATTGTGGCTACAGACTGCTGTGACTGCCAGTGGTAATATCTGTCAGATGGAGCACTGAGCTATGTGCTTTCAGCTCTGAGCTTTGTGGTGGACAATGGGGTTCGACTCCTGGCAGGAAATAAGAGGCTTTGCTTTAGCATACAGTCAGTGCCAAAGTATTTACCAGAACAAATTGGAATTTTAATTTATGACAATATGAGAGAGTGGGGAGGTCGGGAAAGCAAACAGTTCTGCTCACACAGCAACGCAGTGTTGAAGAGTGACCATACGAGTACTACTTTGTATCTTCTCTTTTAAAGTTACAGTGAAAAAAAATGAAAAAAAAATTGATGTGAGACTTGTGATGGAGAAGTGTGGGCATCACAGCTACCGTTGACCTGTTTGGAATTGTTTGAGATTAAAAAAAATTTTTTTTAACGTTTGTTTATTATTGACAGATAGAGACACAGCATGAGCACGGGAGGGGCAAAGAAAGAAGGAGACACAGAATCTGAAGTAGGCTCCAGGCTCTGAGCTGTCAGCACAGAGCCCAACGCAGGGCTCAGACTTGCAGGGCTCAAACTCACAAACCGCGAGATCATGACCTGAGCCGAAGTCAGATGCTTAACTGACTGAGCCACCCAGGTGCCCGTATTGTTTGAGATTTTTAGTCTTCTCTAGCATGTCTCCAAATGTTAGCATTCAAAATGTGCCATTAAGACAGAAAGTTTGAGTATTATACCTTGAAAGGTATGGGAAAGTCATTGCTTATTTAATTGTGGGGAAAAAATGAGGGAAGTCCTTTCTTGGCCTTAAAAATATTGTCTTTGGTCTCATAACAATATATTAGAAGAATCAACATTTGATGTTAGAACTCCTGAATTGAAAATTATCAATGAGTTAAGAAAGGAGTATTTACTGAGTACCTGCTATTTACTTGATAGAGTTATTACAGATGCCAGAGGGATACAAGTATGAGATATGGTTCCTGCCCTCTAGACTGCTAACACACGTGAGGCACATAAAATATATATTATAATGGTATACAGGTATATTATTTTTTAAACTTTTTAAAAGTTTATTTATTTATTTTGAGAGATAGAGAAAGCGAGCAGGGAAGGGGCAGAGGGGGTGGGGGGAGAATCCCAAGCAGGCTCCACGCTGTCAATGCAGAGCCCAATGCCAGGCTGGAACTCATGAACTGTGAGATTATGACCTGAGCCAAAATCAAGAGTCAGACGCTTAGCTAACTGAGCCACATGGGCACCCCAAGTATACAGGTATATTACAAAGAAGTAGCTGTGGGAAATGAATATGTATGAACTTCTTTCAAGACGGATGTCACTTAGACATCTTAGAAAGTTGCAAGCTGGTTCTGTCCTCTAAGAGTGAGACTGGAGTTTGTATTTAAGGAACTCTCTTTTGGTTCTGGAAAGTGCCACTTTGGCATGCCCTCCTAGTTAAGAAGATATAAAGCAATACATTGTGATATAATCATAATGATAGATAAGCAATGTACAGCAGACTATATATGTTCAGCAGGAGTTCTGAGAAGGGGGAGGATTGGAATAGTTAAGGGAGAAACTATAACTATATAACTATATAGTTATATAACTATATACTATATATACTATATAATTATAGTTATGGTTTATATACAAACAATAACTATAGTTATGGGAGATATAGAATTTGATACAGGATTTAAAATTGGTCCTATTTGGGAAGGCAGAGATGATACTTGAAGGTGTTTATAGGTGAAGGACAGCATGAGGAAATGAATGGACAATAGAAACTAAACATCACCAGGTAGGATTAGAGAAAGTGGAGTGTATAGATTGGTTGGTATTAGGATATGGTAAGCAATAGGATTAACTAGTCTGAGAAGATTGTGAAAATGTTCTGAAAATCTATGGATTTGAAAAGGGACAGAAACCACTGAGGACTTGCGGTATCTGAATCCTCTGCCTGGTGGAAGTGTTGTGATGCTGGCCTGGGCAGTGAGGGCTCCAGAACTGGGGCTGGGGAAGGGGGTAGTCATCCTCTGAAGGTGCAAATGATACTGAAATTAAGGGAACCAGTTGAGCTTAGAGCTGCTGAGTGAGTTCAGTCCTCTAGAGAGGGGAGTCTGAGCAGGTTAACAAATCTAAGAAGAGGGCACTCTGTCAGGTTTTCAGTGAAAGCTCATACAGTTATACACATTCATAAGTCTCTTTTCTCCTTGAACAGGAGGCTAGTACAGTGGTGCCCCCATTAAAGGAGTATTTTCTGGAAGCAGCAATGCACAAGATACATTGAAGAAGAAAAGAAGGAGGGACTAGAGGTCCCTGGAAAAGGCATCAAGACTTAGTGGGCTCTGGCTTTAGATATTTTTGATGCAAATCATGATGCCACTCTTTACAGTGTGGTCTGAGTAAATGACTTCATGTCTGGAGACTGGAGAGATTAAACCTCCATTGCTCATGTTGGAAAGTAGACATCAGAGTTCTACAAACTCACAGGGTGTAACAATTTAAGATAAAGTATATAAAGGACATAGATGGATGGACATAGATGGTTTGCAGTAATTGTAATTGTTAAAAGTGCTTCATTTCATGTAAGAGACTGTTGTTGTAATCCAGGCACAGGATGTGGGTAATGGAAATAGACATGGCACACCCGAGTAAGATTTCAAACAAGGCACTGACAACACCTGATGGAAACCAAAACAGGGAAGTATGGAGGGTGAGCTGGTTGGGCAGAATAATAAGTTTAGTTTTTGACATACAGATGAGGTGTCCATAAACTATCTCAGAAAAGAAGGAGATGGAAGTTTATAGTTTAGGCAGCATCTTTATTATTATTTTTTTTATTTAACTTTATTTATTTTTGAGAGTGAGAGAGAGCATGCACATGAGCAGGGGAAGGGCAGAGAGAGAGGGAGAGAGAGGGAATCTCAAGCAGGCTCAGCACTGTCAGTGCAGAGCCTGATGTGGGGCTCAAACTCATGAACCGGAAGATCATGACCTGAGCTGAAATCAAGAGTCAGATGGTTAACTGACTGAGCCACCCAGGTGCTCTGGAAGTTTATAGTTTAGGAATGGAGATACAGACTTGGAATTTTTCTGTGTGGACAGGTTTCCAAGACCAAGTTCATAGGGAAAAGAGCAAAGAAGGGAGACAGCAGAGAAGAAAAACGTGCCAGCAGAGAGGTCTGAGAAGATGATGTGGGAAGAGACAAGCCCAACAATGCAATGCTATGAAAATCATAAGGACAGAGAATTTAAAAAATTGGAGATCATCCCGTGAAGTCATTTTGTTGGGTAAAGCAGAGTTCAGACCTGACACAGAATCTGGTGTGGGGAATGCCATTGACTTCTTTCCTGAAGGCAGTTTCTCTGGTGAAGGCAGAGACAACTTGCAGGAATCTCCATCATGCACTAATAGTGAGAGCTTACTGTGTGCCAGTTCCAGGGTTAGGTAGGATTAAAACAAGAAACAGGAAGAGACTAAAGGCTATGATTTAGATCATATATTCCAAGAGTTTGGAAGAGTAGGGATCGTGTATTTTGGGGGGGACAAAGGGAGTGATTGAGGGGCATGTCCCGGAAAGGATCCAGAACAGAAGACCTGAATCTGTCATCAAAAAAACAAATGGTGTGCAAAAATTTGTGGGTTCCTGCCCATGTACATTTCTCCAGCTCTAGAAAAGTCCCTTTCCACTGATCTAGATGTTAGCTTTTGGAAGAGGAAAGGCTTAGAAAAGAAGCCATTAGCATGGTGCGTTGCAGTGGAGGCAGAGTTGATTCTGTCATACTTATTAAGGACAAGATGATGGAGGCAGTTCCTTCCACCAGGAAGACATTGTGTCTTTTCAGACAAAGGCTGCACTTCAGAACCAAAGGACAATGTTCTTGTCCTGGCTAGCTGTCGCACTTGCTATTTAGAGTGTGGGAGAGGATGCTTATGCAGAGAAATAACTGGATACTATATGAAAATGTAATTTGAAGCAAATTCCGCTGCCTCATCTACATGTTTTGATAACTAGCCAATTGCCTATAGGGTCACTGATTCATCTCATTATTTTGATAAATATTTGAGTGCCCCTTTTGTGCAAAGCCCTGTGCTAGGCATGGAAAAAATGAATTCCCATAAGGCACCGTTCCTGCTGTCCCTGAGATTACAGAGAGTAGGGGCTTAGAAAGAAAACACAGTATCACAGTGCCGTGAATGAGACACGGACCAGGTAATACAGGAAAATCAAGAAGGGACATCTTCATCTGACTGGTGGGGTCAGGGAGAGCTTTTTGAAGGGGGTAATCTGAGTTGTACAGGGCAGTGGGAGTTAACAGAATGAAGAAAGGGGTAGAGGAAGTTTTAGAACAGTATGTGTACAAAAGCATGAAATTCTTGACCCTTTTGAGTCATGGTAGATATCCCGTATGTTGGCATGAAGTGTGAGGGTGGATAGGTGGTAGGAAGCAGGTTAGGCAGGAGGGAGTTCCAGAAGGGTCTAGAATGCTAAGCTAAGGCATTCAAATGTTAATCTGAGAGCTCTGTGTGTGGAGGGGAAACTTGGGGGGAGGGACGTCACTGAAGGATTTTAGGTAAATAGGCTGAGCTTTAAATTCTAGAAAGTTTTCTTGGGCAGTTCTGTAAAGGATGAAAAGAGATGTTGAGAAGGTAGAATCTGTTGGTTCTTAAGTTTTCTTACATTAACGGTTACTGTCCCACTAACAACAAACTAAGAAAATAAGCATCTTTAAAAGTTAACCTTTTGATACAATGATGCAGCAGAGAGACAGTACAGACTACTTGATTTGGCAAAAGTAGCCTCCTCTGGAGTCAAGGAGGCTCCAGGAACTGTGTTCAGCCAAGAGTCAAAGAAGTCTACTCAGGCTGGAGTGGACCCAATCCTTAATTTCCATACTTGTGCTCTGCTGCTGGCTAAAATTAAATGGCCATATCCACATTAATGCAGTGGCAAAGTGGAAACTTATCACATTGTCTTAAAACAGAAATGTGTTTATATAGTCAAAATGTTACAGAGTTGGTTTTAGTAACATCAGAGGTGCCATTATGTAATTATGATTTAGTGAGAAATAGCTAGAGACCAGGAGAACTTCAGAATAACTTGTTTCAATATTAATATTTTAGTTTAGCATTTTCAGAATTACGATCTTAACTTCATGCCAATCATTTATTTTCACTGTTAATTTCAAAATAAACACTTCCATGAATAACTGCCTCTATTACTATGGTAAAATAGTCACTATCATTTATAAGGCTAAATGGAAAGAACGTTGGCTAATTGAACCAATATTATTTTACAGGATAGAAGAAAAACAGTAGCTCACGATTAAGTTGCACAGAAACGCTTTAAATAAACAAATGACTGTTATTTTACAATCCTAGTATCACATAATTGTTTCCATCATTGAAATTAAGTAATACGAAAAAACTACCACAAGATAAAAGATAGAAAGTCTCAGTGAAAATGTCTCAATATATTGATGATGTCTTGGGGTTGTTGAGAATACTATTATTGATTTCATTAAAAAAGCAACTTTCAAATAATATTTTTCCTAGAAATATTTTAATAAAATCATTTTTGGGGCTCTACTGAGTACTATAGATTGAAAGTTTGTGTTCCCCCAAATTCATTTTTGAAATCCTAACCCCCAGGATGACGGTATTAGGAGACAGAAACGTTGGGAGGTGATTTGGCACTAGAACCCTTACAAAAAGACTTCAGAAAGATCCCTTGCCCTGTCCACCATGTAAGGCTACGGGGAAGATGGTGGTCTCTGAGGAAGTAGTTCCTCACCAGACACTGAATCTACTGGTGCCATGATCTTAGACTTCCCAGTTCCTAGAACTGTGAGAAATAAATGTTGTTTATATGCCACCCAGTCTCTAATATTTTGGTTTTTTTGTTAATTTATTCTTATTTAACACTCTAATTGTCACCATTCTTGTTGTCAATGGCTTGACAAAATTGTTGGATTCTCTGGTTCACAGAGAAGTTCTGTTCTAACATTAAAATGTAATATGTATAGGGAACTTATACACACTGTTTTCATATCTAGAAAATGACATTTATTTTCAAATTAGTATTTATGAATGAAAATGTTTTTCTAAGTATATAGGAATACTTGAAATAACTTGTATCTGAATATGTATATAATTTTTATTTATAAAATATATAATATATATTCTTCATTATATATTAAATACAATACTTATACGTGTTTAGTATGTATTTTATTTTTATTAAAGTATTTATTTATAGTATAGACTATTTATATAACTATATCTCAGCATACATTTTCACAGTAAATATATTTTTCTGTATATTTCAAAAATTTAACCCTACCTTATATTTTGTTTCTTTGGAGCATAATTTATCACGTTTGTTTTTTCCTAGTTAGGATTTAATAAGAGAGCACTATGTGCATATGTAGGTGTTACTATTTCCATTTCAGAGATGTCAACACTGAGACCAGGGAGGTTAATTATATTGCTCCAAATTTCACAGCTGGCAGGTGGGCAAAGTAGAGTCAGGTTTTATACCAGATCTGACTGACTCCAAGCATTCCAGGATCCATTCTACCATGCCCTTCCCATTCAATCACGGCAAAAGCTCTATATGCTCTTTCAAGTCCTTCAGAAGTTCTTTAATTCATTTGCACTCACCATTGCACAAGTGACTTATCCCTTTCTAGTGCCTGCATATTATAGGTTCCTCCCTCCTCCATAAGAAGTGCTGCTTTTAACTGATGTGGATAATGATGTTCTAGGCTAGGGGAAGCTAATCCCAAGGAGAAATGACCTTACAAACTCTGAGGTGCCAGTAAATCCTCAATGTGAATCCTGACAAAATACAGAGAGGGAGATTTGGTTCATGACATCTGATTTTTTACACCAATTAGGTAAAAGATCAAGATAACAGTAAATCAAAATCATCTGGTTGTAAGACCCCTCCAAAAGACAGATTCTGATCAGATATATAGAAAATGTAACTTTTTGGGGCGCCTGGGTGGCTCGGTCGGTTAAGCGTCCGACTTCAGCTCAGGTCATGATCTCACAGTCCGTGAGTTCGAGCCCCGCGTCAGGCTCTGTGCTACCAGCTCAGAGGCTGGAGCCTGCTTCAGATTCTGTGTCTCCCTCTCTCTCTGACCCTCCCCCGTTCATGCTCTGTCTCAAAAATAAATAAACATTAAAAAAATTTAAAAAAAGAAAATGTAACTTTTTGAAACATATCTTCTTTAGTTTGAAAAATGCATGATGGAATTCAGCTACTCTAGCCTTTGATTCTTGCAAATTTAGAACTGCTAGATTATAGGATGTAAAGAGAAAATTATAACTATGAGTGTTTCCACTCTGTGAAGGTGGCCAAGATCTGGACTTACCTGCCTCAATAATTGTGATATGACCTGTTTGATTCATATCGATAGAAATTTTCTGAGTAAAGCAGGGTCAAAGATTAAAGTCTATCAATCATCACATTGGTCTTCACTTTAAATTACCATTCCTCCTGTATGTATTTGAAATGGTCATAAATAGATATTATACTTAAGGAAAATGCTCTCAGATTGATGGATGTGATATAGAGGAGAGTTATGAAAAACTAGTGAACAAATATGACTAATAATCTTAACTTTTATGTGAAATATCACAATATTGTTTCTCTTCACATCTGAGAGGACCTTGTGGTGGGTTTTTTTTTTTTTTCTTCTTACACAGGAGAGTCATTGAATTTTACTAATAAAAGTGATCACCTCCTCTACTTGGTCATTTCCCCAATGAGAAAATTGAACCCTAAAGAGGGTGCCTTCACCCATGTTAACAATGCTAATCCCTTGACCTTCTGATCCTTGTTAAAAGGATTCGTGTCACTTATAGAGAAAAAAACAAAAAACACAAAAACCAGCAGTTAACCCCAGCCCACGGTATTTTTCCTAGAACTCAATGACAACAGAAAGAAAAGACATTATCCATTTTCAAAAGTTTAATTCTAGGGGATTTTTTTTTCATGCCAGATTGAATAAGTTCAGCTTATTATATGGTTGCAGGGAGGAATTAAGATATATCTGGTAAGTTAGATACGTTGTTATGATTATTTTATTTTTATAAGTTTGCTTTAAAAATATGTGTATGCTAATGATACATGATGGGTAATTAACTTTATAAAGAAGATCATAGTAGGAATACAATTACTAAATATTAATGTTGGAATAAGCATCTTCTCTAATATAGTAAGTCAAAATGCTTTAAGATATAGTGATTTCATGGGTACGATACAGTTTCTAAAATTATTTCACTTGACTTTTCTTCCATAATTTGATTTCTTTCTTTTTCCTGGCCAATTAAGCTTTTTACCTTGCTGATATGCCAAGTCCCCAAACTTTGTATTTATACAGCAAACTATGCTAAGTAAAGTGTTAGATAAATATTAGTATTCTTATTATTGAGTATATATTGTTCTTATTAGGAATGATAGAATTAAAAAAAATTCTTAGCACTTCATTTACATCTGTTCTACTTCCCTCACAGTACTCCGTCTTGACAACTTTAGAGAGTCCTTCTGAGGCAATTATCAGGAAAAGAATTATAAGTTGTTTTCTGAAAATACTGAGGTGTGTGCCTTAAAAAAAGAAAGTCCATAATGAACACTTAGAGTTTCTGAGCTCTTTCCTCCTGAAAAGTATTAAAAGACATGGATTGGGAAAAGGGAATGCTGTATATTAAGTTTGATAATGGCACAAGCATTTCTGTCTAAATTCAGCATAATCATTACAGGTTAAGTAAATCATAATTAAGTGCAAAAGCCTATTCCCACATTTGGACAATTTTTGTGAATTTTAAAAACACAGGGGAAAAAAATCCATATTTTAAATAGTTAGAGAGCAGCCCCTTATCCTTACAGTTCCATCTTCATGAACTAATTTTTACGATTATTGTTTCTGTGAGCATACTTCCTAGAAGAGAAAGGATTTTTAAAAATCCTTTCAAAATAAACTACCAGGAAGAACAATTAAGGTCTTTTTCTTTTCCTAGCATGAAAAAGGAGAATCCTAGTTGTCCAGACTGGTTGGAAATATAGCTGAATAACTCAATTCTCCAGTGTATTTAAAAATATACAGAAAGCTCTCTGTTGAATTTTTTAAGATGAGCTCTTACACATTAAGATTGCATACCATGCAAGTGAATTAAATAAAAGATTGGAGACAAAATAATCAAATCAAACCACTTTCATTCTGAACAATTAATCAAAATATTCTTGATACGATATTATTTTTCTGTCTTCCATTTTAGCACTGAAAACAAAATTCTGTGGCATCCAAATTCCTAAACTTGGCATAGTTAGTTAAGCTCTATCATCAGAAGATACACGTGCTGTTAATTTACAGGAAAACAAACACAGAAATGTCCCTCTACCACCCAGGCACCTTCGGGTTATTTACATTTTGAAGTGATCACAGAGAGAATAGATTACCTGACACACAGAGGTAATACCTGTCCTGGACGGAGAACTCTATTTCAATAAACTCGTACAGATTCTGGGAGAGTGGCTTAAACAGTTTCTTCTCCAAGTCCTCCTTTACCAATGATGACATTGCCTCCAGTTCCACTTGGCCTGATGTCTTGGCTCGAGATCACCCTTTCTCTCCTTTTGCTCCCTAGATTTCTTGTTTGGGTTTGCTTCTCCCAGCCCTCGCCCTTTAACTTCTCATTCCTGGCCAGACCCAAGCTCCGCAGAACAGTCTGTGCGGTCAGACCCCTCACTGCGGTGCGTGCCCAACGACAGCGGCAGCGGCAGCTGCAGCCAAAATCCAGCAGCAACACTCGCCCCACCGTCCCTCCTCAGCATCCAGGCTGAAGTAGGCTGCTCTCTGGAGCTCTCCTGTGGTTTGCTGATGGGGAACACATTTCTGAACACCAGCAGCTGTACTTGTGGAGTCCCTTGGTTATTCTCGTCTAGTAGCCTTTTCCCTTTCACATCACTCTGCAGAGGAAGACCACTGCTTCAGCTTGATTCCATTATATAAATCAGCTGTCTGGCCCTATTGATTGGGATCATCTTCCATTAAGAACTTTGCTGTCATCGGCAGGAGACAAAGCATCAGTGCTTACTCCTGACACTTCCAACAAGTCCCTTGCCCTCCTCTCCCCTCCTGCAATTCATCCAGACCTTTGCTTCCGCGAAAGTCAGCACCAACTCCTGGGTCCAAATTATTTTTTCAATGGGCTCACTTTAATGTTGTTCATTCTCCTACTCACAAAGAAAAATGTACTAGGTATCTGCCGGGACAAAGCTTTATGTTTGTTTCTTGGGAAGGTGGATTTTCTGTCCCCAAGGAGCTCATAATCTAATTGAGATGAGTACACCAAATAATTATCATGAATGTTTAAAAGTGATAAATGGCACAGAAGAAAAAGGAACATAGAAAAGATATCTGTACCTGGAAAGTATCAGAGGAAGCTCTATGGGAGAAGATCTGGAGCTTGAAGGATGAGAGAAAAGTACTGAAGTGTAGGAGGGGGAGGAGCCTATTCCACAGACTAGCCACTGTGAGCCACAGCCCTGCATCAGAATGCTCAGGGTGTGTTTGGGAGGAGGAGAAGTAGTCCAGTTTTCCTGAGAGGTAGCATGTATGAAAGTAAAAGACAAGGCTGGAAAGATAGATCGAGGCCAGATCAGGAAGGGCCTTGATTAATCCTTTGGACTTTATTCTATAGAAATAGCCTGTGAAGATTTTTTTTTAGACATTCATTCGTTCAACAAATATTTTTCAAGTGTTGATATTATGCCAGGCTCTGTTCTAGGAACTGGGAATATACAATGAAAAAAATAGGTCGTTTCCTTGCTCCTGTAGAGCTTAGAGGGTTAGTTGGAATATAAAGAAATAAAGCAGTGACCATCCAGGGTGCACTCAGCTGCAAGTAACAGAACACATGACATGGAGATATAAGTAGGAAAGACTTCAAAAAATCTCTCATAATAAGAGGTCTGCAAGTAGGAAGGTTCAAGGCAAGCTCAGTGCTTATAGATGAGGGTCCCAAGTGCTTTGTGTCCTTCTAATTCTCAGCTGTTGGCTTTTTATCCTTAGGCTGCTGTTGTTCAGCTCCAAGAACAGGAAGAAAGGAGGTCAGGGGTTGGTAGCTCTTCTTGATTTCTCTTTATGTCAGAAGCAAATCTCAAAAACCAGACAGAGACTTCCCTTTACATCTTGATGGCCATAGCTGGGTCACCTGGCCATCCTTAGCAAGCAAGTATTTGTCATTTTTGGTTCCTATTATGGGAAAGGGGAGTTTCTAACAAGGAAGAAGAGTCTGGGAATGACTGTAAGCATGCAGTGAATAGTGTTCCATGGCTTCCATATTTGCTGCTCTAAAGAAAAATTAATGACATGGCTGTGGCTAGGCTGAATTGTGGGATCTTGGGTGAGACACTTGTCTTTCTGAGCCTCCGTTTTCCCATCTGAAGAACAATCTCTAGGGTCCTTTCCTACTTTAATATCTCCTATTCTGTTTGTGATTTTGGAGTCTAGTAAAACACTTTGGGTAGAGTACTGAAGAACTAGTACTATGTTTTTAGATATAGAAATGGAGAAGAGGGCATGAATATAGAGACATAAGATATATTTGGATGATAATATCAATAAGCTGTGGCACCTAATTGGATGTGAAAGGTGGAAGGTAGAGTCAATAGGATACAACTACTTTCCACTTCCACCTAGAGAATGAGATAATGGGCCCACATCACAGAAGGGGACTTTCAGAGAAGACATTATTTCCCTCTTTTGCACTTGAAAAATTATTTCCTGGGTGTTTTAGTCCCCTTATGGAGAACAACGACAATAACAAAAAACAAAATAAAAAAAAACCCAAAAAACTGGTATGACAACCAGAACACTCATCAACAGCATTGTCATTGAAATTCAATTAGATATTTATTTATTTATGTGATTTTTAAAAATGTTTTTCTCTCCTGCTAGACTGTAAGTTTTATGAGATCAGGAACCATGTTCTTCCTGCTTGCCATACACCCAGGATATGTGATATGCAGTGTCTAGCATGTTATAGACATCCTTGCATTTATTTATTCACTCAATTTATCTGTAAATATTTACTAAAAGAACAAATAATTGTATCAGTCTTTTGTTTAAAATTTTTTAACATTTATTCATTTTTGAGAAAGAGAGACAGAGTGCAAGCAGAGGAGGGGCAGAGAGAGAGAGGGACACAGAATCTGAAGCAGGCTCCAGGCTCTGCACTGTCAGCACAGAGCCCGGCACAGGGCTTGAACCCACAAACCATGAGATCACGACTTGAGCTGAAGTCAGATTCTTAACCAACTGAGCCATCCAGGTGGCCCAGTTGCCCCTTCCTTCCTTCCTTCCTTCCTTCCTTCCTTCCTTCCTTCCTTCCCTCCCTCCCTCCCTCCTTCCTTCCTTCCTTCCTTCCTTCCTTCCTTCCTTTTTTGCCTAGCTGGTTTTGCAGTTATATATCCTCATAGCTGGAGTAGACAGCTATTAGTTTTACCAGTGATTTATCCTGTGTCAATATCCCTTTGTTCTTGTTGCCATGAATGAATGGACATTAGTTGTGAGAGGCTCAACTGCACTTCTGAAGGAAATACTACAACTTTCTCTGAAAGTTCTTAAAAAAAGAGTGGCTATGTTTTCCAGCATGGTTTTAAGTAATGTTGAAATTAGAGGTTCAGGAACTGACATAGTGACCTTTTAGTTCCAAACTGAAATGTTTGCTATCAGTAAGTGTGTTCAGGAATGATTTGCCATTGGTGTGAATATTCTTATTGTACTGATTTGACAGTCATAGGGAAAAATTCATACTAAAGTGCTAATAAATGTCTTTTTTAAGGTTCTAAATCATCCTATAAGACCAATCTATCAAAACATTATCTAAGTTATAAAGAATCAGAGGATTCAACCTTCAAAGAATTACAAATGGCAATTCATCAACAATGGAAATAAGGAAAATCTTTAAAGACCCTAAGTTCTTTGTCAGTTCAGAGGAATAGAGTACTAAACTTTTGGAAACTAGCATCAACAGAAGATGTTATAGAAAAGTAACAAATACAACCCCAAATGTGTTCATTATGATATTTAAGGGAGCTATAATGGGTGCCTGGCTGGCTTAGTTGGTAGAACATGTGACTCTTGATCTCAGGGTTATGAGTTCAAGTCTCACGTTGGTCATAGGGATTACTTAAAAAAATTTTTTTTTTTTTTAGATATTTAATAGAGCTGGGGCACCTGGGTGGCTCAGTCGGTTAAGGGTTCGACTTCGGCTCAGGTCATGACCTCACAGTTTGTGAGTTCAGACCCTGTGGGCCTGCCTCAGATTCTGTGTCTCCCTCTCTCTCTGCTCCTCCCCTACTCATGCTCTGTCTCTCTCTTAAAAAGAAATAAACATTAAAAAATAATTTTTAAAGAAATATTTAATAGAGATACAAAAACATTCTTTCCTCATGGTCAAAGACTATTCTAGTCTGTAAATTTATTTTCTGAAATGCTATGAAATTGTCAATGGGGATGATGATGAAGAAACCATTGGGAAAAATGGCATTTTTCTGGGAACACTTATTTTTTTTAACTCCAATATCTCCTAAATATATTTCCTACAGAGAAGGAATTTTTAGTAGCTACTGTTTCACTAATGAGGCCCAGCTAGTCCACCATCCTGGGTAAAGTAATGAAGCTTATGTCTATATAGAGATAGCCCAGTTGGTGTACAGGGAGACAGATTACTCAGAAGAAAAGGCCTTCTTGCATATAAGACTCACAGAGGAACAGAAGCCTGGTTTCTACACGACCCACAACTAGAAGAGTAGACTATAAAATCTAATCTGTAAATAGTCCAGATCTATTTTATTCTTACTATTTTTTTTCCCCAGAAACTAAAGAACTATTTTGCTTTCAATTTTCAGTTTTGGAATTTTGCTTTAATCACTTTCTAACCTAGTCTTTAAAATTATACATTCCCTTGCAACCATAGAATTATTTATTTGCTTAAAATAGCTAGGAGTAAGTGTTCTACCTGTCTACCTGCCCATAAGTTACAGGATAATAATGTGCACAAATGATAATATTATTCTCCCTTTTGCACATTCACAAATTATAGGAGTGTCGGTTTGCACAGAGCTCAGGGCTCAAGTAGTTAATTGGCCCTCTGGAATTACAGAGTTTGCCGAGTTGGGAGTTTGTTTGCCAAAGTTCTGCTCTTCTCAAGGCTGCTCTCTAAGTACACGATGAAGTGGTGGTAAACACCGCGAATACAGGCTGGGCCCCAACTCTGTGTCTTCTTTCTAGACCCGTATTTCAAATCTCTTTTGCTTAAGCACAAGGCTGTGGTTGTGTATGCCCTCATATCACTAAGTCCTGGACTGCCCTCCAGGAGAGGAGGGAAAATACTATTTATCAGCACTAATCAATGCCAGACTCTGAATGTTGGCCTTTGCAATATACATTGTTTAATTTAGTCTTCCAGCAAAGCTAAGAGGTAGGTATATGATTGTCCCCATTTTCCCCATGAAGAAACAGTGTTCTGTGGAAGCATTTTAGCTCTCCTTAATGTTTGACAAAGAGGGTAATGCATCTCTGTCCCATATTTATTATTTCTACCTTTGGTAAGAATGTCATTAGTAATAAAATGTTACTATAACTGAATCTTCTCCATTATGAGAGTCTTGAACATGATGCTCTTTTATGTTTGTTTATATACAGATTGAAAAACGCCAGTTCTAGAGGGTATTATGCTAAGTGAAATAAGTCAGGCAGAGAAAGACAGATACCATATGTTTTCACTCATATGTGGATTTTGAGAAACTTAACAGAAGGCCATGGGGGAAATGAAGGGGAAAAAATCGTTACAAACATAGAATGAGGGAGGCAAACCACAAGAGACTCTTAAATACAGAGAACAAACAGGGTGGATAGGGGTGTGGAGGAGAGGGGAAAGTGGGTGATGGGCAGGGAGGAGGGCACTTCTTGGGATGAGCACTGGGTGTCGTATGGAAACCAATCTGGCAATAAATTATATTTTAAAAAAAGAAAAATGCCAATTCTAGGTTAGATTTCTTAAACTTATTTGTAGGAAACAGGACAATATTAGTATCAAAATATTTAATCTTTTTTACACAAAAAATTCTATTACGGTATCATATCATATCTTACTTAATCCAAGAAATATTTGTTCTTCGATCAAAGTACTTCTTGGCAATTCTAGTTTAGGAATATTTGTGTGTGTGTGTGTGTGTGTATGTGTGTGTGTGTGTGTATATATACAATGGACTAGAATGTATTGAAATTCATGTGTTGAGATCCTAACTCCCAATGTGATGAAATTAAGAGGTAAGGCCTTTGAGAGTTGATTAGGTCATGGATTGAAGTCCTCATGAATGGGGTTATCTTTATAAAAGATACACTAGAGAACTCCCTTGTTCCTTCCCTGAGGAGGACACTGGGAAAAGAACCAGGAAGCAAGCCCTTACCAGACACCAAATCTGCTAGCGCCTTGATCTTGGACTTCCCAAGACCACAGAATTGTGAGAAATAAGTGTTTGGTGTTTGAGCCACCCAGTCTATGGTATTCTGTTATAGTTGCCCAAATGGACTAAGACAGTGTGTGTGTGTGTGTGTGTGTGTGCGTGTACACACACACACACACAAACACACACACACACTGATAATTTAGGATACATTCCAAATAGATGTACTTTGTCTGGCATTTTGTCTTGTTTCCATTTGTTTTCTTCCAGTTATGGATGCTCCACATGGTCCCATAGCTCTGTTGTAAGAGTTATCAGAGAATACAGCCCTATCCCTGAAAGGAAAAGAAATGCAATTCCTTCTTTTTGTGCCCATCCTTCCCCGACATTCTAACATTCACTGATGAGGATTTGCTGAGATACTTGATCCCTCAGACTTCAGTTTATCACTAATATTGCAGAATATGTCACAATAGGAAAGCTTCAGTGGTTCACAGTCAGTGCCAGAGTCCTCATTAAGGAGAGGGTTTCTCTGACTCAGCCAGAGATGGAGTACATTTCTTGCTCGGAATGTTCTAGTGTCATTTAAAAACAATGGATTTATAGAAGCAGTTTCCTTTTAAAAGCAAAAAAGAAAAGGAAATTCCAAAAGTACTCTTATAAAAAATATTATTTTGACAAGATATATACAAAAATTTATTTTCAGGGAAGAACTTGTCTTTTCATACAATTTCACAAACATTTAAAGAACAGTTATAAAGAAAATGTTTCTATTTTCATCTGTATGCTACAGAATAACACAAAGAGCAAGTTTTTGTTTGGTTTTATTTGGCTCCATAGAATATATGATTTATGTTCATAAAGAGAATGCCTCAATGTCATAAGGTAGTGAAAATAATAAAACTATTTCTATAGAATGGATGCTAATATACATATAGTAGTTAAGAAGTTTTCAAGCAAGGTTTTTTCTAATTTTGGAGATAAGGGGACTTCAAATTAGTTGAGAGAAATCACATTATACGATATCTAACTAATAATAGCCAATTCATAATAAATGCATAATAGTTGTATAGAGTTTACTATATGCCAGGTGCTGTTCTAAGGGCTTTACAGATGTTAGCTTATTTAATCCTCCCAGTACTCCAATGAGGTGGGTCTTATTGTTATACCAGTTTTACGTATGAGAAAACTTTCACACAAGTTGGCAATTCCTTGCCCAATCTTACACTGTAGTGGAGCTGGATGTGAATGGAGGCAGTCTTGCTCTACAATTTGTGCTCTGAACCACTGGGCCATACTGCCTTGTTCCAACTCAACCAGGAGTAGTATTTAAAAACTTTGCTACACAGTTGTAGATATATTTCTTAGGACATTTTAACCTGTAAACAAAGGTATTGTTTTCTTGTCTCAACCTTTTTTAACCGCCTTTTCATTTTTAGGCCTTTTAATTCAACCCATGTCCACAAAGATGCCAGTAGTTTGGGACTGGTAAGATGAGCTCCTCTCATAGAAGGTGCTTAATAAATGTCTCTTAAATGAATTAAAATGTAGCTATCAGTCCTAGGGAAAGGCCTTGGTTTTCCCTTTCCTATATCAACAACTCCAAATGTAACTGGACATATATAGGTCAACATACAACATACAAAGGGTATCTATTTTTTTTCTCTCTGCCTAGCACTCTCCTTTCTTCTGGTAGAAGAATCCATCTTTTCCATGGAGAAGTCATTCCCTGTGTGGCAGTGGGCCTGCTCCTGCTGCCATTTGCTCAACCACTGCACAGGTATGACCACGTGACCCTGGCTTAGTTTTAGCTAATGAAAGTCTTCATTCACAGTGATTGGTTCAGGGTTGTACATATAATCCAAGCAGGAAAGTGCCTAACCATTGTCTGTCAGTTCCAAATCCATCCTTCTTTGCCTTGCTTTGTGATCTTAGAGTTGGGTTCTGTAAACATTCTCTTCCATCCACTAGTGGAATGTTCAAGTTCATCAGTAGAGGGCAATGGAGTGACCCTGCAAGGCAATAGTAGCAGGAAGCTAATTCCCTTCCAGGTCCTAATCCTCCATTATTACTGTTATTTAGGGTGGAAGCCTAGTGGCTAGCAGGGCAATTCTACCTATATCCTCAGGCCATGCTCTCCTCCTCTGCAGCCACCCACACCCTCTGGCAACAGTTGATTTTTTTAACAGACCAGTTGCAGCTGCACTACACCCTCCCACAATGGCAAGCTGCTTCCATTGTTTGGCCCTGGCCAGCACCCTGTGGCAAGTTTCTTTGACCACCAGTAAGCTTCTGGTTCCCATGCTAGCCATGCCCTCTCCAAAGAGACCTGAATCTCATTTATGATGAGGAGGGGACTCCTTTAGTCCTTAGTCTTTCACTGTTCACCCATCCTTAGTTTAAAGTTAGTAACTGCTATTTTGTACCTGCTCTCTGTTCAAGTAACCAGTGTGGCTTCTATCTCCAGACAGGATTCGGCAGTTTCCTCTGAAACTTACATAGAGATTCTGGAAAAAAAGAAGATGGTTTCTCTCCTCTTGCTGGATCAAGAGCTGTAAGTATAAGGTAAGCTGGAGCTGCTTGAGGCCATTGTCCCCAAACAGAGAGAGGCTATTTGCAGTTGGAAAAAAAAAAAAACAAAAAACAAAGATGAGGTCATACATAGAGATAAATAGATAAGAGAGACAAATGAAGGTGGAGAGCTGCAATGACTGAAGATAGTTTTTCAGTCATATTACCAATAAATCCCCCCCGCCTTTTTTTTCTTAAGCAAGTTTGAGTTGGATTTCTGTCTCTTGCAATTGAAAGGACACTAACTAGGATATAAAGTAGATTTACCACAAAAGAAATATTATTTACTTTTCATTTTTAGTTTTTAATAGTATCTTTAATTTTTAAAAGGATCATTTATTTATTTAACTTTTATTCACAATCTCCCAAGGGCAGCCTCTGAAGGCTGTCTGCCGTCCGCTCTCCTATGCTGGAGGGCGATCCGGGAGATGCATTGCAGTAAGTATCCACTGCAGGGGTGCCCAGCTTGGTCTGAGGAATCTGAACAGATCTCCCAAACAAAGTGACTACGGAGCTGATGCCCAAGGGTGTGTTAGAGCTGTCCAACTCTCATGAAGTTAGGATATGTTAACCTGATCATTAAACAGATATTTATGAAGTCTTTCCATATTGTGTGCAAAGTATTGTGGTGGATGCCAGGGATACAAAACTAAATAAACTCCCCTATTTTTAAGGAGATTGTATTAATCATGTGTTTTATTTTCTGTATTCTGATGCTTTGACATCTGGAGCCTTATTGACCCTTCAGGGGTCATACTCTCAGTACCTTCCTTATCAGTCTCTCTCTTACATAGGGCCACCTGCCATAATCAACCCAAGGCCAAGTACCAGGCATCTGGGGACAGCTCCTAAATCCCAGAGCCCACTGAAATTAATCAAATGAGCCAATCCCAAACCTGCTTACCCTGCCTCATTCATTTCTCCCCATGGAAACCACAGTAAAGACTCTTGCCCATGCTTCCCCCCTCTTCCTCTGCCTCTTGACAGACCCAGGGGGGCTTCCCTGCGTGGCCCCCTGTGGTGTGGCATGCTTGGCCCTTTGCCTTGGGATCTGTGAATATAACAAACCATCTTTTTAATGGCAATTGTTTCCTGGTCTGTCAGCCTTACCGAACCTCCAATTTTTCTATGTCTAAACTATATTTTAAAACAGAGACCATATTAGGGGAACTTTAAAAAATTTTACTATTCTTAATCAATCTATAGGTCCTTGAAAACAGCAGCCACACTCACCTTATTCATGGTTGTATCCTCGTCCATAACTCTCAGTTACTATTATAATTTTCCCACGTGGATTTCCAAGCATTGTTCATCTAATATCACTTATGTTTATTCCTTCTGTCTGATTTCTACCATCTCCACTCCACTTCAGGCTCTTATGACCCCTAACTAGGCTCACCCTTCGGGTCATTCCCTTCATCTTTTCTTCTTTTAGGTTTTCGTTCATGGTCAGTTCAAATGGCACGAGATCCACAAAGCCTCTCCTGACCTTTTCAACTAGGTGTAGGTTTCTATTCCTTTAAATGTCACACTGACTTGTTTCAACCTTTCATTGCACACTCTGCCTCTTGTTCTTGTTATCGCTCCCTTTATTTTATCTATCAGGTTCTCAGCCCCTTGAAGACATCTCTGTGTTCTTAGCTCCGAGCATGGTGCTGGTAGGAAGTATTTTACGAGTGTTTGTTGAATGATAGAAAAATACTGGGTTATAAACTTGAGGGCAGGGTACATGTTTTACTTGTCTCTGTACATCATGGAATGCCTACCATAAGATCTTGCTTATAGGTGATCTCTAAATATTTAGGAAATTGAGTAAGCCTATAAAGTAAGTAAAATAACTAGTATTAATAATCCTATTTGGCAGATAAAGAAACTGAAGCTCAGAGAAGTTAACGCTTTTCCCAAGGTTACCAATTCAGGTTACCAAGTCTATGCCCAGTATAGCTGGGTTAGAACCCAAGCACTTAGCCACCTACTCCAGAGTACATGTTTCCCCTATCTGCAAGTAGAACATTCCTGTGAAGCCTTTTTTAAGCCAAATTGGTGAAAAGCAAAGAGGCAATTTTTAACTTATATGAGCACACCCAGACCCCCAAAATAACCTCTCTTAGGCTTTCTTATACTTTGAGGCACAACTTGCTGATGGATACACAAAATAAATCAAGATAAAATATGGATGTTCACAGGCATAGTTTAAAGCCATGGAGGCTTGATGCTGAGATGCTGAGTGTACTTCCTGAGGAAGGACTTTGGTGGTTCTACTTTTGCTTCTTGGGGTGCACGTTGCCTATATAATGGCTTGCTGGGAAACAAAAGCTGAATGCTATTTTTTTCATCCCCTTTTCATAAAAGTGAAAATATTCTTTGGATTTCTTTCAGTTAGCAAAAACAGGTAATAATGTAGGTCCTTCATAAAAAGCAAAGTGGCTTCATGCAAATTTTTTTTTTTTTTTTTTTTTTTTGGGACAGAGAGAGACAGAGCATGAACGGGGGAGGGGCAGAGAGAGAGGGAGACACAGAATCGGAAACAGGCTCCAGGCTCCGAGCCATCAGCCCAGAGCCTGACGCGGGGCTTGAACTCACAGACCGCGAGATCGTGACCTGGCTGAAGTCGGACGCTTAACCGACGGCGCCACCCAGGCGCCCCCATGCAAATTTTTGATAACCTGAGGATAACTATATTTCCCATTACCCATTATCACAATAATAGGTGGCATGTAATACAGGTTGTTGTGGACTGAATGTTTATGTTCCAAGTTTATATGTTAAATCCTAACTCTCAATGTGATGGTATTTGGAAGTGTATTTAAGTCATGAGGGTAGAGCCCTCCTGATGGGAATAGTGCCCCTACAAGGAGAGGCAAGACAGATAGCTTACTGTCTTCACTCCATGTGAGGATAGAAAGAGAAGTCTGCAATCTGCAATCCAGAAGAGGGCTCTCACCAGGACCTGACTACTGGTGCCCTGATCTCAGACTTCCAGCCTCCAGAACTGTGCAAAGTGTTTGTTGATAAGCCAACCCATTTATAGTATTTTGTTATAGTGGCCCAACTGACAAAGACATACGTTTTTGAAATCCTCTTGATTTTCATAAGATTAGAAATGTATCATGACCTTTATTGACAATAGAGACTTGGATATGTCTCCTGTATTGATTTAATAAAAGGTGAAGATTTATAATATCGTAGCTGCATAAGATGAGGAATTGGCAAGTATGAGAAATTTAGCATTATTTTCTTGAGAATGACACATCAAAAGTTGATCTGGATCTCTTTGATTTCCCAGAATTTTTACTGGCTGGGTTTATTCCACACACCTCTCCCCTACCTTGGCAATATCTCATGAGCTATTGATAAATTATTAAGCTCTGATGCAAACCCAAGTGACGGGATTAACCATAAAATTGTGTATTCATCAGGGTCTAGTCAAGAGACAGAAAACATAACAGTTATTTTGACAGAGAAAATTTACTATGAAGAGCTGTTGACTAGGGGAAAAGAACCTTTAACTGAAAAAGTAAAAGAAGCACTGTGTCATAGATGTAGCAGCTGCGAAAGGAAGTACCACCCTCTAGTTGTGGGGAAGTGAAGGAAAGAGGTTGAAATTATTAAAACTTAGAAACTTAGAGAAGAGGCCCCATGCAGCTGAAAGTCAGGTCTCTGAGGAGGAATGCTATTTGGCTGATGTCTTGAAAAATGTATTTGGGGATACAGGAGTGCTGATGCATAGGGGCACTTGTACCCCAATGTTTATAGGAGCACTTTCAACAATAGCCAAATTATGGAAAGAGCTTAAATGTCCATCAACTGATGAATGGATAAAGAAGTTGTGGTTTATATATACAATAGAATACTACTTGGCAATGAGAAAGAATGAAATATGGCCTTTTGTAGCAACGTGGATGGAACTGGAGAGTATTATGCTAAGTGAAATGATTCATACAGAGAAAGACAGATACTATGTTTTCACTCTTATGTGGATCCTGAGAAACTTAACAGAAGACCATGGGGGAGGGGAAGGGAAAAAAAAAGTTAGAGAGGGAGAGAGCCAAACCATAAGAGACTATTAAAGACTGAGAATAAACTGAGGGTTGATGGCGGGGGGGGGGGGGGGGGGAGGGGAGAAGGTGGTGATGGGCATTGAGGAGGGCACCTGTTGGAATGAGGACTGGGTGTTGTATGGAAACCAATTTGACAATAAAATTCATATTAAAAAAAAGAAAAATGTACTTAGGATTGTTTTTAATCAGACATGGTAAAACACACAGATGTATACATGATTCTCATGAAGGAAGAAAAGTTCATTTTCATAGGTCTCTGGAAAAAGGAGACAGCATTCTATGCAGGGCAACATGGGAAGCATCAGGGTGGGTCAGGAGGTGGAAAAAGGAGGAGAAAGCCTGAGTACAAGCCTTTATTGTGGTGTCTTTGAGAAAGGCAAGGCAGGGCATGTTATTAGGATTGGGTGGTTTGGGTGGTTTCTACAGGCTCTGGGCTATAGAAGCTATCCAGTACCTGGCCCTGGAGTGATTTAGGGCAGGAGGAATATTGGCTTGGTGAGTGAGGGTTTGGTAAAGGAAATGATTGGGCTTTGGGCTTTGCAGTTGGTTGGTTTGCTCATGGGCTAGTTGTTTACTATCTTTAGAAATTAGCTAACCCAGGGGCATCTTGCTGGCTTAGCTGGTGGAGTGTGTGACTCTTGATCTCAGGGTTGTGAGTTTGAGCTCCATGTTGGATATAGAGATTACTTAAAAATAAAATCTTAAAAAAAAAACAACAAAACAGTCCATAGAAATTAGCTAACCCTAGGAGGGGCAGTGTTCAAGGCCTCCACAATGTTTAAACATTATAAAATATAGAAGATAAAAACTATGATTAATACAGGTAGGCTGGTGTTTTTGAGTTCTGGCAGTTGCCAGCTGCTTCCCTGGAACTTTCTTCCCATAAGTTAAACTTTATTCTCCAGGATCAGAGGGGGTAGCTAACATCTAACTTTCAAAGGGAAGGGAGTTTCTGGCCCTTGTCATTGAACTTACCAGCAATCTGAAGAGTTCGCACTAGCAATGATTGCCTAGATAGATATTCTAGATATTTTGGAAGAATATATATACCCATTTCCTCATCTCACTTGGGGACTTCAAGGTTCTCGGTTCATTAATAAATATCAAATATCTACTGAGAGCAGAGACGTTTAACTGTTTTTAAACTGGAGAGAAAAGTGAGACCTGAGATGAGCATTGCCTCTACCTTCTACCTCTTCTGCTTCCTCCTGTATATCTCCTGTCCCCATTGCCAGGACTCGGAGATTTCAGAAAAAAGTGTTCATGTAAATAATTGCCAGCTGAATTTGTGAAAGGGTATTTTTAGTTTGTAAGAGTTTTACTCCTCCTCAAATTAAGCTTTTATGATATGAGTTGTATAGAAAACAGAACCTGAAACAAAGGTTCATGAGAATGTTTTATTGGGGAATGCAATCCCAGGGCAGCAAAAGAGAGGGGGAAAAGAGGTTGAGGCAGAGAGGGAGGGTGGAACATTACTGCACTGGCCAAAGCTTCAAAAGAAATACAGCTTCTACTTGGTCAAATAGGATGTCTTCATATAGGCTTAATGGAACCACTGTAAAAAGGGACAATTCATTGTAGGAAAGAAATAAAATAAATTTATCTGTTGATTGTAGGAAAGAAAGAAAGCGAATTTATCTGTTGGTTCCTTCTTGCCTTATGACTCTCACCGGTAAAAGTATGCCCCATTTTTGTTGTGTTAATTGATCCCTTTGGACAGCTGATAGGAAATCCATATTCTATGCGTCCCAGCACAGTTTCTCTTTGGATCTGTAAGACTGGATTTGGTATTGGACCTGCCATAGCTGCTGCCATTCCAAGCATGATGAAGGCCATGCCGGCCTCCAGCCTGCCCCTTTGGAGGAAGGAGAACTTCAGCAGTGTTAGGAGGAGAGGCAATGGTGAAGGTAGCCACAACTTTCCACTGAGCAAGAGGCAAGTGGCAAAGAACTAATGTGAGGTTGAGCATAAATTAGATCTGATACAGAGAGTAATGGGTAAGGAGTAAATCAGAGATCGGAAATATTTATAAAAGTGAATATCATTGGAAAAATGGAAAGTTCCAGAAGGATATGTCTGGAATATGGATTTATAGATCATGGGAGACAGAGATCTCCATCAGCACATGGAACCACAATGTGTGTTAGGTGCAGCTCTGCCTCAGGAGGCAGAAGCCCTGGTCCCACTTCCCTGTCTTCCCTTAGCTGTGGCATTTTGACATGGTCTTGGATTAGTTTCTTTTTTTAACTTTTTTTTTAATGTTTTTTAAATTTATTTTTGAGAGAGACAGAGCATGATCAGGGGAGGGGCAGAGGGAGATGGAGACACAGAATCTGAAGCAGGCTCCAGGCTCCAAGCTGTCAGCACAGAGCCCTACACAGGGCTCAAACTCGTGAATGGTGAGATCATGACCTGAGCCGAAATCGGACACTTAACCGACTGAGCCACCCAGCAGCCCCCAGAAGCTCAGTTTTAACCTAATATATGCACCAGTGGATCTGACAATGAGCTACTGCATCAGGCAGTCAGCCAATCTGAAGTCTAGGCCTGACTGTCAGCAGCCAGCCACATGATCACGTGTAAATCAGTTAACATCTATATCTACGTTTCATCAAAGCAAAAACTCTGGTCTCCAATCACCTTGGTTGGAGTCCCAGTGTTAGCACTGACCAGGTGTGTGATCCTGGTCACATTACTTGAACTTCTGATTCCTTTTCCTTATATGTCCAGTGGGGCTGCTGTGAGCAAATTCACATGAAATGTCTGACCTAAGTGCCCACTCAAATGTTCATTAGTATTTCCTTAATTATAAAATGAGGTAGTTAGACCCATAGATCCTTAGGACCCATTTCAGCTTTAACATTCCATGATTCCATACTCTGATCATTACTTAGCTATTATAGATGCTTAATGAGCATTTATTATATATGTAGTCCTGTGCTATCTTGACCTCAGAAGCACACAACCTTCTTGAGACAGTCACATAGATTAGAAATTAGAAGCCATACATAGTAATCTGCAATACTGTGATAGGGAGTGCTATCTTAAAAGCATAATAAATCTCATTTAGAGTTCTAAGATTGATGGCTTGTCAAGCACATTATTCTGGGAAAATCCACTTTGTCAGTGTTGAAGAATATGCTTATGACAGGTCCTTACAGTTCTTTAAAACATTTTATAGATGCCCAGTATATGTTCAACTGATAACTAATGGAGTATTGTTGGAAGTGTTCACATAGGGTTTTACTCTAAAGTCGGAAGCATGGTAAATTACATGTCATTGCTTAGTCTAACTGCTCTCTATAATGATATATTTCCAAAGGAAAAAGTAACATTAAAATTAATATTCAACTGGTGACTTGAGTTGAATTGAAATGCTTTCTGTTGCCATAAAGGTTAGGGTTGCCATGGTTAGGGTTTTAGGTTCAGTACAAAATACTGCAGACAAGAAATAAAGGACAGTGTCTTATTCATCAACAGGAAAGACTCTCCAACTGTTCAGGGAGCAACATTAAATGCCTGACTCAAAAATTCCATTCAATTGAATTAAGAAGATAGAAAAGAAAATTTGGAAAAGTATGTTACTTAAGAAGTGTGTTTGGATTAAAAAAAAGTTCATTTTTAATGAACAGTGCTAGCCAAAATGGAAACATCTGTAGTATTATTAGGCATTTAATAAAACATGAAGAAAAGTATTTAAGAGGGCTTAAGGCAGGACTCCCAGAAGTTTATTTTAGGACACTCAGGAAGATGCTATTATGGGGTGCAAGACGCTGTGGTTAGATGCTGAACTTTGATTTTAGAACACGTTAGTTCAACCTCTTAATCTGCTACTTACTGTTTTAGATCACGTTGGCCAGAGGTCCTATCCACTCCATGATTTGGTTGTCTATAAAATTGAGAGGCTGAAACAAAATTATTTCAAATTTATTTTGACTGTTGTTTATAGTGTTATCAAAGTTTTACATGCACATAATTTAAAGAGATAAGTAATTTAACAAAGCTTGCTTGAAAAACAGCATCCCTTCCCCCACCATTTTCCTATGATCAGAAGAAAGCACTTCAACTCTTAGAGTTATTCCTTTTAATATTTGCTTCTGTATCTCTAGGTTAAATGCTTGCATTATTAATTTAAAAATTGAACTAAAGTATACATAAACATAAAATTTACCATTTTAACCATCTTAAGTATACAGTGAAGTGGTATTAAGTATATTCACTTTTTTGTGGAATCATCATTACTACCTGTCTCCAGAACTTTTTCATCATCCCAAACTGAAACTCTGTTAGGCCTTGGTAACCTCCATTCTGCTTTCTGTCTTTATGTATTTGATTACCCTAGGTACCTCATCTAAGTGGAGTCATACAGTATTTGTCCTTTTTGTCGGGCTTATTTCACTTAGTATCATGTTGTAGCATGTGCCAGATTGTCCTTCCTTTTTAAGGCTGAATAATATTTTGTTGCGTGTACATACAGCATTTTATTTGTCATTTGTCCATGAAGGGCATTTGGGGTGCTTTTACATTTTGGCTAGAGTGAATAAAGCTGCTATAAACATGGGTGTACAAACACCTGTTTGAGTCTTTGCTTTCAAATCTTTTGGATATATACCCAGAGGTGGAATTGCTGGATCATATGGTAACTCTGTGTTTAATTTTTTGAGGAGATGCCAGACTATTTTCCACAGTGGCTGCACCATTTTAAATTTCTACCAGCTGTGCACACATGTTCCAATTTCTCCACCTCTTCACCAGTACTTGTGGTTGTTGTTGTTGATATTGTTACTGTTATTATTATTATTTGGAATGCTTCATAAATTTGTGTGTTGTCCTTGTGAGGGGCCATGCTGATGTTCCCTGTATTTACCTATAAACACATTTAATACATGTGTTGCTGAAGGGAGCACTCTATGTGTTTTTGCTTTATACTTTGTAGAAGGTTTCTTTAATTTTATCTCCTAACACCTCTATTGAGTTTTAATTTCTACTCTTACACATGTAATTTCCAAGAACATTTGATTTTTCTGAATGTTCCTTAAAAAATTTTTTTTTAATGTTTATTTATTTTTGAGAGACAGAGCACAAGTGGGGGAGGGGCAGAGAGAGAGAGACACAGAATGAGAAGCAGGCTCTAGGTTCTAAGCCGTCAGCACAGAGCCCGACACGGGGCTCAAACCCATGAACCATGAGATCATGACCTGAGGTAAAGTCAGCCACTTAACCAGCTGAGCCACCCAGGTGCCCCTGAATGTTCCTTTTTTAAAAGAACATCTTATTCTTTTCTTTTTAAATGTAATTTAGTTTAATTTTTTGATAGAGAGAACATGTGAGCAGGGGAGGGAGGAAGAGGGAGACAGAAAGAGAGAGAGACAGAGACAGAGAGAGAGAGAGAGACAGAGAGACAGACAGACAGACAGACAGAGAGTCTTAAGCAGGCTCCATGCTCATCACAGAGCCTGAGGCAGGGCTCAGTCCCATGACCCTAGGATCATGACCTGAGCCAAAATCAAGAGTTGAAGCTCAACCAACTGAGCTACCCAGGTGCCGTTTATTCTTTTTTTTTTTTTTTTTAAAGATTTCTTTTTTAAAATATTTTATTTTGGGGGCACCTGGGTGGCTCAGTTGGCTAATTATCCGACGATAACTCAGGTCACGATCTCACAGTTCGTGAGTTTGAGCCCCATATCGGGCTTTCCACTCTCCGTGCAGAGCCCACTTCAGATCCTCTGTCCTCCCTTTCTCTCTGCCCCTCCCCCACTCATGCTCTCTTTCTTTTGCTCTCAAAAATAAATATTTTTAAAAAATAAAAGATTTTATTTTTTAGAGGAGTTTTAGGTCTACAACAAAATTGGGAGGGAGGTACAGACATTTCCCATATGACTCCTGCCCCCACACATGCATAGCTTTTCTCGTTATCAATACTACTCACCACAATGATACCTTTTTTCTTTTTTACCGAAGGCGGCCCTACATGGACACATCATAATCACCTAAAGTCCATAGGTTACCTTAGAATTCACTCTGGCTGTGGTGCATTCTGTTGGTCAGAACAAATATATAATGACATATATCCATCATCATAATATCATATACAGTATTTTCACTGTATTTCACTGTTTTTAAGTATTTCACAGTATTTTCCCCCACACAGTGGGGGAAGGGCAGAGAGAAGGAGAGACAGAATTCCAAGCAAGCTCCACATCATCAGAGCAGAACCTGATGCGGAGCTTGAACTCATGAACCATGAGACCATGACCTGAGCTGAAATCAAGAGTCAGATGCTTAACCAACTGCACCACCCAAGCAACCCATGAGATGTGTCTTTTGCAAATATTTTTGTCACAGTCTGTGGCTTGACTTTTCTTTCTCTTGATGCTGTCTTTCACAGAGCAGAAGTTTTTAATTTTAATGAAGTCCAGCTTATCAATTATTTCTTTCATGGATATGTCTTTGGTGATATACCTAAAAAAGCCTCTCCTTACTCAAGGTCATCTGGGTTTTCTCCTATGTTATCTTCTAGGAGTTTCACGGTTTTGTCTTTTACATTTAAGCCTATGATCAAATTTTGAATTAATTTTTGTGAAGGGTGTAAGGTCTGTATCTAGATTCCTTTTTTTTTTTTTTTGCATGTGAATGTCCAGTTGTTCTAGCACCATTTGTTGTAGAGACTATCATTGTTCCACTGTATTATCTTTGCTTCTTTGTAAAAAATCAGTTGATTGTCTATATGGGGGTCTATTTCTGGGCTCTCTGTCTTGTTTATTCTTATGCCAGTACCATTTATTTTGATTATTATAACTTTATAGTAAGTCTTGAAGTTGGATAGTATCCTATTCTTTTTTTATGGGTAAAATAACTTTCACTATCTGAGTACATTAATTATTTAAAATTTTTTAATTTACTTTTTAGAGAGAGATACAGAGAGATATCAGGGGAGAAGCAGAGAGAGAGGGAGTGAGAATCCCAAACAGGCTCCACACTGTCAGCACGGAGCCTGATGTGCTGACAAACCGCGAGATCATGACCTGTGCCAAAACCAACAGTGGGACACTTAACCGACTGAGCCACCTGGGCACCCAACATTAATAATTATTTAAGGCATTATTTTGCCTACATGGTCCTACTTCTCCAAGTTGTCTCCCCTTTCTTTGTTTTAGACAGATTCTTATGCTATGGGCTTTCTTTTAGATATCTGGTGATCCTTGGGCATCTGCTCATATTTGAGAGCTCTGAACTGATGGGAGCTCTGGGCTTTTGACTATGGGATTCACTGAAAGGTGACTTGTGAGGGAAATTTTGTGGTTATCTTTAGATATATTGATTTGGACTACTCATATTTGCTAAAGAAATATTTTCTAATTCCCTGCTTGAAAGGTATAGCCCTGGCTCACTTCATTCCAGTGCTCATTAAAAAAAAAAAAAAGAGATTGGACAGGGGTGTGGGGAGTACAATATTCAGTATATAAATTTTCTATTAGTAGTTCTGGTTTCAGTACAATACTACGGTCCTCATCTGTGCTTAATGTTGCCTAGTTCAGAAACGCTGTTTTTTTTTTTTATCTCCAGAGAGTAAACTTCTAGTATTTGGAAGGGGTGGTGGAGGAACGTCGGATCTGCTGTGCAGAGTGGGAGAGAGTGATCTGAGGATCTAACCGCTTCTTTTTATTTATTTTGAGAGAGAGAGAGAGGGTGCACGAAGAGTGCAAGCTCAAGCAGGGGAGTGGCAGAGAAAGAAGGAGAGAGAGAGAATCCCAAGCAGGCTCCCCACTGTCAGCACAGAGTTGGACACAGAGCTCGAACTCACGAACCAGGAGATCATGACCTGAGCAGAAACCAAGAGTCAGACACTTAACCAACTGAGCCACCCAGGTGCCTCAGGATCTAACTCCTTCTTAAATAGACGTTAGTCAGTCCTTCAGTAGCTCTATGTTTGCCCCTGCTTTCAGAGGTAGATAGTGCTACTAATTCTAGATCTTTCTAGGATTCTGTAGTGGAACTGGATTGCTTCTGAGTTTCCTCTCTGCAGGGTTAGTATTTAGGTATAAGTCAACTCTGAATCAATTACCACTCATTCACTGTTCTCTACCTGCTTCTCGTATCTTGTTTGCAATGTTTTCTCTCTCATTCTTTTTATCCTGTGTGTTTTAAAACAAGCTTTTCACTCTTTTCACTATTGCTTTTATAGAAATTAGTAAAATTAGATATGTGTTGGAGCTCCTGGGTGGCTCAGTTGGTTAAGTGTCTGACTCTTGATTTTGGCTTATGTCATGATCTCATGGTTCAAGGGATTGAGCCTTGAGTCAGGCTCTGAGCTGACAGCACGAGCCTTCTTGGAATTCTCTCTCTCTCCCTTTCTCTGCCTCACTCTCTCTCAAAATAAATAAATAAACTTAAAAAATTAGATACATGTTTGCTCAACTTGCTCTTTTTCTCCAGAATGCTAATGTATTTTCTACTTCTAATAGTTTGTCTAAGGTGGATGATAAATTGTAAAAAATAAATCTAATCTCTATTATCCAAGGCTGTGTTGTGCAGGATATAGAATTTTCTTGACTATTGAGCCTTCCTATACTTGCTGCTCACTTGTTTGGCTTATGTCGCTACTATCTTGGTAGGTGAAGGCAGAAAGTGTGAAGTTCCCAATATCTTGTTTTACAACTTTTCTTGTCTTCTCTGTTTTTTTTCCATTTCTTCCAGTTTATTGATATATAATTGACATATAGCATTGTATTAGTTTAAGGTGTATAACATAATGATTTGATACAAGTATTTATTGGAAATGATTACCACAATAAGTTTAGTTAACATCCATCACTTCCTTTTCTTCTTCTTCTTCTTCTTCTTCTTCTTCTTCTTCTTCTTCTTCTTCTTCTTCTTCTTCTTCTTTTTAAATTTACCCTTATTTGGGGCGCCTGGGTGGCGCAGTCGGTTAAGCGTCCGACTTCAGCCAGGTCACGATCTCGCGGTCCGTGAGTTCGAGCCCCGCGTCAGGCTCTGGGCTGATGGCTCGGAGCCTGGAGCCTGTTTCCGATTCTGTGTCTCCCTCTCTCTCTTCCCCTCCCCCGTTCATGCTCTGTCTCTCTCTGTCCCAAAAATAAATAAAAAACGTTGAAAAAAAAAATTAAAAAAAAAAAAAAAAGTAAAAAAAAATAAATTTACCCTTATTTTATTTGATCCTATTTTCTGGGAATTTTTTCTTTGGAAATATTCTATTCCTTGTTTTGCTACTCCAAAGAAATGTTATGATTTTTTTTCATTAAAAAGGAAACTTGTATCAGTTGATTCTAATTCTAGTTCTCCTTAGAAAAAGGATTTCTTTTTAACAAAGTTAAATTTTAAACAGATATTTTTGACAATAGTCAATACTTGAAAAATAATTTTGGTCCTTTCAAAATTACTAATATCTGAAACCAAAAAATGTGGTGAAATGAGTGGTTATTTTTAAAGAAACAATTTAATTGTACTGCTTAGGCCATTTATTGTTTGGACAAAAGTTTGTTATGGAAAACTCAGTATATAAAGATTGAAATTTTCCAAAATAAATATTCATTAATTTAGAAAAAATTCTCAGAGGATAGATAGCATATGTTTTCACTTATATGTGGATCTTGAGAAACTTAACAGAAGTCCATGGGGGAAGGGAAGGGGAAAAAAAAAAGTTACAAATAGAGAGGGAGGGAGGCAAACCAGAAGAGACTCTTAAATACAGAGGACAAACTGAGGGTGGATGGGGAGGTGGGGGAAAGGGAAAATGGGTGATGGGCATTGAGGAGGGCACTTGTTGGGATGAGCACTGGGTGTTGTATGTAAGCCAAGTTGACAATAAATTGTATTTTAAAAATAAATAAACATTTAAAAATTAATAAAAAATTCTCAATATTATTTAAATAGCGATATTCGATAATGTGTTTAAAATATGAATATTTCATATTAATGAACTTATCTGTAGCAGGCAATATAGGGCTTTAGATGGATTAAAACTAGGTTGGAATTACTATAACTTCTTTTTTTTTATTTAAATCTAAGTTAGTTAACATATAGTGTATTAATAATTTCAGGAATAGAATTTAGTGATTCATCACTTACATATAACACCCAGTGTTCATCCCAACCAGTGTCCTCCTTAATGCCCTTCACCCCTTTAGTGCTTCCCCAACCCAACACCCCACCAACAACCTTCAGTTTGTTCTCTGTATCTAAGAGTCTCTTACGGTTAGTCTCCCTCTCTGTCTTTATCTTATTTTTGCTTTCCTTCCCTTACGTTCATCTGTTTTGTATCTTTTTTGTTGTTGTTAAATTTTTTATTCATTTTTGAGAGACAGAGAGAGATAGAGTGCAAGTGGGGGAGGGGCAGAGAGAGAGGGAGACACAGAATTCGAAGCAGGCTCCAGGTTCTGAGCTGTCAGCACAGAGCCCGGCATGGGGCTCAAGCCCATGAGCCGCAATATCATGACCTGAGCCAAAGTCGGCTGCTTAACCGACTGAGCCACCCAGGCGCCCCCTCTGTTTTGTATCTTAAATTCTACATATGAGTGAAATCATTTTGCTTAGCATAATATACTCTAGTTTCATCCACATTGTTGCAAATGGCATGAGTTCAATCTTTTTGATCGCTGAGTAATATTCCATTATATATACCCCATCTTCTTTATCCATTCATCAGTCGAACATCTACCACTTCACACACAGTTGTGGTATATACATTTTCATTTTTAAAAATTTATTTATTTTAATCCAAGTTAGTTCACATATGGTGTAATATTGGTTTCAGCAGAACACAGTGATTCATCACTTGCATGCAACACACAGTGCTCATCCCAACAAGTGCCCCCCTTAATGCCCATCACCCATTTAGCCCATCCCCTATCCATCTCCCCTCCAACAACCCTCAGTTTATTTTCTGTATTATTCTCTTATGGTTTGCTGCCCTCTGTTTTTATCTTATTTTTGTTTCCCTTCCCCTATGTTCATCTGTTGTGTTTCTTAAATTCCACATGTAAGTCAAATCATATGATATTTGTCTTTCTCTGACTTATTTTGTTTCGTAAGACACTCTAATTCTATCCATGTTGTTGCATACGGTGAGATTTCATTCTTTTTCATTGCCAAGTAGTTTTCATTGTCTTATCTAGTAAAAAGAATGCAGGAAGGAAAATGATAAGAGTCATAGCTAAAAGTGAGAGTTTGCTGTTTTACAGCTTCTGGCTTCGGCTCAGGTCATGATCTCACAGTCTGTGAGTTCAGGTCCCATGTTGTGCTCTGTGCTGACAGCTCAGAGCCTGAAGCCTGCTTCAGATTGTATGTCTCTGTCTCTCTCTGCCCCTCCCCCATTTGCACTCTGTCTCTCAAAAATAAACATTAAAAAAATTTTTTTAATGCTATATCTGTTCACGATACTTTCATGGTTATCCTATGATGATACTACTTATGCAAGTTCAGATCGAGAAACTGAGGGCTGAAAGACCAAATAACCTCCTCAAGTATATACAGCTAACGAGTATTTTGGAGGTCAGGGAAATTATAGTTTTTTCTTCCTCTCTCCACTTGATGGTGATAACTCTTTTGAGAGGAGTTCAGTCTAGGGAAGACACTTTGGGGCAGAATTGTTACCATTTATAACTACTATTTAGTGAGCATCTACAAATCGCTTAGCTACATACAAACGCTTTACATGCCTTGTCTTAGTAATCTTTATAGTGATCCTCTTTCTTTACAGATAGGAAACTAAGACCCAGACAGGTTAAGAAACTTGCTGAAGTACACACAACTCATAAAGGCAGGAACTGGGATTGGTACCAGGCTCGGGTTATTTATTTATTTATTTTTTACTTCTTAATTTATTTTTTAATGTTTATTTGTTTTTGAGAGAAAGAGAGAGAGAGAGAGAGAGAGAGAGAGAGAGACAGAGCATGTGTAGGGGAGGGGCAGAGAGAGAGAGAGGGAGCTCCAACTCACCATCTATAAGAGCATGACCTGAGCCAAAGTAGGATGCTCAACTGACTGAGCCACCCAGGTGCCCCTAGGGCCAGGTTCTTTACATTTGCAGCTTCCTTTTGGGCACAGGTTAATAGCTCAGTCTGGTGGTGAAATAGGGGGAAATGGGCAATTACAATACTGTATGATAGGTGCTGTGGTGAGGTTATAGTGTGATTATAAGAGCCTGTGGAGGGGAAACTACCCTGGACAAAATCATCTAATCAGAGACCTGATGGAACAGTAGAAGCCAGCCAGGGAAAAGAAGGCCAAAGACATTTCAGCCTGAGTGATTAAAGATGCATTCCTGTACCTAGAAGAAATCAGAGTATTTTAACAAGAGCCATTGGGAAGGCGGTGTGGCAGGAGATGGAGAAGCAGGGAGGGTAAAAAGATGTGAGGCTAAAGAAGAAAGTGGAAGGAGTGAGGCTAACTAAAAAGAGTCTTTAAAATCTAATGAGAGTTAGGAGTTTATCCTCACGACAATGAGGAACCATTCCTGATACAGGGCTCATAAAAGCCCTGTCAATTCTTAATGTTAAGAGCGTTAGAAGCATCTTTTTTTCTATGGAGGCGATGCTTAATAGGCTCCTACATGGCTCCTGGATGAGGGGGGGGGTCCCCCGAAAGATGAAGCCATAATTAGAAGCTTGGAAATTTTGGGTCTGCCCACCCCCCCACCTTCTGCAGAGAAGGAATTGATGATAATTGATTGTGCCTACATGAAGAAGCCTCCATAAAAATGCCAATAGCATGGGGTTTGGAGAGCTTCCAGAGAAGATGATGCACCCTGACTCCATGGGAACAGACTCTCCTGAGGTCAGCACCCTCCCAGTACTCCCTCTATGTACTTCTTCATCTGGTTGTTTATCTGTATCCTTTATCATATCCTTTAGTAAGTTGGTAAACATAAGTAAGTTTTCCCTTGAGTTCTGTGAACTGTTCTAGCAAATAATCAAATCCAAGGAAGAAGATGGTGGGAATCTCCAATCTGTAGCCAAATTGGACAGAAGTTGTTGGTCACCTACTACTTGCAATTGACATCTGAAGTAGAGTGGGAGGAGTCTTGAGGGACTGAGCCCTTATCTGACACTCCGTCCACACTGACAGTGTTCAAATCAAGTGAAATTGTAGGTCTCCCAGCTAGTGTCACAGAAAATTGCTTGATGTAGAGAAAAACCTTCATAACTAAAGTGTATTTAACTTTGTTTCCTATGAAACTGAAAGCAAATGGTTTTTTTTTTGTTGTTGTTCGTTTGTTTGTTTGTTTAAGTTGTCCCACCAAAATTATAAGCAATAACTTATAAATCGGCCCAGGAAAAGAATTTCCAGGGCCCCTTGAGCCATCAGTACCGTTTACCCTGGAGCCAAAGTACAGACCATGGCTTTCACGACAATTCCCTCAAGTTCTGCTTATGGCTTTTTATCCCCCAAGATTTCAGTGTTTTCCATGGGGGCCCAGATACGAGATTCAGACTTTCCTGATCCAGGAGGTTGACTAGGGCGGTTCCCGGTCCTCTGCCCACCTGCACTGAGGAGGTGGGCTAGGGTTGGCTCCAAGCGTAGGACAGGCCGAGGGCGTGTACTAGAGCCGGACCCTGAGCCCGGCCAGTCAGGCCGGAGCTCACGTTTCCAGAAAGAAGCACCCACGTACACAGAGCGCTTCTCAAACTTGCACCTCAGGGCATCTCCCTGCCAGTCACCACCCCGGACTGGAGTGGGAGTGGGGGTCTCCCTTACTCCCGCTAAATTTATTCACAGTCACATATTATTTTAAGAACGACTGTAAATGTTACATCTAACTGTATAGCTTATCCTTAGCAATTTCCTAATAAAAATAAAAGTTCAAATTTCCCCACCTCCATGCCTGCGGCTCCTTTCCCAGCTATAGCGCCACGCTAGCGCCTCCCTCGCTATCCCCGGCTAACCCGTGGGCCTCCTCTTTTGAGACGCCCAAAAAGGAGGAACCCAAAGGGTGGTTCAGCCCGGGGGCGGGGCCAGAGGCGGGTCCTCCGGCACCCTCCCCGCCCCCATCTTCGGCACCGCCCCCGCGTTTCGCCACCTAGCTGGAGTGAAGCGCCTTGCGTCCCCGGGGAGGACGAGCCCCCCCGCCAGGCTCCTGGGTGGCCCTGGCCCAGTCCCCAGGCAGCGGGAGAGGGGAAGGCTCCAGCGAGCGGGCGTCGGGGATCCTGGCGCTCCCTTGTAGACTGACCCCGAGCACGAAAAGGTAACAGCCGCCCAGGCGCCTGCTCGCGGCTGCCAGGGCTGTGTCTCCCGCGCGGCTCCCTTTGGTGTGCCGGTTCCGAAAGGTAGCCGCACCGCGGGGCTCCTTCGCCAGGACCTGGGGTGAAGAAGCCTTCGCAGCGAAGCCCGCCCCCTCCTCGAATTTGCTGGCATTCCTAGACGGGCAAAATCGCTGCCATCTCTTGGCTGGGAACCCTATCCACTGGCCACTGATCATCCCACTCTCTTTAGTCAACTGTGACTAAGAGGTCAACTTAGTTTCCAACAGGAGATAGAAGAGGAGGAGGAGTCTAAATTTTCTGTATTTGCCTCTGGAGAATGCAAGGGTCAGAGATTTGGCTCCTGGGGCTGATTTTAACAGTGTCGCTCCAAGTATGGGGTGTATCTTTGTGGGAACTCTTGAGGAAAACTCTGGTCTCTCCTGATTGGGGTCACACATCTTAGATGAGAGAGGGGTTTATTTTTAGTTTTGGTTTTCCTATCAAGAACTAGACGAAGAATCCATCTAGTGAGGGTCTGCCACAGAACCAAATCTCAGCCAACATTTAGATAGTTCCCATCCCCACTCTTTTTTTTTTCCAGCTACCCCCCCCTTTTTAAAATTGAAATGTAATTAACTTAGTGTTATATTAGTTTCAGATTCACAATATAATGATTCAACAATTCTGTACCTTACTCAGTGCTCATCAAGATAAGTGTATCCTTAATCCCTTTCACCTATTTCATTCATACCCCCCTCCTGCCTCCCCTCTGGAAACCACTACTTTGTTCTCTGTAATTAAGAGCCTAATTGTTTGTTTGTTTGTTTGTTTGTTTGGTCTTCTTTAACTGTTCATTTTATTTCTCAAATTACACATATGAGTGAAATCATCTGGCGTTATCTTTGTCTGACTCATTTCACTTAGCATTATACCCTCTCGGTCCATGCATGTTGTTGCAAAAGGCAAGATCTAATTTTTTATGGCTGAGTAATACTCTATTATATATATATATATACACACACCACATCTTTATCCATTCATCAGTGGATGAACACTTGGGTTGCTTCCATATCTTGGCTATTGTGAATAATGCTGCAATAAACTTAGGGGTGCATATAACTTTTGAAATTAGTGGTTTTTCCCATTTGGGTAAATATCCAGTAATAAGGTTACTGGATCATATGGTAATTCTATTTTTAAGGGTTTGAGGAACTTCCATACTATTTTTCTACAATGGCTGCACCCATTTGCATTCCTACCAACAGTGCACAAGGGTTGCTTTTCCTCCACATCCTTGCTGACATTTATTATTTTTTGTGTTTTTGATTCTACCCATTTGACAGGTGTAAGGTGATAATGCAGTGTGGTTTTGATTTTCATTTCCCTGATGATGCTGAGCATCTTTTTATGTGTCTATCGGTCATCTGTACATCTTATTTAGAAAAATGTCTGTTCAGGTCCTTTGCTCATTTTTAAAATCAGATTTGGAGGGATGTTGAGTTGTATAAGTTCTTTATATATTTTTGCAAATAACCATTCAGTAGGTTGCCTTTTTGTTTTGTTGATGGTTTCCTTTGCTATGTGAAGGCTTTTTATTTTGGTGTATTTCCAATAGTTCATTTTTGTTGTTTCCCTTGCCTGAGAAGATAGGTCTAGAAAAATATTTCTATGGCCTACATCAAAGAAATGTCTGCCTATATCTTTTTCTAGGAGTTTTATGGATTCAGGTCTCACATTTAGGTCTTTAACCCATTTTGAGTTCATCTTTGTGTATATGTAAGAAAGTGGTTCAGTTTCATTCCTTTGCGTACAGCTGTCCACTTATCCCATCACCATTTGTTGAACAGACTGTTTTTTCCTATTGTATATTCTTGCCTCCTTTGTCATGGATTAATAGACCATATATGTGTGGGTTTATTTCTGGGCTGTCTATTGTGCTCCATTGTTCTCTGTTTATTTTTGTGCCAGTACCATACTGTTTTGATTACTATAGCTTTGTAGTGTATTTTGAAATCTAGGATTGTGATACCTTCAGCTTTTTTCTTTCTCAAAATTGCTTTGGCTATTTAGGTCTTTTGGGATTTCATACAAATTTTAGTATTGTTTGTTCTAGCTCTGTGAAAAATGCTGTTGATGTTTTGATAGGGGTTTCATTAAATCTGTAGATTGCTTTGAGTAGTAGTGACGTTTTAACAATATTTGTTCTCTCAATCCATGAGCATGGAATATTTTTCCATTTGTTTCTATCCTCTTCAATTTCTTTCATCAATATTTTATAATTTTGGAATATAGGTCTTTTACCTCATTAGCTAAGTTTATTCCTAGATATTTGGTTCTTTTTGGGGAAATTGTAAAGGGGATTATTTTCTTAGTTTCTTTTTCTCCCACTTTCTGCTATATTACTGTATAGAAATGCAACAGATTTTGGCTTATTTGTTTTGTGTCCTGAAACTTTACTGAATTTATCAGTTCTAGTCGTTTTTTGGTGGAGTCTTTAGGATTTCCTATATATATAGCATCATATTGTCTGCAAATAGTGACACTTTTACCTACTTCTTATCAACTTGGATACCATTTATTTCTTCTTGTCTGATTGCTACAGCTAGGATTTCCAGTATTGTGTTGAATAAAAGTAGTGAAAGTAGACACCCTAGTCTTTTTCTTGATTTTAGAAGAAAAGCTGTTTTTCATACCCATCCCTACTCTTTAAAGAGAAACACAGAAAAGTTACCCTTACTTGATTATGAACTCAGAGAAAATGTCAGATAAAATTGATATGTGTATCCATCTAGAGGTGAAATCTTTAGATTGCTCTTAACTAATGTTTGAGGAAAAATCTTACTCCTGGGCACATGGATGGCACTTGGGCAATGAGGCACTTGGTGTGGGTAATTCTGAGGACACAACAACAGCAACAACAGTAACATAACATTTATTGAGCATTTATTATTTGCTATGTGTGATTCTAAGTGAATTACATATACTGTGTAATGTAAAATGTTATTCTGAGTGCTTTCACCCATTATTACTTAGTTTTGAAAAGCATGTGAAATAGCTGCTATCATTAGTTCCACTTCATGGAAGAGGAAACTGAAGCAGAATATTTCAGGTGAGTAGGTGCCCCCATTCTTCAGCTGCTATGAATATAGGCTGCCAACAGCTCACAGCTGCACCTTCTTTCAAGAATTGCCTGAAGGGATGCCTGGGTGGCTTGGTCAGTTGGGCGTCCCACTTCGGCTCAGGTCATGATCTCACAGTTTGTGGCTTCTAGCCCCATGTCAGGCTCTGTGCTGACAGCTCAAGGCCTGGAGCCTGCTTCAGATTCTGTGTCTCCTTCTCTCTCTGCCCCTCCCCACACTGTGCACGCGTGCTCTCTCTCTCTCTGTCTGTCTCTCAGAAATAAATAAATGTAAAAAAAAAAAATTAAAAAAAAAAAAAAGAATTGCCTGTTAAGGAAAGTTGCTCTGCCAAGAATGCCCAGGAGGTTACATCCCAAGACTCTCAAATGTGGCCTGTAGCTAAGGGATGACTGGTACTGGGGTACCTCCTGCCTTAAGGAGGAATCCCCCTCTGCCATGTATTCTTGGTTTGCAGCTCCCTGTGGATCAGGCTGGGTGGACTGCAGTGAGAACCACATCTTTGCCTTGCTTTTTCCCTTTCCCTTTGCTGCTTATCCCAATTATCGTTTTATTTTGGGCACACTGAGTTGGGGGTACTAGTAAGCATTCCTGTGGACGATAACAGTGGGCTTTTGGAAGTGCAGCTCTAGGGTAGCAAGACAGAGCATTTTCCAACTTCATTTGTCAGAGCAACATATAATTGTCTTCACAGTAAGTTACACATTTCACCTGGTTTTTTGAATCCATACCTTAGAGTTCTTCCCCAGATCCTAACTTGCACATGAGCCTGTATTTGTTCTACTCCAGTCAATTTATTTCCCTATTAGATTGTTTTCTTACACATTTACTCTATCAGGTAAGTACTTACACATATTTTTCTACATACTTGTATTGTCTCCTCTATCAGTACTTTGAAGAAAGTTGAACAGAAGAATGGGCACTATTTCACTTAAACAGAGAATCAATCAGCTAATGAACTACTATTCAGCATGAGCAATCATTCATTCTAAAATATAGTTTGGTTAGTGTTTTTTATCTGCACCTTAATAGCTTTGTAGTTTTAAGAATAGCAAAATCTGTAATATATTACTTTTTTTTTCTAATATAATAGTAATGGATAGTAATCTCTCCTTTGGAAATGTGTGTGTTTTTTGTCTTTTGTTTTTAAGGTGGTAACACTCAGTGTTTCAAGGATATGGGGAAATGGACACTTTCCCATTGTTGGTGGGAATGTAAATTTCTCCAGGGATTATGGAGGGCAATTTGACAATGTATATTCAAATTCAGAATGTGCAGAGCTTTGTTTTTGCGACTCTACTTTTAGAAATTTACCCCGTAAGAGTAATTGGATAAGTGCAAACATTTGTATGTGCAGGAATGTTGATCCTATTGCAGTTTATAATTTTTAAAGGAAAGGACTTCTATTTCAACAACTATTTATTGGGTGCCTGTGTCTGCTGGGCATTGTAGTAAGTACAGGGCTTTAACAATCAGCTATAGTTGTTCCCTGCCTTCGTGTAGCTTATGGTAAAGGAAAGAAGACAGCCAATTAAACATTCATTAGCATTAGCACTGCAGTGCTAATGGTGTAGACTGTGGTTGAAATGCCTATAAAGGGAGCTGAACCCAGACTTGGTGAGGCAGTGAATAAACAGAATTTCAATAGATTTTCAGTTTTAAATGTAAATGTATCACTGATATAATCAGAAAAAAATGTTGCTTTTTAAAATTTTGGAATAAAATAAAATAATACACGTTAAGTGTAAGAAATTTGGCAGTTATAGAAAGATTATAAAGAAGAAAATAAAAATGACTAAAAATTCCATCCCTAAGATGATCAGTTGTAACAATTTGGTATATTTCCCTCCATTATTTATATGCATATGAATGTACTGGCTGTTTTCACAATGACACCTGTTTTGTCATTGTTTGATCTGTTTGAAATTTTAATATAGTTAATATTAAAATAATTTGAGCTTACTATCTATATATATTCTATCACAGAGTAAAATTGAATTCTGAAAATTCCAGTTTATTATGCTTCATCGAGCTAAATTCCTATATGTATTTGGAGAATATATTGACATCAAATAAAGCAATTCACTTTGTGTTTTTTAAAAAATTTGGCTCAATTAAATTGTTGTATATTAATCATATCAATAATAATATTCTTCTGGTTGCTGACATTCACATAAGATTATAGGGTTAAACCAATTAAAAGTTCCTTTTTCATGAACTTATATGAGTAAATTACTCAGTTCCATTAGAACAGTGCCAGCCAAGATGGGAGTGTTAATTTGCTTCCCAATGTAGGCAGGAGGTATAGTGGAGAAAAGTTCCTTGACTTAAAGATTATGTATTGCATTATCTCTGCCATATTGCTTTGGTAGACTATGGTGCTGTTGTCACTGATTCCTTTTTTTAAAATAGCTGCCAAAAACCAGAAGAATTAAGTCAGCAAATTTTGTATGTCAGTCATAGTTATGTTAAATAACCAGGAGAGTTTCTTCCTTACATAGGAAGCCTGAAAATGTAAACTGCTTAAATGAGTTAATACATGCAAAGTGCTTGCAATATTGCCTGAAACATACTAAAGGCTCAATAAATTACTATTATTATTATTACTACTATTAATAAGAGCAAACAAGTTATCAGAATAAGTCTAGGGGTATCTTAGATCTATGTTCAGATTCTCATCATCAGGTATGGGATGTGAAGAGTAAATAGTTATCAAGATATTGGATGGAGGTCATACTTTTTTGTGTTGAGGCCTAAGACCTGGAATAAAATTTTAAAGAAACATATTCTATGGGATATTCTTTTGGGATACATAAACATATTCTATTGGGATAAATAAACTCAACCAAACTGAGTTGTATTTCACTTTCTAGCATAACTCTTAGTCTATAACACTACTTTGAAATTGAATTCCCTAGATGAAAAGGACTGTTGATGCTCTTGTATAGGTCCATGGAGTCTTTTTGGTAAATGTGATCTCTATTTAATTGAGTTGACATGAGATTGAACTACATTCATGGGGTTACTCATAGCCATAAATCAAGAAATAGCTTGTCATCATGCAAGAAATTCTCAATTTGCTGTAATGGTTTTATTGTCTTGGTTGTAATCAAACTTGCTTATCTATAACGTGACCACTGAATTCCATACTTTGTACTTCAATTCTTCTAAGTAAATCTGTTTCTTAAAGTTATTTCAATAGAGTTTATCTGTAAACTCTGTAAAGTTAAAAGTCAGGATCACATAACCATAACATGTTCCCTATGCTATAAATCTAGTCCAAATTTTTAGAAGAAATTGTGTGTGTGGGGACAGGTAGAATGTATTCCATGTAAATATACTTTGTTTTACACAGCAAAGATTTTGAAAAGCTGAAAACACTAAGCACTTAGGTTCATTTAACCTAAGCAAAGAATCTGAGAAAATCTCAGAGAGGTAAAGAAATTAAAAAAGATTTTTTTCCTGATATATGATTATTCCAATATATGAAATATATCATTCCAATATATTATCCATTATGCTTTTCTATCATTTTAAGCAAATATAGGTTAACACCATAAAACATAATGCGAAATTATTTTTCCTGTATTTCTACTCTCCTAATCCTTGTCTTAATTTTAGGGTTTTAGAAAACAAAATGGGATTAAATAAAGAGGGTTGGAGTATTTACATTTTCGTTTAGTTTGGTGAAACTATTCTCTTCTTTCATTTATTTCATCGATTGATTAAAGAAATATTTATGATTGGGGTGCTACTATATACTACATTTGAGCTATATATTTGAGATAATTGATTTTGAATGTAAATCAATTCATTTAAGCCTATTAAAATGTTGTCTGTAATTTTAATTTACTAATCTTTAAACAAACTTCAGTGATCTATTACATAGATATGGATTTCTGCCTCTAAGAGATTAGGTGAAACTTCTCTGCTTCTATTAAAATTTTAATAATCCCAGGTAAATTGGATTTACATTTGTCATTTTTTAGCCTTTAAAGGATGTTTTGTAAACCAGCTATAAAGTAAAAAGAGGTATTGATTTTTAAACATTTTAAGATACGAAGCATTCCAGAGTATCCTAAAAAATAAAGTGCCGTATTGCCAGTATTCATCATTTTTGGCATCAGACAGTTCTAAAAGTCAGTATTTTCCATGCTTGTCAAATTGTCTTGAATCTACCTTATGCCATTTTAGCCTGGGAGGACCTAACCCTGGTAAATATTACAGCCATAGTAAATCCTTGTTACTAAGAGCTGATATTCTTGTGTAAGTACAGATAGTCCTCAACTGTGAATTTATAACTTGGAAAAAGTAGCATAAACAAACATGATGGAAGTTAAATTTATCTTTCTCATGGAACCTATTTTATTTTTTATTTATTTATTTATTTATTTATTTATTTTTAACGTTTATTTATTTTTGAGACAGAGAGAGACAGAGCATGAACCGGGGAGGGGCAGAGAGAGAGGGAGACACAGAATTGGAAGCAGGCTCCAGGCTCCGAGCCATCAGCCCAGAGTCCCACGCGGGGCTCGAACTCATGGACCGTGAGATCGTGACCTGAACTGAAGTCGGACGCTTAACCGACTGAGCCACCCAGGCACCCCTCATGGAACCTATTTTAAGTAGAGAATTATGTTCCTGAAGGTATAAAAATAGACACCATATTTACTCAACTCTTTATGAATCATGTATACTATGAAGTATATAGTTTCTTGAGGATGCATACAGCAATCAAGATAGCATTAAATTACCAAGCACTTGTAAGGTACTGGCAGAGATCACCAGAAAAGGTTTTCCAGGGTAGTAAGAAGTGCTGGGCAGATAGAGGCTGAGGATTCTGATGGCAGAGTGGCTTTTAGGGTCAAGAGCTGAGTGCAGAGTATTTTATGCAGTAAGTAACACACTGGCTTTTAGTCATTGCTGCCCCATTGAAACCCCTGTTTTCAAAGGTCTTCGCCTACTAACAAAAGTCATTTATTAATAGTTAATTTATCTCTCTGCTTTTCCAAATCAAAAATATATCTTACTATCAGTTAGCACTTTTGTTCATGCCAGTTTGCCATGATTCCAGCTAAAGCAAATAAAAGTTATGGTATTCTGGGGTTGCCTGGGTGGCTCAGTTGGTTAAGGATCCAACTCTTGATCTTAGCTCCGATCTCGATCTCAGGGTTGTGAGTTCAAGCCCTGTGCTGGGCTCCATGCTGGGTGTGGAGCCTACTTAAAAAAAAAAAAAAAAAAGTTAGAAGTTATATTATTCTGGGCAGCTTTATAACAGGTAAATTAATGATCTCATTAAGTTTTTGGAAATATTCGAAGTTCAAAAATCCCTGCCCACCCAGAGACCCCTTTTAATTCTTTCAGTAGCTCTAGAAGTGACACATTGGAAATCCCCATTCTGGATGTTGTCAAAAAGAGACTGGTAGGGATGAACAGTTTGTACGTAATCAGATAGGAGTAACTCAGGGAATAAAAGGACTGTAAACCAGAGAATTTCCTCTGCATTGTCATAAAGGTAGATGTGTAAATGAATGTTATGTGCATTTTAGGTAAGAAGAAAGCACTGAGGTGAACATAACTACATTCCTTACACTTTAACCACCTTTCTACGAAGTGCCAATTACCAATTTCCATTTGCTTCATCTCACCTCAGCCACCCACCCACCAGTGCTAATCTCTAGCCGTGATGCAGTGACTAGAAGAAAGGGATTCATTCTCCTCATGTACTCTGTATCTGCAGCCAGGTGTGTTGAAAAAGGACCACCTCACAGAGCAACAGTCAAACAGCTACCTCAGCCACACTCCTGGGAGATTTTAGTTTGGAGAACTTGCACATTCAAATGCACCGGTGATTAGTAATAATTGGTTACTACTGATATGTTTTTTATTTTTGGTTTGAGTCCTCTGAGATTGAGACCCACTAATTCCAAGTTACTGAGTGTAAGCCCTGTGTTTAGCTAAGGCTAAAAAATTTGTAAACTTTTTTTCTATAATTTTAGATTTACAGAAGAGCTTTGAAGATAGTACTGATAGCTCCTGTATACTTTCTACCCAACTTCCCCTAATGTTAATATCTCATGTAGTCATGGTACAATGATCAAAACTAATAAGATTGGTTCAACAAATGCGATTCACTACAGACTATGTAGATTTCCCTGGTATTCTTTCTCTTCCACGATTCAGGTCAGGATACCACACTGTCTTTAGTTGTCATGTCATGTCTCCTTTGTCTCCTGAATCTGTGACAGTTCCTTTAATTACCTTGACACTTTTGAAGAGTACAGGTTAGATGTTCTTCAGGTTGGGTTTGCCTTTTTACCACATGATTAGACTGAGGTTGTGGATTTGAGGTACATGATATCTGTCTTAGTAATGGTGATCTTACCCCTGATCGCTTGGCTTAGGTGGTGTGTTCCAGGTCTCTCCATGGTAAAGTTACAATTTTCCTCTTTCCATATTCTGTGCTGTGGGAAATAAGTTACTAAGTCTATCTAAACCACTGGAATTATAAAGTCCAGTCGAGGGGTTCTATCTCCTGGAGGGAGTATTTAAGAATTGTAGACATATGTTAAAAGCACCAGAGTTATTAATATTTGATGAGAGATACTATGAGGCAGTGTGGGGTATCTTTAAAGTTTCACTCACTAATTTTAGTTCATCAGTGGATGTTGCCTGCAGCAATTGTTACTTTGGTACTGTGAAAACAAATAACAGAAACCTCATTCAAGATGGAGTCCAGAAATCCTGAAGGGGAAGCTCTCACACACTATCACTCAGACCCTCAACAGGAGAAAACTTACTTTACATATCCGAGTAGGAAGAAGGAGAATTTCTCCTTGTCCAGAAACAGCCCAGCCATTGAGAAACTGCCACACTATGCCAATGAGAAGCCATGAAATCATCTGTGAAATAGCCGCTTTCCAACTTCTTCCTTTTCACCATAAAAACAAACCCCTCTCTTCTATTCTCTGGACTTGCCTGTGGTTCTCCAAAGTTTGCTTGTCCTGTATTGCAATTCTCTGTTTTTGAATAAACTCATTTTGCTGGTAAAATGGCTGGCTTTTTAAAAAAAATTTTAAAAATGTTTATTTATTTTTGAGAGAGCTAGAGTGATAGAGTGTGAACAGGGGAGGGGCAAAGAAACACAGAATCTGAAGCAGGCTCCAGGCTCTGAGCTGTCAGCACAGAGCCCAATGCTGGGCTCAAACTCACAAACCTCGAGATCATAACCTGAGCCAAAGTCCAACACTTAACCCACTGAGCCACCCAGATGCCACTGGTTTTTTTTGTTTTGTTTTTTAAGTCAGCAGTACTCTGCTGATGGCTTTCCATTTTCCTCATTCTTCCTGTAATTATAGTTCTTCTATAGAAAGAATTGCCTTTTTTTTTCATTTATTCATTCATTCGTGTATTTATATCAGTGTGAACTCATGGATATTTATTGACTTATAGATATTTATTTTATTCTTTGGCTTGTAATTAGTTACTATCCGTGTTTATTGTATTGTTCAAATTATCCCAGCTCTGGCCATCGGGAGCTCTTAAGAGTTGTTTCCTGTGTTCTTTCCACAAACCCATATCTTTTTTCTTTTCTTTTTTTAAGTGCTAACTTACTTTCTGGCACTGTAAGATGCTCCTTCTGGCTTATCTTGTATTTTCTGTACCCTAGCCTAAGAATCAGTAATTTTTTAAGAATCATGGATCCTTAATGGAAAATGTAAATGTAAATGTAAATATTTATTACATATAAAATGTATAAGTCTTTATTACATTTTGAGTTGATGATTGTGTATGGTGTGAGATAAAGGTCCAATTTCATTCTTTTACGTAAGGATATCCAATTTTCCCAGCACTATTTGTTGAAGAGACTATTCTTTCCTCATTATATATTCTTAGTGCCCTTGCTGAGGATCAGTTGATCATATATGCATGGATTTATTTCTGGGTTTCTATTCTGTTCCACTGGTCTGTATGTCTGTCTCTATGCCAGTACCATACTATTTTAATTTCTGTAACTTTGTAATATATTTGTAAACCAGGAAGTGTGATGCCTCCAGCTCTGTTTTTCTTTGTCAAGATTGTTTTAGCTATAGAGGATCCTTTGTGGTTCCATATTTTAAGGTTGGCTTTTTGTTTTGTTTTGTTTTAATATCTGTAAAGAATGCCTTTGGGATTTTGATAGGGATTGCATTGAATCTGTGGATCACTTTGGGTAGTGTGGACATTTTAACAATATTAAATCTTCCAATCCATGAACATGAGATGTCTTTTCATTTGTATATATCTTCTTTAATTTCTTTCATTAATGTTTTGTAGTTTTCAGTGTACACATATTTTACTTCCTTGCTTAAATGTATTTCTAAGTATTTAATTCTTTTTGATGCTATTGTGAATGGGATATATTCCATCACGGCATTGATCTTGGCAATTATTTCAGGTATAGGACACCAAAAGTACAGGCAACAAAAGCAAAAATAGACAGGACTACATCAATCTAAAGAGCTTTTGTGTATCAAAGGAAACAATCAACAAAATAAAAAAGACAATCTATGAAATGGAAGAAAATATTTGCAAATCATTTATCTGGTAAGGGATTAATATCTAAAGTACAGAAGAAACTGTTACAATTCAATAGCAAAAAACCCAAATAACCCAATTGAAAACTGGGCAAAGGAACTAAACAGACATTTCTCCAAAAGCATACAAATGGCCACCAGGTATATGAGAAGATGCTTAAGCTCAGTAATTATCAGGGAAATGCAAATCAAAAGCACAATAAAATATCACTTCATACCTGTTAGAATGACTATTATCATAAAATCAAAAGACCATGAGTGTTGCTGGGGATATGGAGAAATTAGAACTCTTGTACACTGTTCATGAGACTGTAAAATGGTACCACTGCTGTGGGAAACAGTATAAAGTCTTCTCAAAAAAATTCAAAATAGGGGCGCCTGGGTGGCTTAGTCGGTTGGGCGCCTGACTTCGGCTCAGGTCATGATCTCGCAGTCCGTGAGTTCGAGCCCCGCGTCGGGCTCTGTGCTGACAGCTCAGAGCCTGGAGCCTGTTTCAGATTCTGTGTCTCCCTCTCTCTCTGCCCCTCCCCTGTTCATGCTCTGTCTCTCTCTGTCTCAAAAATAAATAAACGTTAAAAAATTTTTTTAAAAAAATTCGAAATAGAACTACCATGTGATCCAACAATTCCACTTATGGTATTTATCTAAAAGAATTGAAATTAGTATCTTCAAGAGATGTTTGCACTCCCATGTCCATTGCAGCACTATTTACAATCATTGAGATGGGGAATAACCTAAACGTCTATGAACAGATGAATGGATAAAGCAAATGTGGCCTATCTGTACAATGTAATATTATTTAGCCTTCAAAAAGAATGAAGTTCTGATACCTGTGACAATATGGATAAAACTTGAGGATATTATGCTAAATGAAATAAGCCCATCACAGAACAATAAATATCATCTTTCCACTTATATGAAGGATCCTAAAATAGTCAAACTCATAGAAGCAGAGAATATAGTGGTTGTTGTCAGGGCCTACAGGAAAGAGAGGATGGGGGATTATTAATGGTCACAGAGTTGCTATATGGGATGATGGAAAATATTTGGAAACAGAGTGAATGATGGTTGCACAATGATATGAATGTAATTAATGCCACTGAATTGTACACTTAAAAATGGTTAAAATGGCATTAAAAAGATATGCTCATGACATGTAGCCGTTGTTACTTAAGTGTTTAAGCACCTTAACATTTCAAATCATTTAATCTAGTAGCCATTATAGAAAACTGTTACCTAGCAGGTCAGAAAATGAGAGCTTTTAGTTAGTTAAGCCTTCTTATAAATAATAAAGTCTGTACATCATAAATATTTCACAGAATTAAAATAAATTATCAATGCAAAAAACTATGCTTGTTTAGTAATTAAATGGAGTTTTAATTCTTTAGTAATGAAAAGGAAAATTTGAGGATAGTCCTTATAAATATTTTTCAACAGGTGAGTTGATAAACTGATACATCTATGCAATGAAATACAGCTGGACAATTAAAAGAAACTGTTGATTCACATGAGACAGGGAGATCTTTAAATGCATTTTGCTAAGTCAGACACAAAAAGCAATGTATTGTATGATTCTACTTACATGATAGTGTGGAAGGCACAACCCAAGGAAAGAAAACAAATGATTTTCAGTGGTTGCCAGAATTGGTAGCTGGGGAATGGATCACCTGGAAGTGGAATTTCTGGGTCATATGATCATTCTATAGCTTTTTGAGTAACTACCAAGCTGTTTTCCAAAGCAGCTGTACCATTTTATACCCCCACTAGCAGGGTTCCAATTGTTCTAATTTTTCTCATACTTACCAACACTTGTTGTTTTTCCCTTTTCTCTTTTTTAAATTAGAGCCATCCTGGTAGGTGTGATGTGGTAACTCATTGTGGTTTTAATTTGCATTTCCAAAGTGACTAAGAATATTAAGCATCTTTTCAAGTATTTATTGGTCATTTGTTTACATTCTTTGGAGAAATATCTATTTAAGTCCTCCGCCCATTTTTAAATTGGCTTGTTTGTCTTATTATTGTGTTGTAGGAATTCTTTGTCTTCTGGATATTAAACCCTTGTCAGATATATGGTTTGCAAATATTTTTTCCCATTGTATATGTCGTCTTTTCATTTTCTTGATAATGTCCTTTGATGCAAAAAGTTTTTAATTGTGATGAAGCTCCATTTATTTTTTGTCTTGCTGCTTGTGCTTTTGGTATTCTATCTAATAGTCCATTACTACACCCAAGGTCATGAAGGTTTATCCCTGTTTTCTGGTTTAATAGTGTTTACATCTTATATTTAGGTCATTGATCCATTTTGAGTTAATCTTTGTATATGGTATGAAGTGGTATAAGCATATCTTTGTTTTTAACCTTTTGAAAATGAAAATATTTTAAAGATTTAGTACCACATCATAGTTTTTTCTTAACGATAGAAGACAGATGCAGTATTTATGTATATTATAACCTAATACTTTAGAAGAGGGGAAAAATTCACCTTTGAATTTCTCACTTCTAACATCTTCCAATGAAAGACCCCAGGCACCAATAGATTTAATTTTTTCTGGCCAATGGTTTATCCTGATTGCTCTGCTGAGCAAGCTAAGTTCTGGTGGGATTCTTATAATTCCGTCATAGAGGTGGGGTGTCTAACACTATGGAATGTTGGGGAAGACCATCTCCTACGTCTCCTATCAACTATCAACGTCTCCTACTCCTTCCCTTCCATAGGAGAAGTTTTGCTCTATTAGAATCATACCAAATTCTTATTAATCCAGATAAAGAAGATTACAACTGCCAACATCTACCACATAAAAAATGGCCAGACTTTGGAGAACACATAAAATCGACTCTTTTTTTGGTTATCAGAAACGTGAAAGGGAGCTGAGCTGATATAGAACCTCATAATCATTTAACTTTAGCCCTTCTGTAAGCTATCGTTTGTTTTCTTTCTTTTTTTAAGATTCAACTACGTCAAAAGAAGAATATGTCATTTCATAGTTTTCCAAATGAAGTACAGCTCCAACTCTGCCAGACCACAATCTATCGAGAGTAAGTGACACAGAAATGTTCTATCTAGGTCTTAGCAGTCCCCTAAGGAAAACAGTGGCAGGTGGTATGTAGAGTTTAACAGAACTTCAGAGACAAAAGACATGTTACAAATTGAATATTGGCCAAAAGAAATATATAATAGTTTGGGGTTTGTGCTTTGAATTCTGTAATGTAATAATGAGTTTTCAAAACAATCTAGAGGAAACTAAAACTGAAAATAGGATGAAGACCAAAATTTATTATAAGCAAAATAAGAAAACAATAAAAAATGACTGGACTGCTAAGACACTCCATTTACTTATCTAGAATGAGAAAAAACATGGAAAATGTATTAAGTAAAGTACCCTAAATTTTGTGATAAAAATCTGAAGTTGACATTTGCAATTTGAGGTTACCCACAATCTTTTGAACATGGCTGCATTTTGAAATGGCTACATTTTTTATAGTTCTCAATAATGTAAACCCCACCATCTCAATGTAGAACATAAAACCAAACCAAAGCAATAAAACAAAACCTACCTTTTCCAGCCCCTCCCCCCACTTGTCTTTTAGGATATGGGTTCATGGTTTAGATTCTGACGGATATATTTTTATGACATTAATATGTGTGGCAGAAAAGGTAGGACGGGGGCATCCATTTTGGTGGTACAGGAATTAGCAAAAACCGCATGACTCTTTGCTCAGATGTGGTGGCTCTAATTTCCTGACTGTGGTAGAAACAGTGTAGTTCTGGGGTCTGCTCAGCATCTTCACCAAGTTGTTCCTGGAAGTTTGTCCTAGAAATGATTTCACTAACCTTTCCAAAGATTCTATAAACTACCTAATACCTGTAGTAAATCCTTTCTTTCTTAAACCAATCACAGTGGATTCTGTTGTCTGCAACCCAGATCCTTGTTTAATATAAGATCCATTGTGTATATGAGTCTTTCTTGGAAAAAGTTAAATAATGTAGCATTAATAGAAAATCTCATTTTATAAATCATGAATATGTAGACATTTTTATGGAAAGTTACTTTCATTTAGCACCAGTTCATTCAATGAAGATTGATATTAATATTTATTCAGATTTCTCCTTTTAAATGGAGAATAAAACAAAATGAATCAATGTATCTATAACTAATTAATGATGTTCATAGACTCTTCTTAGAATTCAATATACAATATACATATATAGCCATGTGTATATTTTTGTAATCATTTCAATTTCTGAATGTGGAGGTATTAAATTTTTTTTTCTATTCCTAACAAAAATACTCTAATTTTTGTTATTTGTTGGATTGGAGCAGTTGTATGTATAGGCTTAACAAGAAAAAAATCTTAAGGAAGATGATGATTCTAGTCAAACTGTAAATATTCTCAAATGCTTCAAGTATATGCTCCGGAAGTATAAAATTAAATGTCTTAGCATGAGAAACCTATTTAGTATTGGCATTCCTTCACATCACTCAAGTAGGCTACTGAAGAATCATTCTGGAGTTACAGTATAATACAAAAGTGGAGTATAGGCCGATGTGAATATTTTATAGTTTATTGTATGCGTGGGTATTCTTAAATTTTAATGCTGCAAAAGAAATCGGTAGCCCTGGAATCCTTGTGTCAATGAGACATAGAGGAGGCTAGTGATCCAATTAGTATAATGGGCATCTGGCAGCCAAATGATGCACTTCAAAACCTGGCTGAGAATGACTGGCCCTCATCCATACTTTCACAATATAAAGGAGAGAAAACAGGATGTGGAACCCTCCTGCTCTTTCTGTGCTGCTTTAAATCCAACTGAATCTTGAAAACCAGACTTGCTATCCATATATTATTTCTCCATTCCCCATGCCTTCTTCCTCTTCCATCACATACTTATTATTGTCTTCACTTTCATGATTCCATGGTAGTCCTAGTGACTATTCTCCTATTCTTAGTTCATAGAAACCAACCATTATTTTGAGGATATTTCTGTGATGAGGCAGTTACTTCAGGAGTTTTTCATCATTTTTCAAGTCTACAGATTAAAGTAGTGGCTTTTAAAATGGTTATCTGTTAACATGAACAATAGAAAGTTAGGAGTCTTCACATTTTAGTCTTGTGATCTTCTTTCCAAAGACAATGGAACGTAGAGCATGGTAAAACTTCCTTCATGCACTTTTTTCCCTTGGAATTAGAATCATAATTCTTTTATTTTTTTTTATTGTATTTTACTTATTTAATTTTTTTTAAAGTAGGCTTCACGCTCAGCATGGAGCCCATTGTGGGGCTTGAACTCACAACTCTGATATCAAGATTTGAGCTGAGATCAAGAGTCTGACACTAAGGGGTGCCTGGGTGGCTCAGTTGGTTGGGCGACTGACTTCAGCTCAGGTCATGATCTCATGGTCTGTGGGTTTGAGTCCCCTGTCGGGCTCTGTGCTGACAGCTCAGAGCCTGGAGCCTGCTTCAGATTCTGTGTCTCCCTCTTTTTTTCCCCTCCCCCTTGTGTTCTGTCTATCAAAAATAAATAAACATTAAAAAAAAAAGAATCAGATGCTTAACCAACTGAGCCACCAGGCACCCCTAGAATCATATTTCTTTAAGAAAACATATAACCTTATTTAAAATTTTTCTTTATTTGTATTATTATGCCCTATATGTTGAGATACAGTCAGATATGAGCTTCTTGTGCCCTTACGTGTCTTGCTGAATGTGCCAAAATCCTGGGGCTTTGACTTTTCTCTTACCTGGGCCACTTCTCAGGATTGATAATGTAGCTGGCAATCCTGAGAAGATAATACATTGTGGTTCTTGTATTGCACCTGGTCTCCTTTCAGACAAACAGGCTTGCTTACTGCTTTTTATAAAAGCTGCAGATTCCCTAAGCTTTGGCTCTCCTCTGAGTGACTCACCCCACTGCATATGCAGGCTCCACTGGGCTCTCAACATTGCCTTGTGGGACTTGGGCACTGGTACAACCATACTGATACTCCTGTTATCCCTTTTGCTGCAACTAGTAACTTTCTTTGTGTCTGACTCAAGAGTCTCATATCTTCTGTCAGCATCCACAAAACTGTGGCAGGCTTACTTAGTTTGAATAGTTATTTCGGTGGGAGCTTTCCTGCTTCTAACTTTCTTTCGCAGCATCAAACTTATTGAAGTAGAGCAACATCCCAATATTTTATTTATAAAATATCTTCCTTTTGAACGGTTCAAATCACTGTTATATAATATGTTTTTCCCCTAAAAAGTTTTTTTTAATTTTTTTTAATGTTTATTTATTTTTGAGAGAGACAGAGACAGGATGTGAGTGGGTTGGGGCAGAGAGAGAGGGAGGCACAGAATCTGAAGCAGGCTCCAGGCTCCAAGCTGTCAGCACAGAGCCTGACGTGGGGCTCAAACTCACAAGCTGTGAGATCATGACCTGAGCCGAAGTCGGACGCTCAACCGACTGAAGCCACCCAGGTGCCCCTTCCCCTAGAAAGTTTTTATGAAGTATGTAGGTACGGGTTAATCCCATTTTATAAATGAGGAATTGGAGGTAGAGATTAAGCGATTTTCTCAAGATCATTTAATTAATTCATAGCACACAAGTGCTAGAATTCAGGTGCCTACTTCTCACTGATAACACAGGGATGGGGTGTCTGTAATATATAATACTGCCATCTTCCTTCTCACTAACATTCTCTGTAATGATACTTGTCTAATTCAGACCATAGAATTTATAACTGGTATTCTTCCAGGAAGGAAGAGCTCTTGGTAGTATAATTACTAACTGAAAATCTGAAATTATTTAGACTTCCTAATATTTCGTAAAGCATGTTCTGTTCCAGCATTCACAAACATTACTCATATATTAAAAAAACAAATAATGTTTGCTCTTAGCCTCAAATATAGTGTTTCTTACAGAGTAGTCCTCATCAAAATAATCTGGAGAGCTTTTTAGGAATATAGGTTGCACCCCAGACCTTTCAAATTAGAATTTCTAGAGTATAAAGAAATCTTGAGTTTTTTTTAAATCAAATGCCCAGGTAATTAAAAAAAATTTTATTAATGTTTATTTATTTTTGAGAGAGACAGACAGACAGAATGTGAGCTGGGGAAGGGCAGAGAGAGAGGGAGACACAGAATCCAAAGCAGGTTCCAGGATATGAGCTGTAAGGACAGAGCCCAATGTGGGGCTCGAACTCACAAACTGCAAGATCATGACCTGAGCTGAAGTGAGACACTTAACCAACTGAGCCACCCAGCCGCCCCATCCCAGGTAATTTTTTATGTCCATTAAAGTTTGCCATGCATTACTAACAGGGAGAGGTTGTTTCTCTAAAACAGGTGTGTGCAAACTACCTTCCTTTGGCTAAATACCTACAAATAGGGGAAAGTAGCAGATTTACAAAACCATTTCTGAATATAGTACTTATGAAAGGTCTTGATGAAAGGAATGCAAATCAACACCAAATGTATGTCTTTCAGAAAGCCAAAACTCTTTCCTTACATCATGAATTTAGCAGTAGTGGATTAAAAAATGCCTATGTTTGGTGAAATAGCACACTTTAAGGAATTCATTTATATGGAGACCTTCTGTTTTGTGGTTGTGCAACACCTCCTTTTGCCTATTCATAAATCCACTCGATATGTTTTCATTGAGTGCCTACTTTCTGAGCCAAGCGCCATTCTAGGCACTGATGCTACAGTAGCGGACAAGTTGGCTGGGATCCCTGCCTTCAAGGTCTATACCAGAAGAGGATGACAATTGCTTCTTAACAAAAAGTAAGATTCTTTACAGATGAAGATAAAAGGATTTTGTTTGCCACCAAGGACTCCAAACTTGCCATTTTGCAGAAGAAATGTTTTTTTAATATTTTTTCTTTACAGATTTGAAACTGAAAGTATGGTTATAATATAGACATATATCAAAGGAATCCTGTTTGATTCTTGCTGGACATTTAAAGGTCACGTCAAGTAATACGAGCAGGAACAAAAATACCAACTCTGAAATTTTTTTTTTTTTTTAATATTAATGTAACTTTTATTTATTTATTTATTTTTTTCAACGTTTTTTATTTATTTTTGGGACAGAGAGAGACAGAGCATGAACGGGGGAGGGGCAGAGAGAGAGAGGGAGACACAGAATCAGAAACAGGCTCCAGGCTCCGAGCCATCAGCCCAGAGCCTGACGCGGGGCTCGAACTCACGGACCGCGAGATCGTGACCTGGCTGAAGTCGGACGCTTAACCGACTGCGCCACCCAGGCGCCCCCCAACTCTGAAATTTTAAGTCAGTTTGAAAGAAGGTGACATCAAAGAGGTAAATATTGCCTCAATTTCTTGGTCTCCCACCATGATTTTTTATGAAAAAAAAATTTTAATTATGTGTGTCATTACATTAAAATAATTTACATAGCATGCTGTAGTATTGACTTCAAGTATGAAATATTTGAGTAATTGAAATGCTTAGAAAAAACACATTATTCCCTAGGGTAGAGCCAACAGATAGCCTAATATATATTTCATCAAATATAGGACACACAAGATTCATAAATGATTGTTATATGAATGATTAACCAGTTAAATGAGTTACAAACCATATAAATTTGGAGGCTGAGTGGCATTAAAAAAATAAAGTGTACCCAAAATAGTTACTGATTACAGGAGCTCCTTTTGATTCTTTAAAGAAATTCTATCCTTGCAAAAAATCTTATGCAAAAGGGATAGGATTTAGGGCAAGAGAGCAGCTTGTGTGTAGTAATAAAATTTATTTCATAACTTTATTTAGTTGAGGACAGATTGGATTTGGAGATTCTTGAATCCAAAAGTCCCTAAGAGTAAAGGTCTTGGGAGGTGAGAACAGTTGTTAGAGTTGATTTGGGGAATGTCATTTGAGGTCAGATATGATATTGGAAACAGTGCTGAAGAATCTGGACTTCGAGCTCTTTGATAGTCTTTAAGTAGGAAGGAGATGGATCAGATTAACATTTAGATAGGTGACTGGTGTAATGATGTGGGGGCTGTATTAGCAGAGAAAGGACAACATGGATTTGGAGAACAGTTGGGAGATCAATGAGCAGATCTTGGACCAAGGCACCAGCCATGGGCATACCAATTAACAGATGGATTCAATATATTTTACTTGTAAGAAATTCAATGAGAAGGGCAAAGGAAAAAGAATAGATGTATTTCTAACAATTTTCAATAAAAATCAATCCTTATTTTTGCATGGCATTCCCACTGATGAATTAGTTATGAATCATTGTTGGGTCGAAAATTTCTTGATAGACTGAGCATTGGTCAAGGAGCTAATCAACCTGTGACTGGCTGAATATTTTCATGCTGGAGGTGTTTTGGAGGCACTCTTGGAACCTATGACTCACTGTGTACTCCAAGATCTTCCCCAGGACCAGTAACTGTTAGTGATAGATGGAGCCTTGGAGGTCAGCTAATGGATTGCTTATGTTGATACAGATGGTTAGTAGCCAAAGTGGGAGTAGAAACCTGAATTTAGTGTTCTGTTCACCATGCTGCCTCAACTATGTGTGGATCAAATAGAGTCGTTGGTTTTATCAACTAAAGGGAAGAAACTTAGATCATCTGGACTGGTGTTTCTCAAAAAGTCTGTATTCATTACGATTCTCCAGAGAAACGGAACCAATGGGAGATACATATATATATATATATATATGGAGTATATATATATAGTATATATATATATATGGAGTATATATATGGAGTATATATATGTACATATATGGAGTATATATATATATATGGAGTATATATATGGAGTATATATATGTACATATATGGAGTATATATATGTATATGGAGTATATATATATATATATATGGAGTATATATATGTATGGAGTCTATATATATGGAGTCTATATGGAGTCTATATATATATATGGAGTATATATATGGAGTATATATATTATATGGAGTGTATATATATATATATGGAGTGTATATATGTATATGGAGTGTATATATGTATATGGAGTGTATATATATATATGGAGTGTGTATATATATATATATATATGGAGTGTGTATATATATATATATATATATATATATATATATATGTAGTATATATATATATGGAGAGAGAGAGAGAGAGATGAGAATTGACTTACACTATTATGGAGATCAAGAAGTCCCACACTCTGAATCTGCTGCTTTCAAGCTGGAGAACCAGGAAAGCCAGTGGTGTAATTCAGTCCAAGTCTAAAGGCCTAAGAACCAAGGGAAGCAATGGTATAAGTGCCAGTTGGAATCCAAAGGCCCAAGAATTGAGGGCCTGACGGTGTAAGGCCCTGTCCAAATCCAAAGGCCTAAGAATTAGGAGTGCCAAAGTCCAAGGATGGGGGAAGATGGATGTCCGGGCTCAAGCAAAGAGAGATTTTAAATTTAAAGTCATACCACCCTCCCTTCTCTAAGATAACCTCACCTTGACTTCTATTGCTACATCTTTTTCAATACCATAGTCATAAAACAGTGCTATAATTTTGTACATAGTTACACTAACACCATCCCTCCTCATTGAGCATGATGGATCTAGGTCAGCGTCTCCACTCCAAGTGGAGCCTTTGTCTTGAGAACAAAGCATCCTTTTTTCTTAGTGGTAAGTTGTTCAGTGGAGCTAGGGCACAGCCCTATGCATGGTTACAGATCATGCAGCTGTTTAAGCACTTGAAATAGTCTGGACTAAAGACTTGTTTGACCTGGAGTTCTGGTTTTATACCAGAGTTGGTATAAATTAATCCTACTGGAGTTGATAGATTATCTGAATGGAAAGTCCAGGCCAATCCTTATTTATCAATTGTATAAGTTTAAGATTTATATTTTTTAATCATTTGGTTAAAATGATGCATACTTATAACTCTACAAGTTCCTAGAATTTCATTGTAAGAATAATGTCAGAACTAAAATAATTCTAAAAGAGGTGCATTTGTTTTAGTTTTCAGGAAATCTGCCTTTTAACTAATGGCAATCAGCCTACTTTGATTTTATGTAAAACAGATGTATAATTTCTGGTGATGAGTAAAGGAGTATTTGATGATATTCATAAAAATGATTAATATTTTAAAAAAATCTTTTTGGGAAGCCTACATAAATTTCAAAGTCCCAAATATTTACATTGAGAATGAATACTAAGGAAAATTAAGTGTCTCTATTTAAATGTTAGATCTTAACACTTTGTGCTGATGGATCATTAGTGTTAATTAGATAACAAACCATCATAGATGTAGGAGAGGCAAAATTTTCCCTCTACCCTTCTAGGATTTTTCATCTGGGGTAGAAAATGTAACTGATATATATAGCAGATTACCCAGAGAAAAGCATACACATTTATGTAAGTTTTATGTGATGTAGGAGCGCTCACCGTGACATGAAGACCCAAAGAAATAGCAAAATTGTAGAAAGTACTTTTATATGAGGTGGAGCAGAGGTTAATTGTGGGAAAGTCACTAGAATATATGGGGAGGCTAAAGGAAGATAAGAAGTATTTTAACAAGTTCTGTTTGTACAGAATCTCTCAGCTTTGACTCCCTGTTGAAGCATGGTTCTTTTTTCCTGGTACAGGGAGGGCATCTTTCACATGGCAGGGTTTTTTTTTTTTAATATTTATTTTACTTATTTTGAGAAACCGAGAGAGAGACAGAATCATAAGTAGGCTCTGTGCTGTCAGCACAGAGCGTGATGTGGGGCTTGAACCCATGAATCGTGAGATCATGACCTGAACCAGTATCAAGAGTCAGACGCTTTAACCGACTGAGTCTTCTAGGCATCCTTCACATGAGAGTTTTTAATCACGTATTTTCAGGAAGAAAAGTAGGACATTAGAATGCCCTTCTTGCACCTGCTGTTTTTTAAGTGTCCCTAGCTCGAAATAATCCTTATGCCAAAGTGGCATATTTTGGGGTGCTATGCAACCTGTCACCCACTCACAGACCATAGGGATTTTTCAAGGATTAAATTAGAAAACCCTTATAAAACTATCAGACCCATGCCTGGCAGAACAACACCCACTACATGGTAGTCTTTACTTTTGTTGCTGCTAATTATAATTAAAAATAATTACGTGCTGTTGACAGATACATACCCTTCAAATCAACTTTAAAAAATTGTGACTTTAAATGCTGTATTGCTTAGGAAAACAGTTGGCTGCTTCATTGTTATGTTTATAATTTGAAGTTAAAGTGCCTATTCTCAGGGGTATTCTGTGATGCTCCTGAAATTCTTGATGAGGTGGGAGCTCTGTGTACTGCTGGTTGGCAACTGAGGTATATTTTGTCACACAAGCCAGTGTCAGGTGGAAAGCAGAGTTTTTCATTTTCATTATTTTGGGGGAATGTGATTTACAAGTGTTTAACAGGGCTTATAGCAAGCTCAGGTATATATTATAATTTCCTTGTTACTTAAAACATTTCTTAGGTTAATCTGAGGAGTCACATAGCCTTAGTTATGGGGTGATGGTGATCTAACATTTGTGGCTCTAAGGTTTTTGTTTTTTTCTCAAAACAAATGGCTTTCCAAAGCTATTTAGGCCATGTGTTCCTACTCTGCCTTATAAATCTTGATGTGCCAGGTACTGGAGCGATTGCTTAGTTGATCCCTTGGGAAGCCTGAAGTGAAAGCATTGATTAGGCTCTTTTGGGCTGAGAGCCCTATTCAGCTATTCAGCTGGCAGAAAGTCTTTGTTTTTTCATTAGGCAAACTAGTGGCAGCAGAATCTTGCCTAGAGATATTCTTATTAGCATGGTCATGAGCACTGCCTACTGCCCACTCACAAGTCCTGTTGGTAAGCCATTCTGGAAGCAGAGGAATGTGCTCCAGTCTGTATTTATTTAGAATTTTTAAAATGGATACATTTGTCAATGCTTATCGGATAAAGCTCATGAGATTTTCTGTGTATTTGCTAGGATAAATCATTCTGTGATATGCTGCTCAAATTCAGAGTGGAATGTACTGTAATCTGATTTGAAAGTGTCATGGGAAATTTCTTCAACGTTTTAGTATTGATGAATATCAACTTAATAGATGCATGCTGTGTACTTCTTTACTGAACCGGTGCTGTGGGAACTTGATGGACAGCAACGATTATGGCCATTGTAAGTGCCATATACTCAAATGTCCTATGAAAAAGAGCATCAGAAATACAGTGGTATGCAGGATGTGGTTTTCTTTTTAAATATTATATTTTATTTATTATTTATGGGCTAAAAAAGAGAGGTGAGCTCCATTAACCCAGTGACCTTTATTTTTTCCCAAGAAGGATAATTGCATTCTAATGGAAATATAGGAACAGTAGGTATTGTAAATACAACTCTCTGAAAGAATGGGGCTGCTTTGCTTCAGTCTCTCTCTGAAAGCATCCATTGGGGCCCAGCATAAATTTATAAGCAACTCAAATTCTTTACCAAAATAGAAAAATACTGCCAAATGTGTTAGCATTGGGAAAATCGAATAATGTTCTGGTGTTAATCTTCTATTTTCTTCAAACATATCATGTTCTTTTAAAAGTCATAGTCATTGGTTTCATTCAGGACTGGAATTATAGCCTTACAGTAAGTGTCAGTCACCATGGTGTATTTTGGAGAGTGCAGTGATGTGTTCCTATTTGTGAGGGCTGTGTGCATCTTGCATGAAAATCATAAATTGAGGGCTCCCACTGGTCACTTTCCATTGACCTTCTGCGTTTTCTGACCTGATCAAATCTTCTGGTCCTTAAGAGACTTAATTTTGAAACCTTCCTGAGATCTAGCCAGGAGAAGGATGGAGTCTCAGTTCTGCTTTTGGGCTCATGCTGTGATAGGGTCACAGAGACTCCACAGAGATGTTGTCAAGGAATCTTGAATGCCAGTTCATGCACCACTGATATTTTGTGACTGTTCTTGCCAGAGGCAAATGAGAAAGATATAGATGGTGTACATTTTTTTTTCACAAAACTGAATTTATTCAGAATTTAAAAACAAGATCCTTTAGGGGTACCTGGTTGGCTCTGTAGTTTAGGCATCCAACTCTTAATTTCAGCTCAGGTCATGATCTCATGGTTTGTGAGATCGAGCCCTTGTTGGGCTCCGTGCTGTCAGTGCTGATTCTGTCTCTCTGTCTCTCAAAATAAATAAACTTTAAAACAAACAAATAAACAAACAAAAAATAATGTCCTTTATGTTTTAGATTATGCTTTTTTTTTTTTTTTTTTTGGTGCTTAAGTGTCATGTATTCATGAAATGATGTCCACTATCCTTGGTACTTGTTTTAATGTTCTTACTTGGCACACACAAACAAAAAAGTTGTCAGCTGTACATCATATTCCTTCACTCTTAAAATGAAAAACAATTTTTTTTTGTTTTGATCTGGGACATCCTCAAATCTGGAAATCAATTACTTTGTCAAAGACTATTTGGTCTTTTTGAAGGCTCAGATCTTCGTGTTAGGAAATGCTTCCTCTAGGGGCGCCTGGGTGGCGCAGTCGGTTAAGCGTCCGACTTCAGCCAGGTCACGATCTCGCGGTCTGTGAGTTCGAGCCCCGCGTCAGGCTCTGGGCGGATGGCTCGGAGCCTGGAGCCTGTTTCCGATTCTGTGTCTCCCTCTCTCTCTGCCCCTCCCCCGTTCATGCTCTGTCTCTCTCTGTCCCAAAAAAAAAAAAAAAAAAAAAAAAATGTTGGAAATGCTTCCTCTAAACTTATTATTTGTTTTATGTTGTCTCTAAAAACAACATAGCTTATTCCTTAAGACCCCAGGCGATGAACCCAAACAACTAGGATTCCAGTGTCTCTAATGCCATTTATTTTAACTTTCAGAGCCTCAGTTTTCCATCTGTGTAAATGGCAACAAAACACCAAATTATAGAAGTGCTATGACCATTAAGTGGGTTAATACATATCAAATGCTTAGCACAGTGGCTGGCATAAAAGACATATTTTGGCATATATGAATTTTGCAATTGATCATATTTTTCTTCTTTGTTTTGCTAACAGGATATTTATAGCCAGATTTGCCTATATGTATCCCACGGTTGTCTGAGACTTGATTAGGTGAAATTATATGGCTGGCCTGCTATTTCCCTACCTATATTCTCTCTTCCCTTTGACTTCCTCAGCTGTTTATTTTTCTCCATTGATTATATGTGCTTAAAAAACTTTTTTTTTTACCAGAGGCACCTGGGTGGCTCAGTTGATTGAGCATCTGACTCTTGATTTCAGCTCAAGTTACCATCCCAGGGTTGTGGGATTGAGCCCTCCATTGGGCTCTGCACTGAGCATGGAATCTGCTTAAGATTCTCTCTCTTTCTCCCTCTGCCCCTCTCCCCAGCTTGTGCACATTCTCTCTCCCTCTAAAAAAAAAATAAAGTAATAAAAAAAATCCCATCAAGTACTAATACAGCCTCTCCTCAGAGTACAGATATGAGGATATACAAACTCAGAATTTCTGGGTTTGGGATTCAGAAATCTGTATAATAAGCATTCCAGGAAATACTTAGGCACACTCAAACTTGAAGATCGCTGGCTGAATAGAATATATGTAATATTTTATATTGTGAGAAATTTTTGTATAAAATACTATAAAATAAATCAGTAAGCCAAAAGTAAAAATAAATAAATAAAAATCCCATCAGTATTTGGGATTGGGGTAAGATACAAATAAATGAGTTAAATTTAGAGAGCCAATTCATGCACCAGGCCTTCACATGCCACTCCCGGCAAAGTGACTTCACAGTCTTCTGACTTCAGAACTTCTTTGATTATACAACTCACTTGGCCACTCATAGACTCCTAGAATATTGCAGCGGGAATGTAGAGGAGGTGGCTGTGACCGTGAAGCACTAGGGGACTCCAGGGAGCTGGCTGCCGAAGAGGCGATCCATTGAGCCAAGACCAAGCAAGATAGAATTAGAGGAACCAACACCATTATCGCTCATAATATCAAACTCTACCATTTAATGAACACCTCTTTTTTAAAAAGTTTATTTATTTATTTTGAGAGAGGGGGAGGAGGGGCAGAAAGAGGGAGAGAATCTCAAGTAGGCTCTGCACCATTAGCGTGGAGCCCAATGCAGGGCTTGAACTCATGAACCCCAAGAGATCATGACCTAAGATGAAACCAAGAGTCAGAAGCTCAATTGACTGAGCCACCCAGATGTCCCTACCGAACACCTTTTAAAAAAAAAAACAAACTGGATTTGTACTAAGTATTTTCCTTGCAGTATTTCATTTGATTATCACAATATCCATTAGTTACTATTTTATTCCCCCTTCATAGATGGAAGAAACAAACCTAGAAGATGTTAAACAAGATATTTCAGGTACCAAGACTAATATGCAGTTGAACTGGCTCTCACACCCAGAGTACCTGACTCTATAACTTCTGCTCCTGACTGCCATGGTTTCCAATCTGCTGTTATTCCCACAGAGCGAAGCAAGGAAAGGCAGAGGCCTCCTATAAAGTTCCAAAAGATTGTACTGGCAGGGTTGGCAGGCTTCCTGACTTCCAGGATCATAAAAAATGGCACTTTAGTCATTTGTGCTGAGATTTACTGTAGAGTGTCCCATCCTGTAATATGCCGTGAGAACATTTGTACAAACCCAGCCTTGGGGCCCGGCTCACCATCTTCATCACAGACTTGTGCACTCGGTGCTTACCATCTGGTTGAATCGTGGGTAGAAGTGTTTATTTGCTATTGTACCTCCTTCAAATTTTCCATAGTAGTAAGTGGCGCTGGGTACTGAGAAGTAAGCAGTTGGCACTCCTATGCCACCTGGCACTTGGCAGCCAAGCTCCTCTCCTGAGCGGTAAGGGAAACCTGAGCAGTGAAGGTTCATCTCAGGACAGCATCAAGCCTCACAAGCCAACAAGTGCTGGTTGTTATTCCATGGGTGCATCTGGTCCCATGATGGGTGCTCTGGTCTAGCCAGGCAGTGGAGTGGTCCCAGCAGTGTTTGCCTTTTGGAGAAAACAGATACCGTGACAGAGAATGAGCAACCACGGGAAACTTGATATCCTCATTTTGCATTTTGAGCATATGCATTACAGGCTGGCCCTCAGATGGAGCGGCAGTTCCTGGTGTGGTTGCCTGAGAAAGTTGCAGTGGACATTACAACTTCAGTTTTCTTTCACTGGGTTTGTTTTGTTTGTTGTTTGCTGGGAAACTAGGTATGTTAAAACCATTTCAGGTTTGATTGGATCGGAGTCCTAGAAAAAAAAGGTTCTAATCAGTGAAAAATAGATGTTCCTCTGAGAAAGGTGATTAAGCCTCTCCAGCAGCACACTGCTGATTGTTCATCAAACTTGTCTCCAACAAGTTTAGCAAACTGAGCGATTGTTGGATGTATTTTATGCAGTTATTCACAGTATACTTAGAGTTTCCAGTTTTGCCCTTTTTTTTAAATGTTTTTATTTATTTATTTATTTATTTTTTTTTTTTTTTTAATTTTTTTTTCAACGTTTTTTTATTTATTTTTGGGACAGAGAGAGACAGAGCATGAACGGGGAAGGGGCAGAGAGAGAGGGAGACACACAGAATTGGAAACAGGCTCCAGGCTCCGAGCCATCAGCCCAGAGCCTGACGCGGGGCTCGAACTCACAGACCGCGAGATCGTGACCTGGCTGAAGTCGGACGCTTAACCGACTGCGCCACCCAGGCGCCCCTGTTTTTATTTATTTTTGAAGGAGAGAGAGAGAGAGAGAGAGAGAGCATGAGCAGGGGAGGGGCAGAGAGAGAGGGAGACACAGAATCCGAAGCAGGCTCCAGGCTCTAAGCTGGCAGCACAGAGCTGGATGTGGGGCTCGAACTCACAAACTGTGAGATCATAACCTGAGCCAAAGTCAGACGCTCAATTGACTGAGCCACCCAGGTGCCCCGACAAGTTTTGCCTTTATTTCTTACTTGCTCAGCAGGAACAACTCATTTAATATGAGCAACTTATTCAAGAAGTTTGAAGGCACTGTAGCATAGTAAATAGAGTTTTGCAGTCAGAAAGAGCAAAGTTCTGATCTGGCTCTGCCATTCACTTGCTGTGGACTCTGAGTAAGTGACTAAGCCTCTCTAAGCCTCAGTGGGCTCATTTTCAAATTATCATGTGGAGTGGGTGCAATATCAATTTCAGAAAGCAACTCAATGTGATTATTGAATGCTTACATGTGCCAGGCACTGTTCTAGGTTATATGGATACAGTGGTGAACTTGAACTTTCCCTCAAGGAGCTTGTGTTCAAAAGGGAGGGCCAAGCTAACAACTTATTACAACAAATTAAGATGCAGGCTAAGACAGTGAGAAGCTTGAAGGGCCTCGGGTGTGTAAGGGGGAAAATAAATAATTCAGTTTAGGTCAGCAGTTCTCTGCCTTGACTGTTCACTAGGATCCCCTGGAGAGTTTTGTTTTGTTTTTTTTTAAACTACCAATATCCTGGTCACATCATAGACTAGTTAAAATCAGAATTTCTAGGGGTAAAACTTGAGGACCAGTAATGTTTAAGTCCCCCAGGTGATTTTAATGTGAAGCCAGGTTTGAGAAACTTTAGTTTTGGCTGTGATCAGAGGGGTTATTGGAGGGAGCTGGGATCTTGAGGCCTAAGCCTAGGGCATGATCCAAAGTTGGCTACATGTAGAGAGGAGGGAACCACACGTAGAACAAGAAAAAGGGCATGTGTGTGTTTGTTTGTGTGTCTGTGTCTGTACGTGTGAAGAGCTGCAGGGGCGGAAGAATGTGATACATCCTGGGGAAATGCAGATAATTCTGTATAGATTGAACATGGAACCCAAGAGGTGTAGGGCTGGAGAGGTAAGCTGTGGCCAGAACACAAAGGTCTTTGAATTACCTTCTAAAGAAATGGCATCAGTGCTGGCACGTGATAGGCCTTCAGTAAATGATAATGATTGTTATTAGTAGTAGATGCTTGAGTTCTTGGAATCATTAACTGCTAGGGTGGCAAGGGTCATTCTAACTAGCCTTCTCAAGGGTCTCAATGGAAGATTGATCTTGAGAACATTTCAATATACCAGCCATGTGAATGGGAAGAGGAGATTGATGTGTCTGGGTTGTTAGCTTCTCTCCATTCAAGTTGTGACTTCAGAGTCTAGTGAGTAATTAATTTCTCACTGAATTTTTTTTTATTGTGGTGAAATATATATAACATAAAATTTACCACTGTAACCATTTTTAACTATACAGTTGAGTAGCATTAAGTATATTCATATTGTTGTGCAAACATCACCACTATCCATCTCCAGAACTTTTTCATCATCCCCAGATGAAACTCTGTACCCATTAAATACTAACTCCCCATTCCCTCTTCCCTCCCCTGGTCCTGGCCCCCTCTATCCCACTTTCTGTCTCAATGAATTTGATTGTTCTAGGTACCTCATATAAGTGGAATCATACAATAGTTTTCCTTTTGTATCTAGTTTATTTCACTTAGCATAATGTCCTCACTAGATTTTTAATTTTTTTTTCCAACGTTTTTTATTTTTATTTTTGGGACAGAGAGAGACAGAGCATGAACGGGGGAGGGGCAGAGAGAGAGGGAGACACAGAAGCGGAAACAGGCTCCAGGCTCTGAGCCATCAGCCCAGAGCCTGACGCGGGGCTCGAACTCACGGACCGCGAGATCGTGACCTGGCTGAAGTCGGACGCTTAACCGACTGCGCCACCCAGGTGCCCCCTCACTAGATTTTTAAAGTCTTAGTTTTTTTCCCTTAAGGGCTTAGGTCTTTGCTTGGACCTTAAACTCTGACATTTTAAAAGCACAGAAATAACTTTGATGTTAGGGAGTTCATAATATGTCAACACAGTGTAATATAAGATGACAAAGTAGCATACGGTGTGTGCAAATGTCCTGCCCAGTTTCCCTGATGAAGGCATGAACATCCTGGATTATCTGTTGTGGTTTATCATGCTCTGTTCCCTCCGATAACACAAAGACAATATAAAGGTAGTTGTTCATCCACCTTTTCATGGGTTGTTGTTCTCTCTTTCTTTTCATTCAGAGACCTTCAGATGTCTCTTTTCTTCAAACTGGATAGTAAATATAAATAGGAAATTATTTTTAAATAATCTCATATATTAAACATGTTGGTTTGCAAGCTTCTTGGGAGATTCTTGGGGGTAATCGGAAACTAGCCACCATACACGAGGGCAAGGAGACTGAAGAAAAAGGCCACTCCAGATTGTCAGTTGGCAAAGGAGCTTACATACAAGGCTTGTCTTGGGCGGCCACCAGATGAGATCGCCATACCTGCTTGCCAAGTGTTAAGAATTTACATAAAGGCCTTCACTGGGTTCAGTCACATAAACTCAACACCACATCATTGTCTCAAGGCTGTACCGTTGGGGCAGCTTCTGGAAGTGGGAAAGGCAAGCAGGATGCACATTCTGAGGACAGGGGACAGGTGAGGAGCCTCTGATTGCTACAGTCCAGCTCGTGGGTCATATCCTCTTAATGACCTCCCCCAACAGGGCAGGAACAACTTGAATCTTCACAGCCTCATATTATAGTAAACAGACTAGTTGCATGACTGTCATATAGTCACAGTTCTCTCTGCCTCCAAAAATTTTTATGAATAGCTTCTCAAAAAGATGGAAACCACTTGGCACAACAGTCATATGAAAAGTCATCACATCTCACTTAGTAGCTTAAACTGGAAAGAACCTGAATTCTTCCCTTGCTCCCTTTATTTCCCTTCCTTTCTTAAATTGTATTTATTAAAAAAAAATCTCTTGAGTTCCTAATATATGTCAGGCAGTGCATTAGGGCCCACAACAAACAATAGATATGGTGTCTACTCTTATACAAACTAATGGGTTTAATATTGGTTATTGATTTATATAGTTAATTTCTGAAGCACATAATCACTAGTGCTAAATTCACAGGATATTAAGTGGATCATGTATTCTCATGTTTATTTTTACATGTTGGGGTAGAACCACTTAATGAGGGGCTAACCAACTGGCTGCCAACTTCTCCCACAAAGTGGGGTAAAATTCCTGTTGTCCAGGTCTGATGTTTGATTTGCAGTTCTAGAAATTTACATGTCAGTGCTTCATGAGCTGTCTCCTGAGACGAGAAGAGAGGACAGACTGATGTTAACTTACAGAAGAATGGTATATATCTGAGTGTCGAGTTATTTATTTTTTAAATTTTATATATATGTATATATATATATACATATATATATTTAATTTTTATTTATTTTTGAGAGAGGGAGAGAGAGAGAGAGAGCAAGCTGGAGAGAGGCAGAGAGAGAGGGAGAAGCAGGCTCCAGGCTCTGAGCTGTCAGCACAGAGCCTGACGCGGGGCTCAAACTCACAAACTGTGAGATCATGACCTGAGCCGAAGTTGGACGTTTAACTGACTGAACCACCCAGGCACCCCTAATTTATTAATTTTGATGGGCAATATCACTTTTCATTCACTAAAATATTCATTTTTATCATTTCATGAATCCTTCCTGTATCAGGGTGCCTGAAAGGCTGAATTCACAGTCAAAAGGATGCTAAGTGAAGACAAAATTGAAGTAATATTATGTAAATCATCTCAAGGGATCCTTGAGGCCAAGGAGATGCCTGGTATAAATCCGAGTCCTGTGGCAGAGAACATCTCCAGAATAAACCAGTAGTATCCCACAGATTCTGTGTTCTGAGTGATATAATCTTTCATCATATATGCCAGTATCATCAAGATTGAGTTACAGTCAGATCATGCTCTTAGCTATTCTGTCTCTTTAAAGTGATTTTGCTTATCTCTGATCTCATCCGTAATAGATTATGATGACTGGCCAAACTCTTAGTGTCCTAGGACTTTTCCTGTATCCCTGTCTAATCAAATTGTTCTCTTTGCCTCCATCTATCTATTATTGCATTCCAAAAAGTGCTCTATTTCAAAAAAAGAAACATTAACGTTAAATAATCTGTGGGTTTTTCTTCAGTTAGGCCTTTCTGTTTCTTCATCCATTTAATCCATGTCTATTATATTTGTTGACTAAATTTTGGGGATGTGCTTTGAACTGAATTCAGACCCAAGCTTTCAGAGAAAGAAAATCTAGCTATTAATCATGACCTAGACTCCAACAGGTTAGTTTGGAATAATATCCAGAGCACCTATTTTTCACTCTTTCTTTGGTTTCTCAGGGATCTCACTGTGCTCTGTGACAGGGTCTGTTTCTCCAGTTCTGGATTCTAGTATCCTGCCTTTTCACATGGGCCCATTCTAGAAGCATCTCAACTTGGCCTTTTTGAGTTGTAACCATTTTGGGCTTATGTGCCCTTTTTACGAGAGTCTTTGAAATGTGATAAGGTAAGCAGCTACCTGCTTTATCTGTACTAAGCCTTGGCCTTTGCTCAGATATATTTTTAAAATAATGCCTATTTAAACTTTCTACTTTTATATTATATCCCCAATAATCTTATATTAGTTTTCATAGCTGCACAGAATTGAAATTCTTTTGTTCATAGACCTCTAACGGTGACTCCATGCCCCTGGACTTCATCATTCATTTGCTACTGTGTGTTGGTAAATGTAAACTATGGACTTGAACTGTTCACACTTCCTTGCCAGGAACCTAGTTGTGTTGTTATCAACTTTGTCATCATTTTTACTATTGCTTACTTCAGGGAAATTAATGTGCTGGCTAGTGACATTTTCACTTCCCATTTTAGGACTTTTGGGTGTGATGTGTTTTTTAAAAGCCTATCCAGTATATTAATAATGGACAAGAAATGGCGTCATACAAGCACACAGGGCCTTGAAGATCAAGGTCTCGGGAGATTCAGAAGAGCAAATTATAGAGTACATTTTATGTCTTGGAAAGGGAACAGATACTATAATGAATTTTTAAGTTAGCAATTTGTTTAGTCTCCTGAGGCCCTGGCAGCTTGCTGAGGTTATAGGGGGTAAAAAGCACCTGCAGAGAGGAATTTCTCAGTCAGAACCAACATTTAAAGTAGTGGTGTGTTAATGCTTAAAAAGAAGTCCTGCATACATTTTTTATAGCTTCTAGCTTTTTCAGTTGGATCTAACGGATGATGCTCTGAGAGGATGAGCCAGCTTGCCATTTTCCAGGCTCCAGTTTCCATTATTTATGTTCTTTCCAATAGAGCCTATGGCACATTCTTAAATTGAAGACAGCTTTGCTGAAAGTACAGCCTAGTGCCTGAATGGAGGCATATGGCAAATGCCATTGAGTCTCTACATTTTCTTTTTAATCCTGCTATTCTTATTTAGGAATATTCAGTGACTTAACTTAAAATTAAGTGCATTTTCAAGGATTCTGAGTTCCTGGGGCTGTTCTTTGAATAGTGAACGCTTATGTGATTAGTGTTTGATTAAATGTTCAAAGAGGACAGTTTTCATCACAATGTCAAGTGGAGATGTGTCATAAAAAATTAGATCAGAACTCAAAGGCAAATGGAAGATTCCATGAATTTTTATGATCCGAGCACAGAGTAATTTGAGTTGAAAAAGAGAAACTAAGTATTTTGGCAGTCTTCAGCAAAGAAATTGTGACCTAAATTCAGATGTAGTCCTGGAGGCGATAGTTTTCTATGGCACCAGAAGTGTGGAATAAGAAACATATCCTGGAGCTCCTGTGGGGCTTGAGTGCAGATCCTGTTAGCACTGTTGCCCAAATCATGGGAAATCTTGGCTCCTATTTTATCCCCTTCCTGAAACGCTTCTCCTTATCTCAGGCATCCCCAAAGTGGTGTCTGCTTGTGTTCAGAAATTTATCCACTCAGATTCTTCTCTTGTCTCCTCACCAAGCTCCTGCTGCTGCCCTGGGGATGTCGCTGGGCACAGTGCCAGTTCTATACCGCAGTCTCTCAGTCTGTTGCAGGATGGGGAGGACTTCCTCTCTGCCTCTTCAGGTTCATGGTTAGGCCTTCTCTTCATCACAATCTGAAACCAGAGACTTGATATGAAGGGTCAGACTCCATCTCATTTCATTCATCTCCTTGTCTTCCTCTTCTAGGCACCTCTGCTAATCTGGAAAAAAACCCTGCTTTTTCTTCACTCAAAAAATGATCCTTTTTGATTACAGATTCCTGGTGATCGATTTCCACAAAGATCTCTAAGTTACCGATTCTGCAAACTAGATTGCAGACAATCTAGTTTGGATACAGACACGCTTCTGCAAATGCAGTTTTACCTGAAAGACAGGAAATGTACGGAGCTACAGAAGAACCCTGGTCAGTGCAATAGTGAGTTTTCAGACAAGCTTAAATGACAAACAGGATTCATCCAAGGGACAAGAGTCCCTTTTGATTGACCTTTGAGATTTTCTAATGGCCGTGATGGATAGACCCTGATTTATTTATTTATTCCTTGTTCCTCTGTTCCACAACTGAACATGTAAAAACGATAAAGATGGAAGAAACTTAAAAGTGAAACATTCCCCTCTCAAGAAGGAATCCCTAAAAAAATTACCTATCATATGTAACTCTCTTTTTCCTGTGTGTATTTTCTTTCTGTCTCTCTCTGTACGCACACATATAATCATTCTGTATGTTTTGTACTGTATCTTTCTATTTCTCACTTTATTGGCATATATAGATATACCTCACTTTTTAACAGGTATATGGTATGATATGTTACGTAGTTGTATTATAATCTCATCAACTAGCCACTCATTTGTGGACATTGGAATTACTAAATATTATATTTAGAAACAAAACAATATGCCACAAGATTATCTGTCATAAACAACAACATGCCTGCCAATGTCATGATGCATTTCTCAGCAGAAGCAAATCTGAATACTTTCTGTTCTGATAATGCTAATCAATGTTTACAGCAGAAAAGAACCCTGAATAAGTATCTTGTTTATGCTTATTCCTTCTGAGAAAATCATTTGTGTACTTTAATTCTGGATTCAGTAAGTCATTAGTTTTCAAGTATAGTCAAGAGCATAAGTTCCTTTCAAAAGCATGCTTGGGATTTTGCAATTTTACAATTCATAGCAAGAAAGACCAATTCAGTACTTTCTAATCACTAATATTTTAAATCGCTGTCCATTTAAGCAGATAAATGATTATTCTTTGTTATACAATAGAGGCAGAACTGTGATGAATTAATTTTCTAATTTTTTTATCACTCTGTTGGGCCTATACTGCTAGCCCCTGGCTATCTGTGGACAGATGAGAAAGGCCTCAGAATCTGGCTTCCAGGGGCGCCTGGGTGGTGCAGTCGGTTAAGGGTCCGACTTCAGCCAGGTTACGATCTCGCGGTCTGTGAGTTCGAGCCCTGCGTCGGGCTCTAGGCTGATGGCTCGGAGCCTGGAGCCTGTTTCCGATTCTGTGTCTCCCTCTCTCTCTGCCCCTCCCCCGTTCATGCTCTGTCTCTCTCTGTCCCAAAAAAAAAAAAAAAAAAAAAAAAGAATCTGGCTTCCAATGCAGGCCATCACCGCTGTAGTCAGCAGGAGAGGAACGTGGTGGCCCTGTAGACCCATACTGTTTGGCATGATGTGGACACCAGGCCTCCCCAGGGCTTGTCAGAACTAATCCCATCGTGCCTCTCACATACCCACCAGAAGGCCACCTCCTTCAGGCTTCCACATCATCTGTACCCTCTGCTACTGTTCTCTACCTCCACTCATCTGACCCAATTTCCTCCTCTTCCCCAACCTCCCAAACTCTTCCCTGTGCCATTTGGACTTTATGGGCAATCACAGCAAACCCCTCACATCTGCAGCTGCTGCTTTGAATGTCCTCACCACTTGTTTGACCTAACTGAAACCCCGGTGCTGGCTATGGACATCACCTCCCCTGCAGTCTTCTCCAGTGGAAGCAGCTTAGTATCGATGTTCTGTCATCATCATTGTTATTATTCATGGTGCAAGTACCACAGGCCTTGGAGACTGTGGTGTCTTTCCAACATCAAGTTCATATCTCTTGCTTCTTCCTTCAAACACCCAGCTCCTTTGGATTTTGTGCCTTCAGACTTTACCACCCCTCTCTGTTGCTCTATCTACTGCCCCAAGACCTTCCCATTCACGGCTGGCCAGCCTGCCTCACTGTCTTCCTGTCACACGTCCCTGGCATCTCCCGGCACCTTGGCTTCTTTGATACAGGATTGCTCTTTCTACCTCAGCCACCACTTTGGCAGTCTTAACTTTGACCTTTCTGTTGCCCATAACTGGACTATGTCCATATCTTTACTTCAAGCATCCATTTCTCTCTCTTTTTAAAACTTTTTAGAAACATTTATTTATTTTTGAGAGAGAGAAGCAGAAAGAGGTAGACAGAGGATCTGAAGCAGGCTCCATGCTGTGAGCACAGAGCCAGATGTGGGGCTTGAACTCATGAACTGTGAGATCATGACCTGAGCTGAAATCAAGAGCTGGCTGCTTAACTGACTGAGCCACTCAGGTGCCCCAAGCATCCATCTCTTGACCAGCATCTCCCATGCTTCCAGTCCTCCCCACCCATTGGGACACCCCCATCATTGTCACCTTCCCAGCAGACAGCTTCTCTCCATGTGTAACCATTCTTTCCATTTCACTCCTGTTTCCATGGATGCAGCATTCCTCAGCCTATTGAACACCAGCCTCACCTCTTGTACTGTGGTGCCATCCCCTCTCACTTCTTGGGGACAGGGCTCATGCGGTAGTTTGCTTTAGTGGCTAAGTACACAGGCTATGAGTCAGATTTCCTGGTGTGAATCTTGGTTATGCCACCTACTAGGTGTATGACCTTAAAAGAATTATGTACCATCTCTGTGCCTCTGTTGCCTCATCTGTAAAATGTGGTGTTAATGTTGTCTACTTCACAGAGTCATGCAGACTAAAAGGGGGGATTCAGTGAACCACTTAGGACAGGGCTGTGTCTGCATTAGCGTTGGCCCCTCCCTTCCCTGGATCCTTCCCTTGCGCATGCAGACATGCTCTAGTAATCTCATGTCTTGAAAACCAGATAAACAAAACCTTTCCTTCTCTTCACATTTCCCCATCCCCATAACTCCCTCTTTGTTTCTCTTCTCTAAACCACAAAGCTCCTTGATTCCATCCACTTCTCTTTTCCTTCAGTTATCTTACTTTAGTCCAAGCCTCTCTTGCCTGGATGGCTACAATGATTTTATGATCCATTCATTGTAAATCGGATAATGCCATTGAACTCTTTAAAAACCTCTCCCAGGGGAGCCTGGGTGGCTCAGTTGGTTAAGTGTCCGACTTTGGCTCAGGTCATGATCTCATGGTTTGTGAGTTCGAGCCCCACATCAGGCTGTGTGCTGACAGCTCAGAGCCTGGAGCCTGCTTCAGATCCTGTGTCTCCTTCTCTCTTTACCCCCCTCCTGCTCGCACTCGGTCTCTCTCTGTCTCTCAAAAATAAATAAACATTAAAAATAAATAAATAAATAAATAAATAAATAAATAAATAAATAAAAATAAAAACCCCTCCCAGGAATAAAACTAATGCTTACCCTGGTGTACAAAGCCTTACAAGATTGGTATTGGTTAGATATTTCACAGTGATGCTAAGGAACAAATGACTCTAAAAAAATCTGGCTTAAAACAACCCTTTTCCTCAGGGATCTGCTAGTCAGCCAGGGCAGCTCTCCGATCCCAGTGTATTTGCTCACATGAGTGCAGCTTGGCTGGGGGCTGGCTGGTGTAGGCTGCATGGACAGGGCAGTTCTGCTTCACACTGCATATTTACATGGGGCCAGTCTGCTCCAGGGACCTCTCATTCTCCTGTTGGCACAGTCACGAACAGGCTATGGCGGCACAAGAGGGCAACTCCAAGCACTTGAGCATGCTGATATCCCATGAACCAAAGACAATTTCAGGGCAAAGTCCAGGAGTAAGGAAATCTACTTCCTCTTTGAAAGGAATTACAGAGACATGTCAAAGGAAAGAACATGGGTGTGTGTGTGTGTGTGTGTGTGTGTGAGAGAGAGAGAGAGAGAGAGAGAGAGAGAGAGAGAGAGAGAGAAAGGAGAGGGAGGGAGACATTGGGGCTAATAACTCAACTTACCATATCAAATCTGACATCTCACACCAGTGACCTCCTCATCCATGGTGCTCCAGCTGTATGGGGTCTTTTCTGTTCCTTGAACACAACAGATTTCTCCCCATTCTGGAGCTGTGTGTACTACATTACACTGTGCTATAAATTTACTGGCTGTTTTAGCATTAAAGTTTGCTTTCCTTTTACTCATTTTTTTATCCCTTAATTTTATTTTTGATGATGTATATACCCTTAGAGCATTCATTGACGTGAAGATAGATCTGAAAGCCTTTCAGATTCACTATCAAGTCAATAAAATACTTTTATTTTCCTCTAATACTGTGAAACTTGCCAAAAGATGAAAAACAAATTAATTTCTTCTCAATTTGCTCAACAGGAGTAATGGGTAGTAGGCAGAACTGAGGAAGAAGCAGATTCAGTGGAACTTTAGAATTGGGAAGTTGTGGTGATCCAGATTTTGTGAGCCTCTGAATTTAATAGGTGCGGTTTTCTCAGCATCTGTGAGCTAATTTTGTTTTACTTTATTCATATTACCACATATTTAGTGGTCCATTGGATGCTAGTTTGCCTAGTGCATACCAGGACAGCTTCTTGAATGTTCCATGACTCTGGGGAGCAGAGTCCACAAGAATAGAAGGAGTGGGGTTGGGGGCTGGCCCATGAGGTGCTTCTGTAGGAGTTTCCTGGACAGAAAGGACTGTTGGAGGCAGAATTCAAGGTGTTTTACTTTATTCTTCTGAGAGAAGAAGGAAAGAGAGGGGTTTGGGCCCTTAGGGAAAGCAGCCACTTTCCTGGTGAAGAAAAAGAGAGGATTTACAGCAGTGCTTGGTGGATCCAGGCTCAATGGCAGGTGTGTGTGTGTGTGTGTGTGTGTGTGTGTGTGTGTGTGTGTTACCTGTACAGCTGAGAAGCACATTATCATCACAATCATGATGAACATAATAGTTGCTAGCATAATTGAAGGCTTTCTATAGGTCAGATAATATGATAGATGCTTTATACCTGAACCCATTTGACCCATACAATAATAATTCTTGGCAATAAATAATATTATCATTTCTATTTTATTTTACTTTTAAATGTTTGTTGATAGAGAAAGAGAGCATGAGTGGGGGAGGGACAGACAGAGATGGGGACAAAGGATCTGAAGTGGGCTCTGCACTGTCAGCACAGAGCTTGATATGGGGCTCAAACCCACAAATCATGAGATCATAACCTGAGCTGAAGTTGAACGCTCAACCAACTGAGCCATCCAGGGGCCCCTATCACTTCTATTTAAAAAAAAAATGTTTAATGTTTATTTTTGAGAGAGAAGGAGGGAGGGGCAGAGAGAGAGGGAGACACAGAATCGGAAAGAGGCTCCAGATTCTGAGCTGTCAGCACAGAGCCCAACGCGGGACTCAAACTCATGGACCACGAGATCATGACCTGAGCCGAAGTTGGATGCCCAACCAACTGAGCCACCCAGGCACCCTGATTTCTACTTTAAAGATAAGTGAATGGAGGAGCAGAGTTTTTAAAGGACATTCGACTGTGGCAAATGATACAGTCAGATTTATGCTCAGGTCTGTCTGATGGTGGCACCTGTGTGCTTAACTACAACGGTACCACACTGCCCAGAGCAGAGGGGTGAAGAGTCCAGGACTGGGACTCACTACTGCATCATGGACAGGGAATGCAGTGTAGCACGTGCAGCTCCAGGGTGGTGGAAGCAGCCCAGTAGGAACAAAGGGACTCCATCTACAAGCTGCTAATGTCTGCCTTTCAGCCACTCGAGGAGGGAAAAGTCTTGTGACCATAGTCACCAGAAGCGAGGAATCTACCTATGATTGTGGCAGAAGCAGTGAGCATGTTGACATCTGGGTCAGGAACAACCTCTGGGTCACCCAGAGCCCCTCTTGGAGACCAAAGAGCTTACAACTCTTGAAAGCCCTTGACTGAGTTTTATCAACTAGGAAGCTCTTGTCTACTACTCCTGTTACCTATCACAGCATATTATTTATTAGCATTTATCCTGAAGATTTCACCTGGGACAGGCACCCTGTATTCTCATCGTATAATACATCCATTAGTCTCCAGGGACATAGCTGCACTCTGTTGGTGGCTCCGTGTCTTCAGATTGGATGACCAGGCTTCACTATCCTGGTGCCTCCATATGTCCCCTGGCAGCTCTGTCCTGTTGGTCATTGCCCCTCTAGCCTGACCCACCCACTCAATTCCAAGGAATAGCAGAGAGTACAAGGAATTGGGAGCACTCCAAAGGCAGGCAGTAGGATGCATGAAGCTGGTGGGCATCAGAGCAATTTGGAAAGAGCCTTGATCTGGCCTTGTCCCACCCTTTGTGCTCATCCAATTGGCTGATGTTGAAGACGAGAAATTGCAGAAGCAGCGAACATTGGTGGGTTGGTTCTGCTGAAATGTTTTGCAGCACACCCCCCACCTTTCCTGCACTTTGTATCACAAGGGGGTGTCATCAGGACCAAATGAAATGATGCACATGGTATTTTTAGAGCTTGTGGATGACTGTATTATTTATAAACATTCAAGGTGGAAGAATTGTTCATCTCTACCCTGTTGATACAGGCTTGGTCATGTGATTTGCTTTGGTCAATTACCTGTAAGCAGAAGTGATGTATGTCCTTTCTGGGCAGAGGCCTTAAGAATCAGTACGTAGTTCTCCATGCTCTTCTCCCCTCCTCTGACTCTGTTGGGATGCAGCCTCTGTCCGCTTAGGTTGCCAGTGATTCCAAGAGCGGGCAAAGATCATTGCTGACCCAGGATGGATATGCACGTGAGCGAGAAATAAACATTGTTGTAAACTGCTGGGAGTGCCCACTTCGGCCACACATATACTGAAATTGGAATGATACAGAGAAGATTAGTGCAGCTCCTGCGCAAAGATGACACACAAATTCGCGAAACGTTCCATATTAAAAAAATCACACAATAAAAAACTGAGAGTTTTCAGGTTACTTGATACTGCAGAATATCCTGGGCTTGCCTGACAGGTACACAGCTAAACCCTGGAAGTCTCAGGGTGTTTCTGGAAATTAGCACTCAGTTGTGAAATGCAAATGCTACTACTAATAACGAAGATTGAAACACTGAGAAAAAAAAGCTGAGGAAAAAATCCTTGATTTCAGTTTGAACAGAAGAGAAAGACTCCTTTTTACTCATTGTTATATATTTTTTATTTTATTCATATCTTGTGCTTTGGTCTTTAGCTGGAATTCAGTTTTTAACTGGCATATACACATCCCAGTGTGCAAAAAATACTATATGTACAGTATATTTCTTTACCTTCAGTGCACAAATTTGGCTTTATTCCAGTGTTGAGATATGATAAAACTGATTATTGCCTTAAAAAAATCATTTTATACATTTGTACTCCACTGCCTTTTTATGTAGCATGGTGCAGCTTGTTGAAAAATATCATCTATGAAATAGAATAGCTTATTTGAAGGGAACTTAATAATGTCACCACTGTTTATATGACAAAAATTGTATAATTTAGAAATTAAGAAATGGTCTTTTTTAAAGTTTTTTTTTTAAATTAAAACTACCTGAACTATCATTTATTTTTAAGTGAAAATGGAAATAATACTTTAAAAATATTATTGCCATTGGGGTGCCTGGGTGGCTCAGTTGGTTGAACACCCAACTTTTTTTTTTCTCAAGTTAGTTAACATTCAGTGTAGTGTTGGCTTCGGGAGTAGATTCTAGTGATTCATCACTTACATACAACACCACGTGCTCATCCCAACAAATGCCCTCCTCAATGCCCATCACCCATTTTCCCCACCTCCCCAAACTCCCAACCCCCCACCCCCCACCCCCATCAACTCTCAGTTTGTTCTCTGTATTTAAGAGTCTCTTATTGGTTACCTGACTCTTGAATTCAGCTCAGGTCATGATCTCACGGTCTTGGGATTGAGTCCTGCATTGAGCTGTGCACTGTAAGCGCAGAGACTGCTTGGGATTCTCTCTCTCCCTCTCTCTCTCTGCCCCTCCCTGGCGCATGTACGCATGCACGTGTGCTCTACCTTTCTCTCTCAAAATAAATAAATAAACTTTAAGAAATTATTACTGCCGTGAAATTTATTTCATGAAATAATGAACTATTTTTAAATAAATGTTTATTCCAGGAGAAGTATATGATATTAAAAAAAAATTAAAGGGGCGCCTGGGTGGCTCAGTCGGTTGGGTGTCCGACTTCAGCTCAGGTCACGATCTCGCGGTCCGTGGGTTCGAGCCCCGCGTCGGGCCCTGGGTGGATGGCTCAGAGCCTGGAGCCTGCTTCTGATTCTGTGTCTCCCTCTCTCTCTGCCCCTCCCCCGTTCATGTTCTGTCTCTCTCTGTCTCAAAAATAAATGAAACGTTAAAAAAATTAAAAAAAAAATAAACCTAAGGGTTTCTAACCTGCAAAATGGAAAAAAAAAAAATTAAAGTCCTGTGACTTGACCAGGGAAAAGCAGAACAAATGACTTTACAAGGTTGCTTCGTAAATGTGTATGTATAGTCTTCCCTGTGTGTGTATGTATAGTATATATATGTGTGTGTGTGGAAAGACTTATTCTTTTAAATTTTGTTTTTAGGCTTTTTACTGTATTCTTGCGCAGAGTACAAAAACAGTATCAAGAAACATGCAGTTCTTGGGGCACCTGGGTGGCTCAGTCGGTTAAGCATCCGAATTCAGCTCAGGTCATGATCTCACAGTTTGTGGATTTGAGCCCTCATTGAGCTCTGTGCTGACAGCTCAGAGCCCGGAGTCTGTTTCGGATTCTGTGTCTCCCTCTCTCTGCCCCTCCCCTGCTCACACTCTTTCTCTCTCTCAAAAATCAACATAAAAAAAAAAAAAAAAAAAAAAAAAAAAGGAAACATGCAGTTCTCTAAGGTACACATTTTCTGTAGACAGTTCTTACAGTTTAAAAGAAAGTCATTAACAGATTAATTTGATATTTTTGATTTGAAATTTAGGGCAGTCTCCTATAAATGCTTACTGGGATGGAAATTAGCAGCAGTTGAAAAATACATGGGCCTTAAAGACATACAGACGTGGATCTAAATCCTAATATTATCTCTTACTACTTATATGTATTTGGGCAAGAACATATATCCCTTTTACCCTTAGTTCTTCATATATAAATGGACATATTAGTGCAGTACTCTATGTCATAGATTAAGACATAAGACATGGGGCGCCTGGGTGGCTCAATCGGTTAGGCGTCCGACTTTGGCTCAGGTCATGATCTCGCAGTCCGTGAGTTCGAGCCCCGCGTCGGGCTCTGTGCTGACAGCTCAGAGCCTGGAGCCTGTTTCAGATTCTGTGTCTCCCTCTCTCTCCGACCCTTCCCCGTTCATGCTGTCTCTCCCTGTCTCAAAAATAAATAAACGTTAAAAAAAAATTAAAAAAAAAAAAAAAAAAAGACATAAGACATAAGACAATTCTGTCTTATCTCTTTTTGTTGCATCTTTTTGTTTTAATCAATACTTAAAACAGTGCCCAATACCACATATTCAAGAAATATTTGTTGAATGAATGAATGATTGAATGAATGAACAGCATAGGTCAAAATACTAAAATAGGTACATAAACTCTGTGAGTTTGCATCAATTTCTGGATCTCTTATTCTCTCTACTGCTCTGTCCATTCCTAGAATACCACCAAATCAGGCAGTGCAGTCATCTATCAAAAACTAGTAGCAGAGCATCTGGGTGGCTCAGTTTGTTAAGTGTCTGACTCTTGATTTTGGCTCAGGTCATGATCTCATGGTTCGTGAGTTCGAGCCCCATGTTGGGCTTTTTGCTGGCAGCATGGAGCCTGCTTGGGATTCTCTCTCTTCCTCTCTTCCCCTCCCCTACTCACACACTCTCTCAAAATAAATAGACATTTAAATAAATTAAAAAGAAACAGTAATGTATTTTTGTGTGCGTGCACATGTGCATATGTGCTCTTTAGAATACTGTTCATTTTAAGATTTCATGATGCAAATGCATCCAATGAGGCAAAAAAATCATCATGCTTTTAATTTACATATGATTCATGTATTTACCACAACTGATATGAGATGAGTCATATGTTACATTACCTACGATTAAGTGCCTGAATTAAGCTAGGCTGTAATACAAAAGGTAGAAACGTTTTTAAAATCAAGGATAGTAGTCACCAATGGAGAGCCATATAGCTTAGAAGCGGCTCGATTGATTTTTAAATTTCATTTGTTTTCCGTTTTGTTATAGTAATATTCTGATAGCTCATTTATGCCCATGCCTTCTTCTTATAGCCCAGACATTTATATGGGGAATAAAGGCTCAGAAGAAGAGAAGAAAAGGAAATTTCGGATACTTTGCCAGTAGGAAGTTTGTCATCTAAAAGGGGAGACCAGCCACAAAAAATGTATTGTCCAATCAGTGTTCCAAAAAGGTACTATGTAAAGGCTCAAGATGTGTAGCACAGAGAATGGGAGCATGAGAATAGAGAGCAAGGGACATAATGTGTCTAAGTGCACCAGATTCAGAAGTCAGTGTGGGGAAAATCAAGGTGAAAGGGCATTTTTAGCAGTGGCTTCACCTATCAGTCTTGAGGTAAGGGCTATTGATTCTACAATGGCATACTCAGATCACAGTCTTAATAGTATCTTAGAAACAGGAAAACCACTATGTCTCTTTGCAAAAGACTATCCATACCATGATATGTAATATCAATTCCAACTGACAGAAGTGAAAAGTGAGCCATTGATGTTCTGGGTGAGTGTGAATTCTGTGTTCTTGCTTAAAGGGAACAGTGCTGTTTTAGCTTGGAAGTTTGCTCCCCAAAGTGATAGTTCTTTCCCCTTCCAGGAACTTCTTTGTGTGGGGTTCTGCTTTTGCTACTGTGGAGTCTGGGTCCCACACCTCATATTATCTTGCAAAGAGACTGGAGACCCCGGTCCAGCTGCAAGTTTAATGAAGCAGTGTGGCATGTATGCAGGGAACTTGCCTTATTTCATCCTGGTGTTGCCTCTAATTAGCCCTGCAACTTGGGACTAGTTCCTGAACCTATTTAAGAGCATGTTTGGATGTAAGTGTATTAACCATGTTTCTAGTTTCTGTAAATTTGATGCTTTAACATCTGTCTGGTCTACATGCATGTGCTGAACATACCTTGTCCTGGGCAACCCAATAATAAGCCTCGGTCACCTTGTCTGGGCCTCCTGCATCCCTCATTCCCTCTCCAGCCTCCTTAGGAGGAGTCCTCCCTCTAGGGGCATGTTTTCCCAATACAGACCAACCAATGCAGAGTCCACACTCCAACCATCCCCTTTATCAGGCTTTTACACTCTGCGCCATTCACACTTGCCCTCAAGAGCCCAGGGCCAAATACCAGACAACGAGGGACAGCTCCTGTGCCCCACAGCCCGATGAAATTATTCAAATAATCCTGTGCTCATTTACCTGCCTCAATAATTCCTTCCCATGGAAGCCCACAATAGAGGCTCTTGTCCACAGTTCCTCCTTCTTTCTGACTTCACGACCAACCCCAGTGCTTCCTCATGTGGCTCCCTCCTCTTGGGAACTGTGAGTAACAAACTATCTTCCCCGCAGCAGATGTCTCTTGATCTGCTAGCCTCAGGTTTTCTATTAATGCACTGTATTGTTAAATCAGTAAAGAACTGATTCCACACTAAGTCTGCCTAAACTACAGTGGAGACTCAAGAGGATAAGAACTGGGAATAATGGAAAAGTCTTCCTAGGTTGCAGGAGCCTCTTGTCTTTGCTTTGCTCTGAACACCTGCTCCATTCTCCTTACTTTCTGAGGGCTGGCTTCTTTTGCTGTCTTGAATATAATTCGTCCGAGTCGCCCTCAGTGGTGCCTTGGAATGACAAGTCTGTTTAAATCCAACATCCATATCTTAATTGCCTTAGGCTTTCTCTGTCTCTCCTCTGAATTCTCGTGAGGAAAAAAAAATCTGATGAGGCCAGTATAACCTTGAATAAGCAGCCCGTGAATCAGCTGCAGCCAGCGGGTAAGACAGACAAGGCTGCAAGTCTTGGAAGCGGGAGGAACAGGACCACTGACTAACGTCCAGCACCTGAGGGCATTTCTCAGTATTGTTTCAAAAAAATAAAGAAAGGGATTCCATTTTAAAAACTACAACTAACTGAAAATATTACAAGTTATTCCTCAAAACCAGATTTGTTTCGTCAGGGAGCCCATTTCCCAAAGAACAAAGATAACATCGAGAGGTCTGGAATGTTACTGAGCCCAGTCTCCAAGTAGAAATTATAAATTGAAGACTTCTCAGATTTCTAAAGCCATACCTGTTGTTTACATTGTAAGTAATGCCCTGGAGTTCTGTGGAAAGCTAAAACTTGGGAATTATTTAACAATAAAGGGATAATTGTTTCAGAGACTAAGTCGAGATGTTATGAGAAGCTAGTAAATGTAAAAATTAAACACTGAGTGTGCTTATTAGAGTTTAAAAGGACTGTAGGTTAGGGGAAGAGGCTTAAGTAATTTGGCTAAAATAAAAAATCTCAGGTGCCTGGGGGCTCAGTCAGTTAAGAGTCTGACTCAATTTTGGCTCAGGTCCTGATCTCACAGTTTGTGGGTTCGAGCCCAGCGTCACTCTCTGTGCACGCATTCTCTCTCTCTCTCTCTCTCTCTCTCTCTCTCTCTCTCTCCCTCTCCCTCTCCTCTGCTCCCCTCAATCTCTCTCTCTCTCTCTCTCTCTCAAAATAAACAGTTTTTTAAAATCCAACATTAGAACTTATCATTTTTAAAAAGGAGATGTTTTACTTATTTTAGTTTCAAGATACAATGCAAATGATACAGACATACAGTACAGCTTCTTTGTTACGGGCTGAATGCTTGTGTATCTCCCACCAAATTTATATGTTGGTCCTAACCCCCAGTGTACCTGTATTTGAAGATGGGGCTTTGCAGGAAGTAAAGTTAAATCAGGTCATAAGGGTGAGGCCCTGATCCAATAGGAATAATGTCTTCCAAGAAATGACAGCAGAGGGCTTGCTTGCGCCCCCTCTCTCTCCACATGCGTGCAATGAGGAAAGACCACGTAAGGGCATGGTGAGATGGTGGCTGTCTGCAAGCCAGGATGAGAGTCCTCACTGGACCCTGAATCAGCCGGCACCTTGATCTTGGACTTCTAACTTCTGACACAGTGATGAAATAAATTTCTTTTGTTTAAGCCGCCCCATCTATGGTAGTCTGTCATGAAAGCCTGAGCAGATAGACATTCTCCAAGTCTTTTTGGCCATTAAGTTTGTTATTAAAATATCACTGTTACATCCTCTGAGTTTTTCCATGTCAAAACAAAACAAAACAACAACAAAACCCTGCACTGTTTCCCAGAGAACTCTGAGGAAGGAAGGTCATATTTTTCTCTTTAAAATGTGTAAACGGTGTCAGCATCTTTTCTAAATCAATTAGCAGTAAAGTGCCTCTGGTTGCCCCAGTAGGTGTGTAGATGACGAAGCTTTGTTGTAAGGTAAGATGGCCAAAATTGGACTTAAGGTATTTTTAACTTACATATATTTTTAAATTTACACATGAATTTGTTTGCAAATGCAGTGCAAACTTCAAGCCCATAAGCCTCACAGCTGTTCTTCCCAGCTCTACTACACTGTTTGTAGTTGGAGCCCAAGTCTGAACCTCAGGTTATTTCAAGGCACACGGACAGTCATAGGGATGAAAGGCCATTTCCAGGACATCCAAACTCTCCACGAACCTGTAATCTGACTGTGTGAAGTAACAGGGGCACATGGCATGGGCTTGCTGATTGAGAGGTGGCAGCAGTGCTTAGGCATCGTAAAAGCGATTTGTTCAGGGTCTGGGGTAGATTTCAGTAAGTAAGCAGACTGCTTACTTATTCATATTCTGTCATCAAGTGAATGAAGTCCAAATTCCCAAACCTTTTTTTTTTTTTTTTAATATATCTTTAGGGACATCTGGGTGGCTCAGTCAGTTAAGCGTCTGACTCTTGATTTCTGCTCAAGTCATGATCTCACGGTTTGTGGGATCAAGCCCCGAGATGGGCTCTGTGCTGACAGTATGGAGCCTACGTGGGAGTCTCTCTCTCCTTCTCTCTGCCCCTCCCCCATTCTTGCATGCATGCTCTTTCTCTCTCTCTTAAAATAAATCAATAAACATTTAACAAATAAAATTTGTTTTAACATTCAGGTATAATCAATCTACAGTATGGTGTTAGTTTTGGGTGTACAATACAATGCTTCAACAATTCCTTAAATTACTCAGTGCTCATTGCAATAAGTGCATTCTTAATCTCCGTCATCTGTTTCACCCATCTCCCCGCTGCCCCCTGGCCACTTCCCCTCTGGCAGTTATCAGTTTGTTCTCTGTATTTAAGGGTCTCTTTTTTGTCTCTTTTTCCTTTGTTCATTTTATTTATTCCTTAAGTTACATGTGTGAGTGAAATAATATGGTATTCTCTTTCTCTGACTGACTTATTTCACTTAGCATTATACCCTCTAGCTCTATCCATGTTGTTGCCAACGGCAAGATTCATTCTTTCTTTATGGCTGAGTAATAGTCCTCTGTGTGTGTGTATCGCATCTTCTTTATCCATTCATCAAAGAGAATGAAAACACTAATTTGGAAAGGTATATGTACCTCCATGTTTATTGAAGCATTATTTGCAAATTCCCACAACTTTTTTTAAGGCTTCATTTTTTTTATTTTGAGAGAGAGAGAGTACGTGCACATGACCAGGGAAGGGGCAGAGAGAGAGGGAGAGACAGAATTCCAAGGAAGCTCCGTGCTGTGAGCACAGAGCACAATGAGGGGCTTGATCCCAGAAACTGAGATCATGATCTGAGCTGAAATCCAGAGTTGGACGCTTAACCGACTGATCCACCCAGGCACCCTATTGGCTTATTTTTAAAAACTGGAAGAGGGGCGCCTGGGTGGCGCAGTCGGTTAAGCGTCCGACTTCAGCCAGGTCACGATCTCGCGGTCCGTGAGTTCGAGCCCCGCGTCAGGCTCTGGGCTGATGGCTCGGAGCCTGGAGCCTGTTTCCAATTCTGTGCCTCCCTCTCTCTCTGCCCCTCCCCCGTTCATGCTCTGTCTCTCTGTCCCAAAAATAAATAAAAAACGTTGAAAAAAAAATTAAAAAAAAAAAAACTGGAAGAACTGGTTGCATTAGAATAATGTATATTCTTATGGATAAGTTATGAGGTTTCCAGGTCCCCAGTCTATGACTCCTTGATATCTCTGACCTGTCTTGTTCCACTCATTCATATTGTGGGTCATTTGAGATCAGAGACCTTTAAGAAGGTTGCTCTACACCAGTCTTCTCTTTCTCAGAAGCCATTGGCTGCTGGATCAGAATAACAGGCTAACATACTCTAAATGAGTCAACTTTTGTCATTATGTACACATAAATTATGAAAGAGGGGTTTCATTAGAGTGATTGTTTCTGTGTAGATCAGTCAAACAAAAACCCCTCCTTTGGAGAAACACAAACCCCTGGGTAGAAAGATACAGTCTCTGGAAGAAAGTCCAATTTTGCAACTTCAAATATATTTGCCTTTCTACTGGAATTTTAGAAACTTCTTAGATTTTATTAAATCAAGAATAAGTAAGCAAGCTTCTTAGCCACTTGGAGGACTCAGCAATACAGAGAGGTGGCATGGACAGGCTTAAAGTGTAAACAGAGGCAGGCGAGATTGGATAGGAAATGAAAAGAAGAAGAGGGGAAAAAAAAGAATGAGAGCCAAAGCTTTTCTACAAGAAAAGAGAAGGAATGAGCATCATAGGTTCCATTACCCTTTGTTTCAGAGCCATTTTGACGGACTTTTGTTTTGGGCTGCTATTGTTAATTAATCCACCAGGTGGTGCTCTGAAATACCAAATAAACTTCAGCCTTAAATTAAAAATTTATGTTGCCTAGACCTTCCAGTGTTGATCTTTATCAAAACTGAAATGATATATGTCTGATTATTCCTTCTTGAAAATATTTCTATTATATAAATACATAAAGTATTCTTATTATAAAGATGAAATTTAGGAGAAAAATTGGAGATTCATTTAAATTATGTTATTTTCATTTTTCTTAAAAGTGTCCTTATACTTTATAAAGTATAAATTTAAAAAATCAAGAGAATTGCAATGGATATTTGTACCCCAAAATACATATGTTTACATATTCTCCTCCCAGTTTCTTAGGGTTGAAGCTGGCCCCTGTTAGAGCCATCTGTCTCTGTTGTGTGTCTGTAGATACTATGGGATGCTGAGAAAAGTTCATTGAGGAGTCCAATTTCCTGAACTCCACCTGGAATCACCAAACACATTGGCTCCATGCTTCAAGTTTTGGTCTTTGCTTTTGGTCTACCTCTGTCCTCTGGGGACACCCCAGAAGCTGAGGTCTCTTTTCCTCTTTGCTACCTCCAAACACAAATTCCCAGACAGGTCTGACTCTCCTCCCCTTCTCATAGCCACTGGAGGTGAATTTAGACGATTTTTTTTTGAAGTCTCTAATTTATGGCACAATATTATTTAAAGAGGAAAAAATAAATGACAGGAGATCTGCATAGGGGGCTGTGTTCTCAAATGTTTCACATTAAATAATAATAATTATGACAAATGACAGTGTGAATATAGCAACAATATCTTTGGAGTCAGGTTGTCCAGAGTTCAGATCCTGACTACTGCCCCCTCCATGTCACCACATGATTACGACAAAACTAGTTAGCGTCTTTGAACCTCATTTTTTTTCTTCTGTATAATGGAAATTATGACTCCTACTTTGGTTGATGTGGGAGTAAGTGAGATCTCAATCTTAAAGCACCTAGTTCAGTAGGCTATCAATTTCAATACCATTTCCTTTCTCTTCCTTAGGTTATTCCTGTGTTCCAACTCAAAATTTGCTCAGTACCAATAATAGGGGCACTGCTTCACTCCCTTACTGCAGCTTGGTAATCTTTCCAAATTTTCCTGATGTAACCACTGCCTCGATCTCCACCATGTTGCTATTTCCAGTTCCTCATTGCCTCAAGCTTTGTGCTGCTGGAACTACCACCCCATGTGGCTTACTGTACCTCTTTGTGGCCTGCCTGCCTTCTAGAATGGCAGTTATCCCTAACAGCCTGCCCTCTGGGTACATCCTTCACTTCCATAGCCCAGTGAGATCCCCATTCCTGCTGCGGAGTTGACCCTCTGAATATCTGCCCTGTTGTTGAGGCCTCCTTTAAATCACTGGGCTTGATGATTTAGGAAAGGAGTTGCCCAGCTGCACTGTGCAGAGCATCTTTGCCACCTGGGCATGTGCAGAAAGGTGGTGATTTATAAATTGGACTTGGAAGATGGTCTGTCTGTCCTGACAGAAAGTGCTGGCCTCTGCTAGTACAGCTTGAGAGTCTGTAAAAGTTCCACCTGAGGTGTTGTATCATCATAAAGTCTGGGTCCTTTCAAGGCAGGAGTCCACTTAGGGGAGCCCCAGACATCAATGCCAAGGTTGTAACAGGAAGTCTGAAAGACAAAGTGAGGTCATCAACAGAAGACCAGGTAAAGAGCTCAGAAGCTGTGCGTCCTCAGAACAGGTGGTTCAAGCCCAAGGCCAAATATACTGACAGAATGAGTTACAGGAGCCTATGAAACTCAAAGCTGCCCTCTGGTGCTATAGTGGCTTAGCAGGACACTCCTATTTACATATATTTAAATACCAATCCAGTTGTTCCTAGATATAACTTTCTGTCATACTTGTGAAACTGTTTTGACGCTAAAAAGTACCCTTTAGAAAGTCCATTTATCTGAATTGTTTTTTACTCTGCAAACTTGTATAATGACCACAAATACTTTTTCTGCTATGAGGAATTGACTCAACTTATATAAAATTTAGCCTCATGCAGATTTTTACATTTAACACTTAAAATCCAAGCATTTAAAATTCAGAGAGAAGTAATAAACATATTTTAATAGAAACTCTGCAGACGTGCTACTTTATTAATTGTGGAAATGGTTGTGAAAATCTGCTACTTTTCATGGGGTTCCTAATTACAGACACAGAAATATTCTAGTAATTGGTATTTGGTCAAGCTCAGGATTCTGTGAAATTAGTTCTCAATGCAAATTTTATCTCCAAAACTTTGGTCTGCTCTCCACACACAGTAACACTGTTTGAGCAAATACCCAAAATGCATGTATAGTCCCAGTGATCTGAATGTCATAGTTTTAGGGAGGCCAAAGTAAGGTGCTTCAAGTCTCCAGAGCCCTTTCTTCTTTTTCTGCTCTGAAAAGTAACGCCATTGACAGGTCTGCAGTCCATTCCATGCAACCATGCTGTCTCTTTAAAACAAAACACTGATTATTCTGAATGCCCACTCCCCACTGATCCCCAGTTTTGATCATAAGGTATGTTGGTTTTATTTTAAGTTTTGCTTAACATGGAGCGCCTCAGGGGTTCAGTCAGTTAAGTGTCTGACTTCAGCTCAGGTCATGATCTTGCTGTTTGTGGGTTCCAGCCTGACGTTGGAGTCTGTGTTGACAGCTCAGAGCCTGGAGTCTGCTTCAGATTCTCTGTCTCCCTCTCTCTCTGCCCCTCCCCCACTTGTGCATACATGCATGCACTCTCTCTCTCTCAAAAAAAATAAATTTTTTTCAATTAAAAAAATAGTTTTTAAAAATTTTTAAGCTTTTTAAATTAAAAAAAAGCTTAACAGGAGCTTTAAAAATCAACGTAAAGGATGGATCTTAAGGACATGTTCAAAAAGCCAATCTCAAAGTGTTATATATTGTGTGATTATATAACATCCTCCAAATGAGAACAGACTGGTAGTTGCCTGGGGTTGCGGCTGGAGGAGGGGTGTGACATTTACGGATGGAAGTTTCTCTGTAGTGATGGAACCATTCTAGATCCTGATTGAAGTGTTGATTATCTGAATCTACACATGTGATAAAACTTCATAGGCCAGAAAAAGAAAAGGAAAGGAAAAAAAGAAAAAAGTGTACATAAAATCTGTGAAATCTGAATAAGATCTATACCTGAGTTAATAATATTGAACAACATCAATATCCTGGTTTTGAAAATGTGCTAAGGTCACATAACATCTTATTGTTGGGGAAGCTGGGTGGAGGGTACATGGGTAGCTCTACGAGTTTTATAGTTTTTTATGACCCTTAAACTGTTTCAGAGATAAAGATTTTTTTTTTTAAATCAATGGAAAGAAGTACTTACTTAGGTATGTGAAGGTTTTCTTTTTCTTTTTGTAATTTTTAAATGCCAGCATGTAAGTTCTTAGAATAATTGTATAAGACAGTGATACTAAATGCTTCAAGGAAAAGGAAAGGTTTGGAATAATTCATTTCAGTTTCCCAATAATGATTTCCTAAACAGTGTTTCCTTCTAGTGATAGTTTCTTCTCTCCCTCCTGTTCGTCCAATTTCTGTCCATCTCCCGTGTTCTTTTGTAACATATGAAAACTCTGTGCCTCCCTTTCTCCCATTGTCTTCTATTTTTTGTGCATAATGTAGTCTCCTAATAACCCTACAAAACCAAGACTAGGTCAATAACTTCCATTTATAGTTATGACTTTGGTCCCTAGTCTGTGTGTACTTCTGAGTATTTCTGGGGAGAGGATGAGTTATTGAAAGAATCTTGACTAGCTGGGATAGTGGGACAGAGAAGAGAATTTCTTTTTATTTAACATTTACTAAGGGTAAGAACTTCAACATTTAAACCTCTGATTTTTTTTTTTTTTTTGCATGGCAAGAATGTGTCTAGACTAAAAAAAATATTTATTAAAACTACAAGTGAGTAAAGGTATTTCCGGCTGCCCCCAAATCTCCATGTGGTTCACTTTTAGAAATGTTCTTTAGGAGGCACCTGGGAAGGGACTGGAACAAACAAGAAATAAGATGGTAATATTTTCTGTAACATTGGTCTTGGTCAAAATGTTGACAATATAAGGTCACACTCAAAATTGCTAATTTTCTCATTCCAATGCAAAGACTTCTCCTTATTGCTGAGGTCAAAGTAGATCCAAAATTGTTTTAGGGTTCATGTTTACCTGAATCTTTAGGTCAACGTGATACCAAATCTCAAGACAATCTCTGGTATATTTTTATTCTGTCTTTAAAGGGAAAAATTGTGGATGCAGAAGTTTTCTGTTTGATATTCAAGAATGATTTTACATTGCTCAACTATATAAACAAACTTTGGAGATTCTTGGAAATGAGTTGCTAAATTCAATTTTCTTCTCCAAAGAAGTCTAAATTCTTCTCCAAAGGCTTTAGAAATTTGGGGGTCAAAGAAGGGCCAGGATAAGAATTGCAATTGCAGCTACATGGAGTGTCTGTGTGGAATGGAGAATATGACTTCTTTTATTAAATATGACACAAGAAATAATTACCAAACTGCACCCTGGCGTCTCCTGGTATATAATACAGTTTGGCATTGTGGAGTAATAGTAGTAGCAGATGAATCATGAAATTAAGATCTATGAAATATCAATCAGATCCTTTCAAATATCATCAGTGTCTGCATATCCTCTCTGCCCTTCATTGATTTTGAAATAAAGGAAAAAAGTTACTCTGGTTCTAGAGAGCCCTATAAAAATGAATACACGGACCCCTGGGTGGCTCAGTCAGTTGAGTGTCTGGCTCTTGATTTCAGCTCAGGTCATGATCCCAGGATCGTGGGATCGAGTCCCGTGTTGGGCTCTGTGCTGAGGGTAGAGCCTACTTAAGATTCTCTCTTTCCCTCTGCCCCTTCCCTCATCTCTAAGATAAAATTTAAAATTTTTTTAAAATGAAAAAAAAATCTCTGGGTGGAGTTCTGATTGCTTAAAACTTGGATAGCATTGTCATTCCTTTCTCAGAGTCTCTCTAGACATTCTAGAGATATCTTAAATGATCCTAAATATCCTGAATGATGATTTGGGAATCCCTAGAATGTAGACTTTTCAAAGACAGTGACTTTGTGTTCCATGCCATGTTTCTGGTGCTGGAACAGTGCTGGACACAAGAGTTCAATAGCCGTTTGTTGAGTTGGATTGGTAACTTAATATTGGGAAGAGAACTTTGTCTCTCTGCTCAGACTGACCTTGGTTAGGAGCCTGACATAGCCACTGGGTGACTTGGGGCAAGTTATTTCACTTCCCAGAACTTCAACTTTCTTGTGTATAAGGTGCTGTCCAGACTAGTTGCGATAGCATGCACAAAGTACAGAGCACAGAAGTTGAGAATTACGTGGTGTTTAGTGAATGATTGTTCCCTCATTAACTCACATTCATCCCATCCTTTTTCTGTTACAGCTTTCTATTTTTCAAAATGCAATTGATTCAAAAGGAAGTATTTTCAGAGAAGACTATCATGACTTCTAAGAGGAGTCTCTAGAAACCAAATTCTGAGCAGGGGAACTGATTCCTTCCTGATTTCCTTAGCTTTACTAATCCTAAATCAACTAACCACTTCTGCATTGGGTCTATGTCAATGTAAACATGGAAAACATCACATTCTAGATTTCCACCATCCTTCACATATGTTATTTTCAGGCAGGAGGGGAAATTTGGGTTTACTTATTTGTTTTATTTTATTTTCTACATATCAAGTAGATTGATACATGGACCTCTTGGAGGTCTAGGGTGACCCAAGGAGCTAAAAAATGAAGACCTTTTTTCCCTTTGACATTTCGTGGTTGATTTATTAAATTCCTCAAACAGGTCATTTCCAAGCATTCTAGTCTTTTAGGTTGATCATGAGTTCTCACTATCATTTGCTTGTGGTAAACCTTAAATCCCTCATTTACTTTATTAACTAATATTGTAATGAATTATTGATTGCTCACTGTGTATCTGTGCATTCTAGTGCTGTGAGGCATAACTAAAAATAAGAAACAAATTGAGGTTATGGGATTAGTTCTCAGGGAGAAAATAACCCTAAAATTTTTAACATGTATTTATTGTATTGTATGTTTACAAAGTGCCTTGTGTAAATACAGGTATTAAATAAGTAGTTATTAATATAATTACTAGATGTAACTAAACTGAAAAGACAAATCCTATATACATCAGACAACTAGGAAAAATTATTTGGGAATATAAGCATATGCTTGACAGTGTGGTAGACTATATTTGCATATTATTTCAAAACTTTTTATTACTGAAGTACAGTTCACACACACACGTATACACACACACACACACACACACACACACACACACACACACACATAGTTTTGAGCGTACAACATAGTGATTTGACAATTCTGTATGTTATGCAATGCTCACTACAGTAAATGCAGTTATCAGTTGTCACCATACAACATTACTACAATGTCACTGACTATATTCCCTATGCTGTACTTTTCATCTCCATGACTTACTTATTTTATAACTGAAAGTTTATACCTCTTCTCCTTTACCTATTTATCACATCCCCCCTGCCGCCTTCTCCCCTCTGGCAGCACCAGTTTGCTCTCTGTATTTATGAGTCTCTTTCTGTTTATTTATTCATTTGTTCTATTTTTGAGATTCCATATGTAAGTGCAATCATATGGTATTTGTCTTTCTCTGACTTATTTCATTTAGCATAATACTCTCTAGGTCCATTCATGTTGTCACAAATGCCAAGATCTCATTCTTTTTTACAGTTAATATTACATTATATATATATATATATATATATATATATATATATATATATATATATCTCCATGTGGTCACAAATGGAAAGATCTCATTCTCTTTTTACTTTATTTATTTTATTTTTTAATGTTTATTTATTTTTGAAAGAATGAGAGAGACAGAGCATGAGTAGGGGCAGGGCAGAGAGAGAGAGGGAGACACAGAATCTGAAGCAGGCTTTAGTCTCTGAGCTGTCAGCACAGAGCCCTATGCAGGGCTTAAACTCACGAACTACAAGATCATAACCTGAGCTGAAGTCGGGCACTTAACCTACTGAGACAGCCAGGCATCCCAAGATCTCATTATTTTTTATGGCTGAGTAATATTCCATTATATATATATATATATATATATATATATATATATATATATATATATAATACACACATTTTCTTTATCCATTCATCTATCAATGGACACTGGGCTGCATCCATAATTTAGCTATTGCAAATAATACTACAGTAAACACAGGGGAATATACATCTTTTCAAATTAATGTTTTCATATTCTTTGGGTAAATTCCCAATAGTGGAATTACTGGATCATATGGTAGTTCTACTTATAACTTTTTGAGGAACCTATATACTGTTTTGTACAGTGGCTGCACCAGTTTGTTTTCTCACCAACAGTGCCAGAGGGTTCCCTTTTCTCCACATCCTTGCCAACACCTATTGTTTCTTGGGTTGTTGATTTTAACCATTCTGACAGGTGTCAGGTGATATCTTGTTGTGGTTTTGATTTCCATTTCCTTGATGATGAGTAATGTTGAACATCTTTTCATGTGTCTGTTGGCCATCTCTCTTGTTTGGAGAAATATCTATTTATGTCTTCTACCCATTTTTGATTGGATTATTTGTTTTTGGATGTTGAGTTTTATATGTTCTTTATATATTTTGGATACCAGCCCCTTATCAAATATGTCATTTGCAAATGTCCTCTCCTATTCGGTAGATTTTTAGCTTTGTTGGTTGTTTACCTTTGCTGTGAAGAAGGTTTTTATTTTGATGTAGTCCCAATGGTTTATCTTTGCTTTTGTTTCCCTTGTCTGTGGAGATATATCTAGAAAAATGTTTTTATGGCTAATGTCAGAGAAATTACTACCTGTTCTCTCTTCTAGGCTTTTTGTGGTCTCACATTTAGGTCCTTAAACCATTGAGTTATTTTTTCATATGGTGTAAGAAAGTGGTCCAGTTTCATTCTTTTGCTTGTAACTGTTCCATTTTCCCAACACCATTTGTTGAAGCGATTGTCTTTTCCCATTGCATATTCTTGATACCTTTGTTGAAAATAAACTACCATATAATTGTGGGTTTATTTCTGGGCTCTCTATTCTGTTCTGTTGATCTGTGTGTTTGTTTTTGTGCCAGTACCAAACTGTTTTTGACTACTACAGCTTTGTAGTATGTCTTGAAATCTAGGTTTCTGATACCTCCATTGTTGTTCTTTTTTAAGATTGCTTTAGCTACTCAGGATTTGTGGCTCCATTCAAATTTTAATATTATTTCTTCTAGTTCTATAAAAAATGCTGTTAGTATTTTGATAGGAGTTTCATCAAATGTGTAGATTGCTTTGGGTAGTGTGGACATTTTAACAATATTTGTTCTCCCAGTCAATGAGCATGTAATGTCTTTCAATTTCTTTCATTAATGTTTTATAGTTTTCAGAATACAGGTCTTTTACCTCCTTGGTTAAGTTTATTCCTAGGTTTTTAATTATTTTTTGGTGCAGTAAAAATGGGACTGCTTTCTTAATTTCTTTTACTGGTACTTCGTTATTAGTGTATAGAAATGCAATGGATTTCTGTATATTGATTTTGTATCCTACAACCTTATTGAATTCATTTATCAGTTCTAGTAGTTTTTTGGGTGGGTCTTTAGGGTGTTCTATATATAGTATCATGTCATCTGCAAATAACTAAAGTTTTGCTTCTTCCTTATCAAATTGAATACCTTTTATTTCTTCTTCTTGGCTGATTGCTGTGGCTAGGATGTCCAGTACTATATTGAATAAAAGTGGTGAGTGGACATTCTTGTCTTTTTCCTGATTTTAGGGGAAAAGCTCTCAGGTTTTCACCATTGGATATGATGTTAGCTGTGGGTTTTTCATACATGGCCTTTATTATATTTAGTTATGGTCCCTCTAAACCTACTTTATTGTGGGTTTTTTATGACGAATGGATGTTGTACTTTGCCAAATGCTTTTTCTGCATGTACTGAAATGATCATATGGTTTTTATCCTTTCTCTTACTGATGTGATGTATCACGTGGATTGATTTGTGAGTATTGAACCACGTTTGCATCCTGGGAATAAATCCCACTTGATCATAGTGAATGATTTTTCATATATATATTGTTGGATTTGGCTTGCTAATATTTCATTGAAGATTTTTGCATCTATGTTCATCAGAGATATTGTCCTGTAGTTACCTTTTTTGATGGTATCTTTATTTGGTTTTGGTATCAGGGTAAATGCTGGCACCAAAGAATGAATTTGGAAGCTTTCCTTCCTCTTGTATTTTTTGGAATAGTTTGAGAAGAATAGGTATTAACTCTTCTTTAAATGTTTTGTAGATTAAAAAAATAATAAACGTTTTGTAGAATTCCCCTGTGAAGCCATTTGGTACTTGACCTTGTTTGTTGGGAGTTTTTTGATTACTGATTCCATTTCTTTGCTGGTAATTGGTCTGTTCAGATTTTCTATTTCTTCATGATTCAGTTTTGGGAGGTTATAAGTTTCTAGGTATTTATCCATTACTTCTAGATTATTCAATTTGCTGGCATATAATTTTTCATAGTACTGTTTTATAATCCTTTGTATTTCTGTGGTGTCAGTTGTATTTCTCCTCTTTCATTTCTGATTTTGCTTATTTGAATACTGCCTCTTTTTTTTTCCTGATGAATCTGGCTAAAGGTTTGTCAATTTTGCTGATCTCTTCAAAGAACCAGCTCCTGGTTTCATTGATCTGTTCTTTTTTTTTTTTTTTTTTTTAGTTTCTTTTTTTAAGTTTTATTCAAATTCCATTAGTTAACATCAAGTATAATATTAGTTTCAGGTGTAAAATTTAGTGATTCAACATTTCCATACAGCATCTGGTGTTCATCACAACACGTGCATACCTTAATGCCCATCACCTATTTAACCCATTGCCCTACACACATTGCCTCTGGTAACTCTCAGGTTGTTCTCTATAGTTAAGAGTCTGTTTCTTGGTTTGTTTCTCTCTCTCCCTTTTTTCCCCTGTGCTTATTTGTTTTGTGTCTTAAATTCCATGTATAAGTGAAATTATATGGCATTTGTCTTTTTTTGACTGTCTTATTTTGTTTAGCATAATACTCTCTAGCTCTATTCACATCATTACAAATGCTAAGATTTCATTCTTTTTTAGGACTAAGTAATATTCTGTTATATATATATGTGTGTGTGTGTGTGTGTGTGTGTGTGTGTGTGTGATATAATATATATTCTGTTATATAGAATATATATATCACATCTTCTTTATCCATTCATCAATTAATGGATGCTTGGGCTGTTTCCATAGTTTGGCTACTATAGATAATGCTGCTATAAACATTGGGGTGCATGTATTCCTTCAAATTTATTTTTGTATTCTTTGAGTAAATACCTAGTAGTGCAATTGCTGGGCTGTAGGCTAGTTCTATTTTTAACTTTTTGCAGAATCTCTGTACTGTCTTCCAGAATGGCTCTATTAGTTTGCATTCCTACCAACAGTCTTCACATCCCCACCAACACTAGTTGTTTCTTGTGTTATTAATTTTAGCCATTCTGATATGTGTGACGTGATACCTCATTGTGTTTTTTAAATATTTATTTATTTATTTATTTTGAGAGAAAAAGAGAGAGTGGGGAAGAGGCAGAGCGAGAGGGAGAGAGAGAATCCCAAGCAGGCTCCATGCTGTCAGCACAGAGCCTGACATGGGGTTTGATCCCAAGAACCATAAGATCATGACCTGAGCTGAAATTAAGAGTCAGACACTTAACGAACTGAGCCATCCAGGTGCCCTGTCTCATTGTAGTTTTGATTTGTATTTCCCTGATGCTGGGTGAAGGTGAGCATCTTTTCATGTGTCTGTTAGCCAGCTGTATGTCTTCTTTGGAAAAGTGTCTATTCATTGGAACATAAGTGTTGATAAGCCCTGTAGAAAGGTACTAGAAATTACCAGGTCTACAAAAGCATAGCAAACTCTAATTCAGTATTTTCCTAAATGTCAAAAATTCCTAGGGATCATCAAGGGTACTTGTTAAAAATACATTTCCAGGCCTAACCCCAGATGTCCTGAACCAGAGCTTCCAGGAGAATGGCTTGAATTCTACATTTTTAATGAGTGCACCTGATGACTCTTTATGACTAAGTAATTTTGGAAAAGGCTGCTTTAGTGCAACCCAGTCTGGAACCAGAATTCAAATTCTCTTACCCAAGAGGTGAGACAAGGCTGGGAAACAGGGCTTTAAGATTCAGGGGGCGCTATATAAAAAGTATATCAGGAAGGGATCCTGGAAGCAAGATACAGCCTTGAGAAATAAGACTGCCATGTTCTAGATATGAGAATTAGGGCTCCAGTGAACCACACCATTAAAGGCAAGACTAGTGCTTGTGAAATCTTGAGAGACAAGCACCCTGGTCAGATAAATGTGGTCATGGCTAAAACTCCTAACCTCTTAATGCAAATGAAAGATTCAGGCTCCTGTGGTATGCCTGTCTGACAGCCTGTGGGAGTTGTGGGTATGGCCATACCCTTGTGGATAAGCAGCAGATGATGTCTCTCTTGAGAAGGATCTTGTACTGCATGGCAGCCACTGGGGCAAATGGATGGTCCTCAGGAGACTAAAATTCACCAAGGAGTCTGCACAGGCAGTGAAGTCACTGCAGTTTTTCCTCAAGGCTTTATTCTTTGGGTCTACATGTAAAAGGGTCTGGTGAAGCTTCTTGTGAAGGTCCTTGAAGCTTCACCCTCCAGAGTTCATCAGGGTCATGGTGGCTATAAGCATGTGCCAGATCTCTGTAAGGTGTAGGCAGATCTCAGAGGACTTTGAATAGTGCTGTGAAGCCTAGGAGATCCTTCTCATAAGACGGATTTAGTTTTCTTCAGCCTCAGAGGATATCCTGAAAATGCACATTACTCTCAGGTGAGGTTTGAGTGGTCAGGTGGAGGTAAACATGAGATGTAAGGAGATGATTAATGGTTTCTATTGGACCAAGAGTAGAAACTTTTATATTGGTAAGTAGTACATTTTGACTTTTATCATTTTTATAGACTGAATGTTTGTGTCTCTCCCCTCTCTTCAAATTCATATGTTGAAACCTAATCCCTGATGTGATGGTGTGTAGAGGCCTTTGGGAAGTGATTAAGTCATGAGGGTAGAGACGTCATGGATAGAATTGGCACCCCTATAAGGTGCTCAAGAGATCAGAGTTCCCCATTCCACGCAGCAAAAACATGGCCTATGTGAACAAGGTAGTGAGTCCTCACCAAACACTGAATCTACTGGCACCTCGACCTTAGACTTTCCAGTCTCCAGAACTGTGAGAAATAATTTGTGCTGTTTATAAGGCACCCAGTCTATGATATTCTGTTATAGCAGCCTGAATAGACTAAGAGAAGTCATAAGATAAATAATAGAAATTACACCCTCTTTTTAAAAATTCTCAGTCTGTTAAGTGTCTGACTTTAGCTCAGGTCACGATCTCACAGTTTGTGAGCTTAAGCCCTGCGTCAGGCTCTGTGCTGACAGCTCAGAGCCTGGAGCCTGCTTTGGATTCTGTGTGTGTGTGTCTCTCTCTCAAAAATAAATAAATAAGCAAACATTTTTTTTAATTAAAAAAAAGGAAATTCAAATAATAGGGGTGCCTGGGTGGCTCAGTCAGCTAAGTGTCCAACTCTTGGTATTGGCTCAGGTCATGATCTCACGGTTTGTGAGATCAAGCCCCGCCATGGGCTCTGTACTGATAGCACGGAGCCTGCTTGGGATTCTCTCTCCTTCTCTGGCCCTCTCCCACCCTCTCTCACAATAAATAAATAAACTTAAAAATTTTTCAAATAATAGCCTGATGTATCTTTCTAAATTGTGATAAATTTGTTTGCCTCTCTCAACAGGAATCTCTCATTATCCTCTTCTTGGCCAAAAGACAAGATAGAATTTCTGGTTCACTGTTTCTTATGCTGATACTACAGGTTATATTATGTTTTGCATCCTAAGCTTCCCTTTTAGAATCAGTAAATAACTATTTGAGTAAAATTGATTGAATGAATTAGAAGACTTGGTTCTCTTCATCTTTCGGAATACTCTCTGCCAGTCACACTCCTTTGTATCGCTTATAACCATGTAAAAATCGCTTCCTCTATGAAATCTCAGACGATTCCTCTCTCTGTGTGTGACCTCTGCATCCTTTGAGACCCCATAGCACATTGGTTTATAAGTCTTTTGTGGCACTTCGCTATTTATATTCCTCCTTTTACTTTTCAACATTTAACATGTCTCTATGTAATATTTATTGATAATCCTCCTGTCCCTTCCACAAAGGAAGCCTGTAGAAGAAATATAAGTCAGAAAATGATAATGAAAGCAAAATAAAGATAGGACTATAAGATAAAGCCAACTGTTACAAACATTTAGTGGATACTTGCCATGTCCCACATGCCAGATGGTCTCTGCTCTCCTGGAACACAGAATTGAGTCAGGGCAAGCCTGTGACTTATGGACCAGTTCAACCCTCAGAAGTACTCAGAGACTAGCTTCAAACCATTATTAGAAGTTTGGTATTAGTAGTTTAGCTCCCTACCCACCTATCTTCTCACTAATTTACCCACTCTTACTAGTGTTGTTGCTAGAAGATGGGCAACAGTGTATTCTCAACCATGCTAGGATTTTTCATTAAAGGACTTCCTTTCTAACTTCACAGATATCTCGGTAGCTCTTTACCAAGATTTCTTCAAGGTTTAAGGGTTTCTGTGCCAAGACTATAAGACCACTCATATAATTACGCTAGGAAGACGGGGTATCCCTCAATTTTTCCATGGAATTTCCATTCCAGCTTGTGAGTACTTAATATACATTATCTGGTAAAATCCCTGGCAGTTCTTCATTAGTTACAGCTGCCTCTGTAAAAGAAACCTCATTTATAAGCTGTTTTCTCTACATTGGCTAAATGGCAGTAAATAAGATAATGATCATCATTTTCCAAATGTCATAAGAGCAGCTGATGGCACCAACCTAGTCATTTATGGCTCCAGGGCAAACTATGGGTGGAATGTTATGACTGTACAAATATGTGAAAATGTAGATTATTACCATAGCAATGTAAAAAGCTACAGATTTTCCCCTAACTGGTACCTAGTTTCTGTATTTTAACCAAAATAATTATGGAGGAAAGTCCCTTCTAGACCGTTTTAAAAGCAAAGCATTTGCATTAGGAGCTTTTTTTAAACATAAAAATATTTACTTTAATTTTCAATTGATATCTTTATGTATGAAGCAAGAATAAGGAAAAGTATAATTTCAGTATAATTTTGATTCTAATAGACCTTTTAAAATAGTATTTTTATTATAATAACTATCACCTCAGATAATAACTAGTAATTAGAATTTTTTCTCACAGGACTTATTTCTTCAAAAATGCTGAATTTTTGCTGCTCTACTTTCAAAATTTGACTAAGTTGCTAATTTAAGATCATGAGTTTAAGTGCTCTTCCATGAATTAGAATTTTACTCCCAGGCAGCTCTAAGCAATGTTAATTTCCTGAGTCTTTTTCCCCCTTAGGTAGTAAAGTCAGTTACTTTAACATAGCAAGAAGGTATTAGATGCTACCCCTAAAAGAGGCAGGTATATGCATTTACGTATACTAGGATATTTGCCATCATCATTTTTGGGCTTTTTCCTGAGGCCAGGGGGCATCTGGTACAGTGTGGGGTGGAAGAATGTCAAGAGGCATCCAGGCAGGCTGGGTTGATGTGGACAGCAGTGTGCAGGGTCAGCCTATGATCCAAAGGTCAGGCAGAGTCGAATCCAAGAGGTCATTAGGTGATGCTTGGAACAAATAAGGGAAACCACCAGCAAATCCAAAGGGAAATAAGTCAGGAACCTGGGAGTGACTGCTAGAGGGATCCAAATAAATTTGCAAAAAAGTTTTAGGCAAATACTGAGTAAACACCTGGCCATGTTTCCCAAGGTGTTCTGACCACAACTTAGTAAGAGCTACATTTTATATCACAGCCTAACACACATTGACACACAGCCTTCACTGTGTCAGAGTTTTACCAAGATCCTTACCCTCACCTTGGGTAGAGGCACTCAGAAATTTTCCATTTTCTTAGGTTCTATTCTATTTCATTTGAAGATGTTGATAGGAGACTTACAAAATTGCTTTCATGATCTGTTAATTGATAGAAAAACATAGCTTAAAATGTACTGTCTTGGGGACCGGGGGGATAGAATAAAGAGAGTAAAAAAAAAAAAAGGACTAAAAGGCTGGAGTACATGGTTTCTGGTTTCAAGGAGATGGAAAGTTCCTTAGGAAGTTACAATGTAACAGGTGAAACAACAAAATGACACATTTAAAGTAGAAAAAATGGAAGCAAGCAAATTAACAGGAAAATTAATATTAGTACAAGTTAGTTATAGCAGTGTCGGCTTGAGATGTGCATAGCTAAGGTCAGCAATGAGGCCCTTCATAGACGGAGTTAACATCTTACTCATCTCCATAGCCCTTTACTGCTTAACATTCTACCTTACATTATGTTGTAAATAACTTAGCACAATGAAGATACAAGGCATTGTTGTTATTCCAGGTGTCCCTATAGGGCTGAAGTTAAAATTCTAATTTTTTTATTTAGTAGAATAGCCCTAAATTATTTCCCATGACACTTTGGTAGAAATTAGTTTATGAAATTACTGTAGTTATTTGGCCTTGGATTGGCTCCAAGGCTACGGATGGTGAATATTAAGGGGAAACCTTAGCAAAGTGCCAGGGAGCTTCAGAGACACCCTAAGAAAGGAAATACATATCAGAGCACTGAAGTCAAACTCATCTACTTAAATAATCTTACCTCAAGTTATTCTGCCTACACCACTCACTGCACATTTACTGAAATTGTATCTGGTAGTTGTCTCCTTTCATTTTTTAAATGGTGTTGTTTCCTCAATATCTCCAACACAAATAGATTTTATTGTTACTTTTCTTTTTTTTTTTAATTTTTTTTAAGGTTTACTTATTTTTGAGAGAGAGAAAGAGAGAGACAGAGCATGAGCAGGGGAGGAGCAGAGAGAGAGGGAGACACAGAATCTGAAACAGGTTCCAGGCTCTGAGCTGTCAGCACAGAGCCCGACACGGGGCTCAAACTCACAACAAACTGTGAGATCATGACCTGAGCCGAAGACGGACGCTCAACCGACTGAGCCACCCAGGCGTCCCTTATTGTTACTTTTCAAGACTAGGCACAATGGGTTCCTTCCAGTTTCCCACCACCACCAAATCTACAATGTTGATACATAGACAATGTGCAAGAATTACTTGTGAGTGAAAAATACATAAAACTCTATACAATTAGAAGTTATCTCTGTCTTGCTCATTTTATCTTTAGCCTAGCACATAATAATCATTTTATATGAATAAATAAAATTATTTTAGCAGTCTCTGAATTCCACACCCCCTTTTCTTTCAGGGCTGGAAAAACCACCATCTCTGACAACTTAAATTCTCATTTCCTTGTATTCATCACATTTGTAAGTACACAACAGAAGCATTAACTTTTTCAGTTAAAATTCTGGCAGGGAGGGCGCCTGGGTGGCTCAGTCGGTTAAATGTTGGACTCTTAGTTTCTGCTCAGGTCATGATCTCACAGCCTTTTGTGGGTTTGTGTCCCACATCGGGCTCTGCACTGACAGTGCGGAGCTTGCTTGGGATTCTTTCTCTCTTGGCTTCTCCCCTACTTGCACTGTCTCTCTCTCAAATAAATAAATACACTTAAAAAAAAAATCTGGCAGGGAGCTACAATCAATGATTATACACCATAAGTGACTTTGATATTTGTGATCAGCTCTAGGGGACTAGTTGAACCTGACCACAAATTACCCAATGACATGAGATGGTTCATAGTATGAACTCCTTTTTTGAAGTTATAAGTTAAATAATCTCTATATGTCAGCATAGAAGATGATGTATTTAAGAACTCCAAGTGTCTTTCATACTCAGTTATCCATAGTCTTTATTCAGGGTTGTTGTCAGTAATTGCTTAGATGAACTATGAGGCAATATTCATATGTTCCTGTGGTAATTTAGACAGGTTCTTCCACACTGAAAAATGTCTATACTGTTCTTCCACCAAGGAGAACTCTTGATGTAGCTGGGAAGAAGTTTGGAAAGGAAAAATCTTTCTGTGTAATAATGTTGCACCAACACTGGAATGTATTTCTGAATTGCAACCCACCAATTCTGGGTTTCTATCCACCACATTATATTTATTTTTATTAATTACGTAAAATGTTTTTCAATATACCATGAAAAAGAAAAAAAATTAAAATAGCACTTCCTTTTTAATTTACTGTTCTCCTAAAACATCATTTTAAGAAGTCCCTAGTATTCCACCTAAGGAACAGATTATAATGTAAATAAGTTTAAAATAGAATTTGCAACAACAATATATCTTATTCAAGCATCCATAGTTTCTGCCAAGATTTCATTCTCAGCTGCTAGGAAAAGAACTCTCCACACAAAGAAATGTCAACTGCAGATAAGATAAATGGTTTAAATATGATCTCATTGAAAGTCTGAGTCTTTTCTAAAATATCAAGGATCTTTGTGCCAGGGAGTATAAAGACAGAGGAAGTTCTTTGTCATCTTGGCACTCACCAAGGGAGTAGCCCAAACTACTGTGTTAATTTCTTTAAGGCTTAGGTGGTACCTAGATGTCAAACTGATAATTTACTCTTTCAGGAAGTTTTTAAGACTGAGAAATCTACTCTGTGATACAAGGTACCTTAGCAAGCTAGATAAGAAAAATAGCAAGACTTTGTAGGATCTTTCTAGATTATATTTAATAACACTATTATACTTAATTTATAACTATAAATCATACTTATAAATAAATTTGTAAGTATAAATCCAGTCATTTTTAAGCAGCTACTCTTTGCTGGAATTGGGGCACAAGTATGAGTAAGACCTAATTTTCTAAGGAAGAGAGCTTTTAATCTTAATTGACAAAGTGAATCATCATTTGTAAATGCTTCTGAAGAGTATAAATTATTACAAATAACATTTGTGGGTTTTTAATTCATTGTTATACACATCTGTGGCACAGATGGCCTGGGCTGCTTCTTGCAGAGTATTATACTTCTTCTGTCTTGAAGTTCCAATTCTTGGAACTTTGGGTTGATTCCATATTTGCAAGTCCTTAGTAATAAATTATCAAAAAGAAATGTTTAATAACTATATACAGACAGTTGTATTTGATGTCCACATTGATCATCACCAGGTTTGTGCCATTTCTTAAGGTCCCATAAAAACACATGCTCTTTCAGATAAGGATTCTACCATTATATCACACTCCATAGCCCACTGATAGATATCCTATCACCTGCTCCTAAGGTTGATGGCTCCCTGTTCAAGAGGGTCTTTTGTCTTCCTGGGAGCATTAGCTACTTCTTTTTTCTTTCAATGATTTGTCAGATGTTTATTAACCACCTACTCTATGGCACTGCTGCTCTCTGCTATAATACTACATGTCTTGTGCCCAAGGCATTACCCTGCCTTTTTCAAAGTCACTGTTTTGATCATTGTTCCAGCACATGTCCTAAATACACTGGGGATTTTTCCTGGGACTTGGACTAATGGTAAAGTAAGGTAACTCAGATTTAAATGAATATAGTATGTTTTACTTGATGGAACCAATGAAAATTACAAGCATTTAAAAATTTGAATTACTTTAATAAGGGCAGAGTAATTTCCTAAATTAATTAATATATCATTTATTAACTTCCATTAAACCCTTGTTAATTAAATGGAGTGGTAAAGTTAAATAAAAAGATGGATAATTTCCTAAAGGAGATGAAATTGTGATTTAAATATCTTTCTTAATTGGCTTAATAGGCAAGCACACTACCATATAATCCATCCAGGATTTGGAACTGCAGCATGATGAAAGACTCCACACAGGTAGAGCATTATGTGAGCAGGAGACACCGAGGATTATTTCCAGAGAATGACTGTACTCTGTTTTACTCTATTTCAGTGGTTATAAACTTTTTCTTGGTCAAGAACTCAATATACATACATCAACTAATGTTTACCAATTATCTCTTGTATGCCAGGCATTGAGGGAATGGGAGCTACGGATTTATTTGAACAAAAATAGATCTCTTTGAAATTTTGGTGAAAGCTAGGAATGCCTTTCAACAGAAAAAAAATAAAACATATACATGCATATTCACGCAAGATTTTGCACAGACTCTCAGGAGGAATATAGACCTTAGAAGTTCATCCATGGGCCCCCTGAGATCTGTGGATTTAATTTAAGGACTGCTGCCCTGTTTGAAATTATCCAAGCTAGAAATGATGTATGTGTGTCTTCGGACAAGGCACTTAACCTCTCTAGGCTTCTTTTTTTTATTCGTTTGTTTGTTAAGTGAGGGCTGTAGATGAGTCTTCCATTTCTAAAAATCTGTTTGTGAACAGGTGCTGCAAATATGCTTTTCTATCGATGTCATTTACCTCTCTGTTGCTCATATTTGTCTGGGGATAGAAAAGAATAATACAAAACAGAGCGTAACAAGATAGAGTAGGAATCAGAGAATCTTCTGGAATTTAGAGACCATATAAACTTTTTGATGAGAAGAGGCAGTAGCAGTCCAGATGGTAAATGGCCCGTGGTGAGTGAATGTCAGAGTTAGGACCTGGCTCTGTATTTCCTGACCTCAATAATGCCACAGCTGTTTCCATAATGCCATAGCACGTATAAAGATTTATCCCCCACTAATGCCCATAAAGTGGTTACACTAGATTAATAATTGTCTTCTTAAATTAATATGCTAAATCCCAGTTGTTTGCATGCTGAATTAAGATATTTATCTTTAAGTAGAGGTAGTACTAATGGAAATATTTTATAGACTTGGCATGAAAGACACTTGGTATCAAAGACACTTATAAAATTCAAGGATATTTAGGACATCCAAAAAGCTGTATTAGTGGCAATAACCCTAGTGTTGTTGGTTGGGTTGTGTTCCCCCCAAATTTATACATTGAAGTCTTAACCCCCAGTACCTCCGAATATGACCTTATTGGGATATAGGGTCATTACAGAGGTAAGTTAAAATGAAATTTTTAGAGTGGACCCTAATCCAATATGACTGGTGTCCTTATAAAAAGGGAAAATTTAGGGGCACCTGGGTGGCTCAGTCAGTTAAGCATCCAACTTCGGCTCAGGTCATGATCTCGTGGTCCATGAGTTTGAGCCCCACATCAGGCTCTGTGCTGACAGCTCAGAGCCTGGAGCCTGTTTCAGATTCTGTGTCTCCCTCTCTCTCTGACCCTCCCCTGTTGATGCTCTGCCTCTCTCTGTCTCAAAAATAAATAAACATTAAAAAAAATTTTTTTTAAATAAAAAGGGAAATTTTAGAGACAGGCACTAACACAGGGAGAACACTATGTAAACATGAAGGCAGAGATCCAGATGATAGGTATATGCACGAGTAAATACTTGCAGAAGGTGATAGTTGAGCCTGTTATAAAAGACTAACATGTAAGTAACTTATCCCTATCACTCATTCAATCTCACCATTGGAAATGTTGACAGTCATATAGTAATGTGATTTTATTTTATTTTATTTTTTTTTTTTTAACGTTTATTTATTTTTGAGACCAGGAGAGACAGCATGAATGGGGGAGGGTCAGAGAGAGAGGGAGACACAGAATCTGAAACAGGCTCCAGGCTCTGAGCTGTCAGCACAGAGCCTGATGTGGGGCTCGAACTCATGGACCGCGAGATCATGACCTGAGCCGAAGATGTATGCTTAACCGACTAAGCCACCCAGGCGCCCCGAGTAATGTGATTTTAAAAAGGTTCCATTTATTAAGTGTTACAATGTGCCAAATATTATGAGGCATACAAGTATACTATAAGCTACTTTGTTTAAACTTGTATCTTTCTGAAATTTGTTAATAATTCAATAATAATAAGTGCTATACCTTTTTTATTCCATTTAATGACTCATGCACTTACTGATGCCAACAGTATTTGAGTTAAAGTCGTTGTTCCAACATTAAATCATTCTACCACATTTCACGATGAATATTTTTAGCAAATAACTATTTTTGTAGAAAATATGTTCCAGTAACTATTTTTGTAGAAAAATAGTAAAAAAATTTCTACTCTCTGTCCTGATTTTAAAACTATTTCTGGCATCCACGGTTACATATTTTGACAGTCATCTGAATCTAATATGAACAAAACAAACTATCAGGAACAAGGGAAGATACCACAGAAAGAGATAAAATAATTGCTTTGAAGTAAATTATTATTTACTACATGGCATAATTTAAATGCATAAAATGAAAGCCTTTTCAGAACAATTATAATATCTTTTGTAAGTGTATTTTAAAAATAATTATCACTATAAATTAATGGAGAATATTCCTAGCAATGTTATAAAGTGAATTGAATATTTTAAGCTTGATATTTTTGTGGTGTGGGGTGGGGTCAAAACAGCAATTTCGGATTCTGAGGAATGGTCACTTGTGTAAATTAGTTTAACCAACACTTTTAAATTGATAAAAATAACCTATCTTATTTTCACATTCCAAATGTGTAATAATGTTTACATGTGATTCACATTTTATTACATTTAATTAAATAAAATTATTCATACAAAGCACCAAGGTCATTACCTGGCACAAAGAAAAATGTACAGGATATTAGTTGCAACCCCTCACCTCCTAATTAAATTTAACAAAGCTATTAGTTGCATACTACTGTGCCCAACATTAGGCTAGATTGTCTGATTAAGAAAATATATTTTTTGTTTAAGATATAAATGTATCACATGGTTTGAGAAAAACTTTGAATTTTTAAAAATGTTAATTTATTTATTTTGAGACAGAGAGAGAGAGAGAACGAGTATGGGAAGGGCAGAGAGAGAGGGAGACACAGAATCTGAAGCAGTCTCCAGACTCTGAGCTGGCAGCACAGAGCCCAAAGCGGGGCTCCAACCCACAAACCACAAGTTCACAACCTGAGCCAAAATCAGACCAACTGAGCCACTCAGGTGCCCTAGTTTGAGAAAAACTTAAAAGACTATTATTCAATCCAACAAATGTAGATTGAATGTTCAAGCTAAAGCAAGTAGGGAAAAAAAAAAAAAAGAAAGATTATGGCATTGTCTCTATCCTTGAGAAGTTTTGCTGCCACAATTGGAGAATAAAACCATATTTACTTATTTACATAAGTAATGTACATAATGTGCATAATGTACATAAACGGTAGAGAGGTAGCTGTTTAGGGAAGGGCAGTAATGTGACCTGGAGCGGCCAGATAGAATGTGAACTGAATCTTAACGAATGGAGAAGGGTTGGATAGGCAGTGAAGAAAGAGAGCTTCCCGGAAGAGTACATGTTTGCTCATTCATAAACAGAGCAAGTAGTTTGTAAAACTATTTTAAAATATACTATACACATTGTGGTGTTTGCTGATGTCCTGTTAGGTTTGAGGTTATATGACCATTCCTTAATAGGTGCTTTGCTTAAGTTGTTTTCAAAATATCCTTGAGAAATTCCAAGGACTCAGAATAGCCAAAACAATCTTGAAAAAGGACAGAGTTGGTCAAAGTTTGTGCTTAAGCCTTCAAAGCCACTTAGAGGTTTAGCTTTTACCATTGGATGTGTGTGTGGCTTGGAGGCCACTCTACTGCTCAAATTCAGGGAGTTAACTTTTGTTGTCGTTGTACCTTTTCAGCCAGGAGCTGGTAACTTGGAGCTTCCCTCCCTGATTGCTCCTGAAAGCGGTTAGGGCAATATAATTAAAAACAAAATCTCTCAACTGAGAAAACTTCTCCACAGGTATAGTAGAGAGAGAAAATAAGTTTTGTTATATTTTTTTATGTTTATTTTATTTTTTAATGTTTATTTTTATTTTTATTTTAATGTTTAGAGAGAGAGACAGCATGAACAGGGGAGGGACAGAGAGAGAGTGAGACACAGAATCTGAAACAGGCTCCAGGCTCTGAGCTGTCAGCACAGAGTTCAACACGGGGCTTGAACTCACGAACCGTGAGATCATGACCTGAGCCAAAGTCGGACACTTAACCAACTGAGACAGCCAGGCACCCCAACAGTTTTATTATTGAATAAGCATTAAGCCAGACTGTGATGTACATCACAGGCAATCCATTAAGGGATTGCAAAAGGCTGAAAGAGATCTCACCCTTATATGTAGTCAAGAAGATACCACAATGCACGTCTTGTCAAGTAAGAGGACTCCACAGCACCTTTAGCGCACATAATTCATACTCGTTTTAGCTGGTAATTGGAGTGACCATTTGTGTTGACTAATGGGTTTTATCCAGGAGGAAAACAAACTTCTTATCTCTTTATGACAGGATGTAGTTTTGCAATGTGGAACGAGGCCCCCCTGAATTTAGGCTCCTACTTGCCCGCAGAAACTGGGAGACAGGAGTGTTCTCTCCCTTGATATGTACATTTCAGAGATGGCTCCCATCTTGAGAAAAGACATTCTTGGGTCACAGAGTAGAAAAGCCTGATCTAGTCTCCAAAAGGATTTATATACATTTCAAAGAGAGGAGAAAGTACTCACAGTTGTAAGTTTTCTAAAGTAAATGACCTTAAAAAAAAAAAAAGAAGAAGAAGAAGAAGCAAGAGAGATCTCTTCCCTTGGTTTTCAACAAGGAGAATTAAGCTTCTTATTTCTAGTTGTATTTGCTCTTACCGAGGATAGAACCTTTGGCAAGTACAACCTGTCAGACTGCCAAGGGATGACTGTGGTGTTATATTTAAGCCTGTTTTCCTAGGAGTTGCCCCTAAAAGCAGCTCATTGTTCAGTCTGTTTGGTCAGAGGTTATGTTTAAGACCCTTGTGCCAGTGATTTCTCCCCTGTGTTGATGAATCTGTGTCCAACCTGGGGAATGCTTTCAAGTTTGCCCTATGTCCTGATGGCTCAGAGTGGGGGCAGCCTAGTGTATATGCACAGCCTTCCCAACCCCCAGAGTTGACTCTGACCCAGGACACCTCTTGTTGGCTGCCTCTTTCCTTGATTCTCTCCATTAAACTTCTAGCTGCTCTGCTGTTTTGCTACATCAAGGAGCTGCCAGCCACTTCTTAATTGCCCTCCACTAAGATCTGTATTGTTTTTCTACAATGCCCTTAGGCATGGAGTTCTTTGCTCTCAGTTCCAAATAAAGTCAGTCTTTTGAGACAGAGCTGCACAGCTCTTTTCAACATGGCCTGCCTTTCCTCCAGGGCAGAACCCCTGTACCACTCTACCATAATTGGATGTGAGACCCTGCTTTCCCTAGAAGGACACCCTTGCTCTATGAGTATGCACTGAGATGGCAGAGGGAGAAGTTGGCAGCCTTGGTCTTCTTGGTGTGCCCCTCAAAGCATGGAACCTCCACCCTATGAGTGAACTGGGGTGGGAGTGATTGGGGAACCAGTATATTTGGCCTTCTGTGTCTGGGGTGGAGCTTCTGCCTTATGAATGGGGAGCTGGGTGGAGGAGGAGAGACCTGAACCTCTTAGCCACACCTGCCTAGAATAGAGCTTCCTAGAATAGATGAGAAACATCTGCACCCTGCCCATCCTGGGATGGAACTGTAGTCCCAGACTGGGAGCTGGCAGGGAGATGAAACTACCATTTTCTTGGCTGCACCGAATAGAGCTTCTGTAATGAAGAGCTGGGGGAATAGCGAAGTAGCCTGTGGTTAAAATACTACTATTTTTACTGATATTTAGCAGATTTCCTTGAAAGAATGTTTCTCCATTTGCTGTATGCTCTTATGACAATTTCTAGAGTCTTTAAATAAATGAAAATTATTTTTCACCAGTCGAATCGTTTTGCCAGACAGTTGAGGTCCTTACTCCATCATTCCAGAAATCCCATTTCTCACCTTCATTTTGAAATATATTTTAACTGGATATAGATTTCTGGAATTACAGGTTAACTTTATGTTATTGTTTCTTTAAATATTTTGAAGATGTTTCTATATTGCATTTTGATTTACATAGTTTCTGACAGTCTGCAGTCATTCATATCTTTGTTCCCTGTATGTAATGCTTTTTTTTTTCTTCCTGTCTTCAATATTTTTTTTCCTTTGGCTTTTGGCCTTTTGGCTGTAATTTGATCCAGTATATTTTTTTTCCAGTTTTTCTCACTTGGAGTTCTCTGAACTTTTTGGATTTGTGTTTGTTGTTGTTATTAATTTTGGAAAAATTCTCAGCCATTATCCCTTCAAATATTTCTGTTGAACATCCATTACATGCATATTAGACCATTCAATATCATCCCCAGAACTCCTGGATGTCCTGGGTTCTGGGTTTTTTTGTTGTTTTTGTTATTGCTGTTTGTTTTCTCCCCCATTTTGTTTTCACCTTGTGTTTAAATTGGGATAATTTCTGCTGATTTATCTTCAAGTTCACTGATTCTTTCATCTCTGCTACATTCACTTGCCTACTGGTCCACTGAAAGAATTTTTCAACTCAGATACTGTGCTTTTTTTATTTCTAGAATTTCTATTTGTTTTATATATATTCCCTCTTTGCTAAAATTCTCCATCTCTTATTCAAGCTGGCTACTGTTTCTACTAGAAAATTTAACATATTAACCATAATTATTTCAATCTCTATCCATTCGTTTTAACCTCGGTGGCATCTCTGTTTCTGCCTCTGTTGCCTGCTTTAGCTCTTGGCAATGACTTGGTTTTAGTTGCTTTTTGTGTAAAACAACATCAGAGACAAAGGTAAGAGGTAGTTACATCTGGAAATGGATGTGTTCCTTCTTCTGTCAGGTTAGTCAGTAGTTTAGCTGGGTTTATTGTTGCTGTACTTATCTTAAGTACAACATAGACTTCAAATTCCTCCATCAGAGAATTAGTGATACTTGTGGTTGGTATGGAACCTGACATGAAAAAAGGGTTTTTTTCTTAATTTTCCTGCTCTACCCTCAGCCTTCAGAGGGCCCTCCATACTTGTGCTGCAAAGAGTTCTTCTCTTCTTGCTCTTGTGCCCCCATTTCCCATAAAGTGGCATACTGTTATGGCTTGTTATTTAGTGCAATAATTATGGTGCGGACATGGGCTTTCTCAGTTCTCCTGCTCTGTTTTCAGTGATGGATAAGTGCTGTGTGCCTGGGCCTAGGCGCTAAGATTTTCTTAGCCTTTCTGCATTTTCATGGCAATACACTTTGCTTTGTGTTGGTGGGGAAGTCTGGCAGGAGCAAGTTTCTCACCTCACCTCCAACAGTTGAAGACCTTTTCTTTATATCAGCATAGGATCCTAGACCTGAGTAGGTTTTCTTCCCTGTTTCCAGCAGTATGTAGCCTTTATTTCTATATCTTCCTTAGTGGTAAAGAACATGCTCCTGCAGTGTGGGAGGTTGGAAGGTTTCCTATTTCTCTTCCAAAGGCATCAGGTCTTTGTCTGGAACATGAGGTGGAATGTTTCCTTTTCTTCTGCTGGAAGCTAATGTTTTTGCTTTTTATGAGAGAAAGGTCTTTGAAGTAGATGAGTTTTGATGTAGATGCCCATGGAAATAGCTGGTGAGAAAGTTCAGACGCCTTTTGTGTATGGGGTTCCTAGAGATTCTTAAGTGTTAAGCTAGTCCACACTCAGACTTTATGAATTCTTTGAAATTTCAGCTGTTTTCTTTTTACCTGCTTTTTGGACAGCTACCTCATCCTCCCACACTCTGTCAGCTCATCTGTCTTTGGAGGGGATCTTTACCTTTTGGAATTAAGCTTACCTGGTTATCATATGACCTCAGCTCTCTAATAGTGGTATATCGATCTATTGCAGTCATCACTCTTTTGGTGCCTAATTGTAACCCTTGAAATGAAATCACTTTAACTCCATATTGGTTCCTATGCCTTTGGGGATAACCCAGTAGTTTTGAAATGTTTCCTTTCTTTCTGACATAATAAGATGTCCCAGCCTCATTTTGTATCTTTCCTCCTCCAGACCTGGAGCTAGATATTTCTTCCTTTAATATATCTAGTTCCATTTGGTAAGAAATAATACCTAGAAATCACAATCTGAGAACTAAGGGTGCTCTTTGATATTGATTTATCATTGCTTCTAGGCCTTTACAGTGTAGAGAGCTAGAAAATATGTGCTTTCCTTTAACAGGAAACAATCCCATAGTTCATACTGGTATCTCTAGTTCAAGGCTAAGATTACTTAACATGTTTGATTTTATTCTTGTATTATTTTATATTACAATCAAAATCTTGGTTCCTAATGACACTAACAAGATATTTATTTGTTTTATCCTACAGTATATGGAATACTTTCAAAATAATGATGCCATTATTATTACTAACAATAAGATTCCTGAATGCAATTTAAGATTACTTTGCAATTCTTTTTGTCATTAGGATATATACTAGTGAAGTACTAGTGTCCAACTCAAAATCTACTTCCTCTGTGAGGCCTTTATGCTGACCCACACTGCCCCATGCCGTTTTTCCCCTCTGAACTTTTATAATTCCAGTCTTAAATCTCACATTCTGCACCTGATTCAGATGGCCTTGAATTGCCTTTTGCTTGTTTAGATACTTAAAATATGAAAGTTGAGAATAATGCAATTAGGTCAATCCTCCTGAGAGGTCTATGGAGTTAATTTAATTTATTATCCCCACAGTAAACTCTGAAGGGTAGGTGCATGTCTTCTTTTATATATCAGAAGGAAACAGTTTCCCTTACTACATAATCAAAGTTTAATTAAATTCTTTTGGGAACTTGTTTCAGAATGACACAGACTGAACAAACAGTTAGACCATCTTCCAGGATCACGAAACCAGACAGGTCTCCAATATCCAATGCCAAATGACAGGTGGGATTTGGGTCCAACAAAAGCTGGGCAAGATATTTGAGGATCTGTGCCAGTCCACTGAGCCTGGATAAATGAGCATGGATGGATCTCATATTCAGAAACCTATAAATTGGAAGTCTATTTTCCTCTTGACATTTAGTAACCTATTCCTTTAAAAATGTTTACTCATCTCATATAAGGGCAGGAGTGTTTGCCAAAGAGAAACAAGGGCAGGAGTATTTCTTTGTCCATGTATGGAACACCACACTTCAGGGACTTAGACAAGATGGGAGTGATAGAAATCAGAGCAAGAGAGCCCCAGGGGTGCCTGGGTGGCTCAGTCAGTTAAGTGTCTGACTCGATTTCAGCTCAGGTCATGATCTCCAAACTCACATGGAGCCTGTTTGGGATTCTTTCTCTTCCTCTCTCTCTCTCTCTCTCTCAAAATAAAAAAACTTAAAAAGGAAAGAAAAGAAAAGGAAAGAAAAGAAAAGAAAAGAAAAGAAAAGAAAAGAAAAGAAAAGAAAAGAAAAGAAAAGAAAAAAGAAAAGGAAAGGAAAGGAAAAGAAAAAGAGAACCCCAGGAAGCAGCCACATCCAGGAAGGCAGAGTGAGAGATGTGATGTGGTCACCTCTTCCATGCTTTCAGAGCTTGGTCAGCTTGTGTTTTATGTGGGTGAGTGGCAATTCTCTCCCATGTTCCCCACTGAACCAGAGTGAAGAACAAAGGGACTATAAGATCCAAGCTCTGACTGACTCTTACTGCTTACGTAGCATCAGAATAATCCCTAGAGCCCAGCACGATACAGCAGCTGCCTCCCTTGCCAACTTCATCCCCCACTCACTTGGCCCACTCCCTGTGCTCACTGGCCAGTTTATTTTTGCCTCCACGCTGACCACTGTACTTGCTGTGTGCTCTGCCCGGATGCTCTTCCCACACACTTCATGCTGGCAGGCCCTTTCTCATTGTTCCCATCTCAGGCTCTTATACCGCCTCTCAGACAGGCCCTCCCATCAAAATGACCTCTTTCCACCCAGTCTGCCACATGACTTTATCAAACCTTTCAGAGATTTTATTACTTTCTGACATTACTTGCATATCTGTTGGTTTTCTTACCATTGTCTGTCTTCCTCCCCCTGGGTTATCAGCTTCACAAGGCCAGCAACCTGGTATGTTTTGCTGGCTCCTATGTTACACTAGGCCTGGCACTTGGTAGGCACTCAATAAATATTTATTTTTAAGTTTATTTATTTATTTTTAGAGAGAGAGAAAGCAAGTGGGGGAGAGGCAGAGATAGACAGACAGATAGAGAGTCCCAAGCAGGCTCCACACTGTTAATGTAGGCCTGACACAGGGCTCAAACTCATGAAACATGAGATCATGACCTGAGCCAAAGTCCAATGCTTAACTGACTGAGCCACCCAGGCACCCCCAAGAAATATTTGTTGAGTGAATTGAATGAAGGATCATGAAATGAAAAAGTTATATATACATGTATGAATGAGTATGTGTGTGCATGCATTTATTTATGTTTTGATTTATTTCATGAAAGGGTATGAGTGGCTTACAAGAAGCACCCAGCCTTGAATCTAGGAATCAATTAATTTTTAATTTTATTGATACTTATGCCATTTTCATTGTGATCTGCTTATTCAATTGCAAAAAGAGCATAGATTTCATTTTCTGGTCCTTGACTATATAAAATGGCTGCTGCTTTTCTTCCTGTCAGACTGTTATCATTGCTACAATTGGTAGTTATTTATCAAATCAGCCACTGATTGAAACAGTATAAAAACCTAGGAGCAATGAAAAACAAATGGTATACTTTATCAACAAAAAGATCAATGAGTTTCCTTCAAATGTGAGAGTATTTGTCACCATTTTGTTGTTGTTCACCTACCAGGCTTATTTCCATAACATGTAAAATTTTAGTAAATTTGCATCTCTGTCATTATTCATGACCAGTGAAGACATAGAAAAAAAGAGGTTAGTTTAAAATTTTAAATAACATAATCGTCAGGCAGATTGCTGGATCCCTGTGAGAATTCCTTTTGCCATTCATGCAATATAAAAGATGTATATAATTGGTTTACTCCTTGTGTATAATTGTGTTTGGAAGGATAGCAGTCCAACATTATAGAAGGAATTAAAAGGGTGATACTGGGGTGCCTGGATGGCATCCGACTCTTGATTTTGGCTCAGGTCGTGATCCCAGGGTCACAGGATCGAGCCCCACATCAGGCTCTGTGCTGAGCGTAGAGCCTGCTTGGAATTCGCTCTCTCTCTCCCTCTGCCCCTCTCTTCTACTCTCTCTCTAAAATAAAATAAAATAAAATAAAATAAAATAAAATAAGTATGAGACTATTATTTGAGGTAGGGTCCAGGAAAACCCACTAATGTGGTTTTCAGTAAGTTGCTTATATTTTTGCTTACTTTTTGCTGCCTGTTTTCTTATCTGTAAATTTAGAGGGCTAGACCTCTAACCCTAAGCATCAACTTTGAGCTCTAAAATTCATTGACAGGTCTGCCTTCTTTCCTCCATATCCTTTGGTCATTTCAGAGGACACAGCAGACATACCCAAACTAACTTAAATTTCTTAAAATGATCTGTTATGGATTTGGGGAGAGTAGAGAAGTTTCAAGCAGAGCTAATGGGCAACACTGCTGACTGCTGGGAATCTTCAAGTTCATGTCACAGACTCAGCCATCTAAGCCCTCAAGTCTGACCTGTGACTCATGATCAATTTGTTGGAGACCTTGTTTAGAAGATAAATATCACAAGATATGGATTTTCCTTTTGATACTAAAAGGAATCTTCTTATTAAATTGACCATTTAGCAGCTGTATCTGGACATTCAAGCTACATGTGGGATAGTTATTTTTACTTAAATCATTTGCAATGCAGTTTATCTCAAAGTATGGTCTGTGAACTTCAAGCATCAGAACCTCCCCTGCAGGCTTATGTGGATGGCTCAGCTCATTGAGCTTCCCACTTCGGCTCAGGTCATGATCTCTTGGTTTGTGGGTTCTGCCCTGTATCGGGTTCTGCACTGACAGCTCAGACAGAGCCTGGAGCCTGCTTCGGATTCTGTGTCTCCCTGTCTCTCTGCCCCTCCCCCACTTGTGCACGCTCTCTCTCTCTGTCTCTGTCTCTCTCAAAAATAAATAAATAAACATAAAAAAAAAAGAATCTCCCCCTGTTGACTGTAGTGTGGCTAAAATGCAAATTCCTCTGCCTCACTTAAGACCTGCTGAATCAGAATCTGGTGGAAGGAGAGGGTGCCCAGAGATGTGCAAGTTTCACAAATTCTCCAGGTGATTCTTGTTCACACTCAGGTCTGTCATGTTGTTAAGTTCGAAATAATTCCTCTCTAACTATCCTGCTGAAAAGTATAGAAGCAAGGTAGACCTAAGCAACCTAGTAGGGCAAATCCTACATCATTATACTGAAAGGAAATGAGCTTGACCTCTGTAACAGGTAGATTAGCCTTGTAATGTATAATCCTTACATAACTTCATTTGAATATTTTTCTCCTTGATTTCTATTCTTGAATTTACTTTTGAGTGATTGTGAAAACACAAAGGATTTGTGTTATTTCTGCTTATTTAAGGCTGCTATTTAATTAATGGCAATATATAAAAGAATTTTATTCCCTTCTTAATGTTCCAAAAGTACCTACTAGGTTAATTTAATGCAATGTCAAGGGGCGATATTGTATATAATATTTTCTTTATAAGCCACTACCTCCCCCCAACCAAAAAATATAGAAAAAGAAACCCTTCACACTATAAATGTTTTTACATTAATTCATTCATATGATGATCATTATTCATGTATCTCTCTACTCTATTAATTATCATCATATATTTTCTAATTGTGGTAAATATGCTTAACATAAAACTTACCATCTTAACCATTTTTAAGTGTACAGTTGTTGTAAATATATTCACATTGTTGTATAGCCAATCTCCAGAATGTTTTCATGCTATAAAACTAAGATTCTATACCCATTAAACAATTCTCCATTTCTTCCTCCCCATAGCTCCTGTGTTTCTGTTTCTCTGAATTTGACTTCTCTATATACCTCATGTAAGTGGATTTATACAGTGTTTGTCTTTTTACAACTGCCTTATTTCACTTAAGATAATGCCCTCAAGGTTTACCCATGTTGTAGCATGTGTCAAAATTTCCTTTTTTAATAAAGGAAATGAATAATAGTTTAATGTATGGATATACCACACTTTATCTGTTCACCAATCATTGGATACTTTGACTTCTTCTACCTTTTGGCTCTTGTGAATAATGCTGCCATGACTATGCATGTACAGCTATCTCTACAAGACCCTGCTTTCAAATTCTTTGGATGTATATCAAGAAGCAGAATTGCTGGATTATATGGTTATTATATTTTAAATTTTCTGCGGAACCACCATACTGTTTTCCACAGTGGCTGCACCATTTTACCTTCCTACCAGCATTACTCAAGGGTTCCAATTTCTCCACATCCTCACCAACACGTGTTATTTTCAAAGACCATCAATATCATCAATAAGAGTTCTGGAACAAGGTAGAATTTTTGTAATTTTCCTTAGTTGTTTATTTCAAATTCATTTCTGATTAAAGAAAAATACTTTGTATCATAGCTTTATTTATTTGAATAAATACATAGTTACATATGTTTTATCAATCACACATAGTCTATAGTAAGACTCTTTTTTTTTTTAGAGAGAGAGAGAGCAAGTGTAGGGAGGGGCAGAGGGAGAGAGGAAGAATCTCAAGCAGACTCCAAGCTAAGCGGAGAGCCAGACACTGGGCTTGATCCCATGACTCTGGAATCATGTCCTTAGCTGAAATCAAGAGTCAGACTCTCAACCTACTCAGCCATCCAGGTGCCCCTGACTTTTATTGAACTAAGAATAAAGTCAAGTATTTACATGGTGATTTATATAGTGATCTGTAGTTTACAATGGGTTTTCATATCTTTTCTTATAAAAGATTTCATTAAAATTCAGTAAAGGCACTATGTAATTTTGTTAATAAAGTCTGGATATTAATATCATCCATATCTAAGCAGTAATAATCATTTGTTAATTTTTCTTTCAAAGTTATCTCACAATTTCTTTTCTTCCATTTTTCCTATGACCATCTCAGTGGTAATGAAAATAGCATGGACATTGGACCCAGAGACATTGGCCCACTTGGCTTCTTGGGATTGACCCATCCTAGTTATATGACCTTATTCAAGTCATCTTGCCAAGTGAGCTTCAGTTTCCTTACCTATAAAATGAGAATAATGATATCCACTTCATAGCATTGCTGTGAAGGTTAAGGGAGATAATATATGCCAAGTGCCTGGCACAAGTGAGGTATACAAAACATGTCCATCCCCTCCTTACATGAATTTAGTTCATTTAAAAAAAAAATAGGTCATTGTGTTTTTCAGAATGCAATGAGATCAATTCAAAAAGCAAGTCTTGTCTTCCAAAGCAAACTGAAGTTCTTCCAAGGCAAAGATTCCATCTCATTCATCTTTCCTATAGTCTCTCACACATGCTAAATAAGTATTCCCCAATTGCTAATCATTTTCACCAGGCATATATATTTATAAAGTACTTTTCAGTAATTTCTATGGATTATCATTCACTCTATGCCTCAAAAGAAGAAATGCCTTTTTCTACAATGTCACCAGTGGTCACCAGGGAAGGTAGATGACTAATTATGGCCTTCCTATGATGTCACTATGCTATGTTTTTCTGGATGGGGCTAGGCAGAGAATCAGAAACAAAACTCTTTTGGCCTGACATTATAAACTCTGGGGGAATGAGGCTTATGATTAAATTATAGTTTTCTCAGAGCCTGCTATTAGAAGTCTAATATATACTGTATTTAATTTTTAGTTTGCATATATGTAATTGAAACAGTCATTCTCAAATGAATATTTACATGCTCCCTCATAGTCTAGACAGTTGTTAATTTTTAGATTGAGGATATCTGTACTACCTCATACAAAAGGAACATCTCCCATTCATTGAGTGGCTAATACAAGGACACTACGTTAGAAGTTTCACATATGTTTTCTCATTTGGTCTTTAACAATGGCCCTATAAGTTAATTATTATACTCATTTTACAAATTAAAAACAAACAAACAAACAAACAAACAAACAAACGGGGCTCCATGAAGTTAAGGATTTGGCCCAGGGTCTCTTACATAGCAAATTGCAAAATTGAAAGTAAGATCTATCGATCTGATTCTAAAACTCCTACTCTTATAATGATACCAGTATTTTCCAATGAAGAGACAAAAGATAATACAGAAGCAAATAAGCTTGAATGATGCACATAAACATAAAAAAGAAAAAGGGCCATCATAGACACAGGTAGTGTGAAACATCACTGAACAAATTCAGTTATACAGTTCAGAAAAATACAATGTTTTTTTGTGAAAGAGAATTATTATAAAATTTTCTTTTTAGTGAAACCTGTATTTTGTCAGAAAAATATTTTTTAATAATTTGAAATTGTTGAAGAAGGCCAAGATATTTTAACTAATAGCTACATTAGACAAGCCAAACTGTTGTATAATGACATATACTCACACATGGAGAGGTTCTATTTTTTCCCTCCACAACATTTCCTTCAGAGACATTCGGAACACTTAGCTTCTGGGGGCTGGCTCTTCAAACTGGCTTGAAGATTCCTACTTATTTCAGGTATTTACTTTCCTAGGGGAAAATAGAAGCTCAGTGCTGATCAGATGTTTACCAATAAATTGTCTTGTTCTGGGTTCCATAAATTAAAAGGAATATGTAAAAATGTCTCATGCATTAAGAGATGAGAATCATGTATGGGTGGTAAATAAGACTTATGCCTATTGGTTATTAGGTAAATGGGAATTAATTTAGATCATCTTCTCTCGTGAGCAAAAACTATTCTGACCCACAAGTTCTAGCTCAAGTGTCATTATCCCCAAAGGTAATAATCATTCATTTTTGCCATTAGGAAGAATTTCTTAAAGTTACCAAAGATAGATTATCTATCTGCCTTTGATATGTTCGGTTTTAATTGGTGGCATGGCCCATTTCTTGCGAACATATGATTCTTAGCTCTATATGAATTTTAGAGTACTGTAAACATAGTTTAGATTCTCATTTTATTTGACTCCTGGAGAACCATGTGCAAGTCTATTGCCACAGTAGAATTAATACAAAATCCATGTTTCTGATTTGACTCTCCTTGTCTCCTGCTTAATTTAATTGATGCAGATATGCCTTTAATTTTAGTGACTTGGGTTCTCTTACAAACTGGGGGCATGGCAGGAACAGTGGACAATTCATGGCATCTTCACTTGTTCTTGGTGAGACCATGTCTTTTTCCAAAGGGGTCTCTGAATCATTCTTACAAAAATCATATGCTTTGTCCATGTGGTCAGTTCATAGGAGCTCACAGACAAGACCGAGTTCCTAGTGACATTCCACAATGTAGAAATTCTACGAGGAGGATGAGCTCATGGGAATAAAAAACTTCAGTTTCAGAATTATTGAAGCAATTTAAGTAGAATAAAAAATTTTTTTAAATTTGCTTTGGAATTTTATTTGGTCTTGTCTTTTTTTTTTGGTCAAGAGTAAATACCCTTTTTCATCTGCCATTTTCCATATTCTATACATATTTAGGATTTATCCTGTGTTAACTGAAGCCTTAAAAAGTCTCAGAGTTTTTTCTTACTTTGTGAGATCCACAAAAGTTTCCAAACAGTATAAAGTGAGAGCATTCAAGAAAGTTTTGAAACTCACATAACCAGAACCTTGCGTATAGAATCCGTATAGAGTTAGTCTGCCGAACTGTTCGCTATGAGGTTGACCTCTGTCCTCTAGAGTAGGCAGTTGCAATGGAAGCATTTGTATTGTATGTAACAAAGGGAAAACTCTAGAGGAAAAGTCACTTAAATAAGAGACTGCATTCCAGGCATGTCCAACCTAGAATATTCTCTTTACGTCTTTTAAAATCTTAGAGGATTGTAATTCACTCTACCATGCTACAGAAAGTATTTAAGAGGCTCTAAATTCTGATACATGGGCATTGGGCAATATTAATAATATTATTATAATATATATTATATATAATAATATATAATATAATATATTAATATTATAATAATTATATTAATAATTATTTTGAGAAACACAAATTTTAATTTTTTTTTTTTCAACGTTTTTTATTTATTTTTGGGACAGAGAGAGACAGAGCATGAACGGGGGAGGGGCAGAGAGAGAGGGAGACACAGAATCGGAAACAGGCTCCAGGCTCCGGGCCATCAGCCCAGAGCCTGACGCGGGGCTCGAACTCACGGACCGCGAGATCGTGACCTGGCTGAAGTCGGACGCTTAACCGACTGCGCCACCCAGGCGCCCCGAGAAACACAAATTTTAAAACCAAAGGAAATAACCCTGATGGACCTTGAGGGAGAAAGAAATTCTGGATAATTGAAGAGAATGAAGTCTAATTTATGAAAGTTTCTTATACACAGCACTATCCCTGGCATATATGGACCCATCTAGAACATGGAAGTGTACAATAGAAGTCAGAGGCATAGAACCTGACTCAAGAGAAAAAGGAGAAGATCTGAATTTGGACCAGAACAAAAGCACAGAGCACTATGTCCTACTGAGGAAAAATCAATAGTTAACATCAGACCCATACTCTATGCTGTTTAAAAATTGTCATTTAACTATTTATCTTATACGTGAGTTGTTTATGGTCTGTCCCATTTAGAGTTGATATTTTCTTAATTAATCATTTTATAAATAGTTCTTATGCAGAATCCCTTAAGATACTGGTAAGTTGGGATATCAGGACTAGAAGGACCCAAATGACTTTTCCACCTGCCATCTAGATTCCCGGATTGGGTAGGCCAGTCATACACAGCATATCCATGTTGATTGATTAGACCCTTGGATTGAGGAGCACATTAACCCTTTAAAATGACTTTTGAGGGGCGCCTGGGTGGCTCAGTCAGTTGAGCGTCCGACTTCGGCTCAGGTCATGATCTCACACTCTGTGGGTTTGAGCCCCGCATCGGGCTCTGTGCTGACGGCTCGGAGCCTGGAGCTTGTTTCAGATTCTGTGTCTCCCTCTCTCTGTCCCTTCCCCGCTCATGCTCTGTCTCTCTCTGTCTCAAAAATAAATAAAAAAACATTAAGAAAAAAAATTTTTTTAATGACTTTTGATCCTCAAATACATTTCCTTTGTGAATTAAACAACTAAACATCCCTCTTCTAGATTAGTGGAGTAGAATGCATTTTATTCCCCCAAATTTGTTTCTAGTGGAAGCCAGCACTGAATTCAGGAGAACTGCTTTAGATCTGTTATGTGCCTGTCCTACAGAGGAGGTCATTAAGGAGCACCTAGTCAAGCAGCAAGTATGGAGTGAGTATCAGGCCAGACTTGCAGCTCAGTAGATGAAGATAGGAAGCTGACCCACTGGCTCAGGTTACTTTAGTGATTGAAAAACACAATTAGAAGGCATTTCAGCATGCACTTAGAAGTGCCTCCGTAGAGTGCAAGGCATGGGTTTATTTAATGTTTGCTTAAATAAATGATGCCACACCTTAACTTGTTCAAAGCTCCAACTGGTAACTTCCTCATACTGGAAAACATAATTGAAACTTGATAAGATAGATTGTTGTTTTTCATTGAATTGTGTATTTAAGAGTTAGTTAGTAAAATGGTATCACTTCACATTGGAAATTGTTCTCAGTATATTTGCTAGTGATAAAAGCAGTCTATAAAACTATGATTGATATGGTTTCAATAAAGATGTATATGCATTTTTACAGCATAGTGAATGGCACAAAATTTTAATGATAATCTGTGAGTGTTGTCTTTTTTTAGTGTTTTATTTTATTCTTTGTGTATTCTTGTATTTTCAAAAATATTTTACGTAACAGATTACTTTTTTAATCAGAAAAAAAAAATCTTTAAAAATTCCAGTTCTGCCTAGATTGATGTTTCTGTAAGATGAACTTTGCAGATTTTAAAAGACTAACCTAGTAAATTAAGAAGGGAAAGTTCCTAAAGAGAGCTTCATGTTACATGAAACCTGGCAAAGTTAAAAATGTCACTATCATAAGACACTTGAGTAGATGCTTATTGGTGCCCCCACTTCTCATACCCTCAGCCCACCTCCAATTTCAGCAGTTAGCTCTGGCATGATGATAGCTTTCCACCTCCAGTGCCCGCTCTGGGATTGGGATTTTGTAGATAAATGCCTCAGCCTCCCAATCTTTGGTGGAAGTTTCTTGAGGTGTTCCTTAAAGGGTCTTGTGTTAGTTACATATTGCTGTGTGATTAGTTACCAAATTGCCTCAAACTTGATTTAAAATAACAAACATTTCTTGTCTCACAGTTTCTGTAGGTTGGGAATCAGAGAGCAGCTTAGCTGGGTGGTTCTGACTCAGGATCTTTCACGAGGCTGCAATCAGTCTGTCAGCCAAGGCTGCAGTCATCTGAGGCAGGATTGACTTCCAACACATTCATGTGGCTGTTGGCAGGAGGCTTCCCTTTGCCGTGTGGACCTGTTCCTGGGCTCCTACCACATAGCTTCCTCCAGTGTGACTGGTCTGAAAGAATGAGGGCCAGTGCCCAAAATGGAAGCCATAGTCTTTTTTATGACCTAATCTCAGAAGTGACATACCATCACTTCTGGCGTTTGCTATTGGTTACTCAGATCAACCCTGGTAGAGTTTGGGAGGACACACACACACAGCTGTGACTATAAAGAGGTAGGTATCACCAGCAGGACTGAGAGATCAACAGATAATGCATTGTTGGGCTTTTCTTCTTCCGTATGTCACCCTCCTTGTTACCTCCCTCTGTTTCCTGAGATCACCCTCCCCCCAACCCAGACCCATCCAAAACTGACTGAAACCTAAGTCTGACTAAGATTCTCATTTAAAGGAGCCCTACATAAGAGAAATCCTGGTCCATTATACAAAATGTCAGTCAAGGTCTTCCTTGAATTTTGTTAGTTTAGAAAAAAATGACCTCACTGCAATTTTTTAACTTTTTGTTTGGAAAGAATTTAAAACATCAAGTTGCAATGATAGTATAATGAGCCCCCATATACCTTCACCCAGATTCACCAATTTTTAATGTTTTGCCACCTTTACTTTTATTCTCAATGGCCAATATTTTAAATCTAAGTAAAATATCAAGTATCATTCATGCTTTGCTTTTATTCTATATTCAAAGTGTAATTTAATTTAATTTCATTTTTATTTAATTTGTACTTTTCTCAGGGGATGCCCCTTAATCTCCTTCCATTTGGTTTTCTTGTCTGAAGTGTGAAGATAATAACATTTATGGGTTAGGGTTGTTATAAGGGTTGAGTGAGTCAGTATGCACAAGGCGTTCAGCACAGGGCCTGGCACACAGTAAGCATTCAACAAACACTAACCTTACATTCATTCATTTTTATTAACAAATATTTATTGAGAAAGTTGTTGCTATTGTTCTTATTATGTGTCTTTGATGACTGATAAATAATTCAATCCCAGGCAGTAAGCACCAGTAGGAGTTAAAATTGTAATATGTTGACACAGATGAAATAAACTAATGTTGGAGTTTTGCTTCAAAATAATTTGCATGAGAGTGGGTAGGGATGTAGATGAAACAATATTTTGAAGCTGAATGATGGGTACATGAAGTTTCATTATATTATCTTCTTTTTTGTGTATGTTTGAAATCTTCCATAATACAAAGTTAGAAAAAAAAGTACAAAGACACAGATGTACATATCAAATTAACCACTCTCAAATGCCTAGTAAATGTCACATTTTCTCCGAGTTGGGTCATTTAATGGGCTTGAAAAATAGTCAAATGAGACAATGAATCTTAAGCTTCTGTCAGCCACAGAAGTCGGCTTCCTATACCTGCACCATTAATTTGGCAGCCACTATTCCACCTTATTTTAGTATTGAGCTTTGACAGAAATTATGTCCAGACATTTTACCCATAGGCTATGAACAATAAATTGTTTATTTATGTCAGGTTTATTTCATTATATAGGCATTCATGAAATTATATTTATAAATTTATAGATTTATATGTCTTAAATCTAATCAGTGTAAGCCTTAATTAATGGGAGCCCAAACATTTTCTATGCAATGAAGCTGGTATAGTTTAAATTTGTATTAAGAATGGCTGGCTATATTCTGAGAGCCAAACAGCAAAATTTTCTTGAATTATTATTTTACTTTATTACTTTGATAGGAAGAAAGAAATATAAACAATAGAAAAGTGCTAAACTTGTATAGTTTCCAAGATAGAGGACCCTGAGCTTTTTTAGGTAACCTCTTGAATGTGGTCTTAAAATGACTTTTCAGATGAACACACATGTGTTCCACTCTTCCCACCTTCTCCAAAATCACTCCATTAACTATCTCCTCCCCAAACTGATTCTTCAATCTCCCTCCACATTCTTGCTTATTGTGGTTTTGTGGACTAATCTGATCTGGTATTTCTTATCTGAAAATACAACAACTCTCCCCAGGCACCAAAATCTTGCTGATGCACAGGAAGAGGACAAGAGTATATGGTGTAGGTAGTAAGACATTGTGGACAGAGAAAACAGTGGCTGCTCAATGTCCCAAAGGCAGAGGACATGAATAGAGGCACTGGTTTCCTTCAAGCTCCTCCTCACAAGGCCATCTTTGGGCAGCATGTTCCAGGGTAAATGAGACCAGATATATGTTTAATAATAATAGAGGAGGCCCCCAAGCAACTCTGAATAGGCCAGCAAGTAAAGAATAAAATAACAAATTACACAAAGAAATATCAGCCAAGGGTTTGATTGATCCCCTTTAAGCCCAGAACCAGCTCTAGCCTCATTCTTCATGATCCGTTCTGCCTACCCCTGCTTACAGAAGAAGCTGAGAGTCTGACTTCATTCTTTCATCAGAAATACATGGTTTCAGGGTCGCCTGAGTGGCTCAGCTGGTTAAGCCTCTGACTTCAGCTCAGGTCATGATCTCCCCGTTCGTTAGTTACAGCCTGGTTATGGGCTCTGTGCTTACAGCTCAGAGCCTGGAGCCTGCTTTCAGATTCTGTGTCTCCCTCTCTCTCTACCCATCCCCCCCTCTAAAAACTAGATAAACATTTTAAAAAATACATGGTTTCAGAACATGGAAGTGACATTTTAAGAAGCAATGGAAAAAAATAAAGACATTCTTTTTCATGGAAAAAAAGCAATAGATTCTAAATGAAGGCCTTTACTGCTGGTAACATCTGGAAAAAGGGGAATTCTAATTTTTCTCATCTCCGTCCTTACATATATGAACTCTTTGGAAGGACTCAGTGAAAACAAACTCAGTTGGGTTTTTTTTCGTTTAAAAAATTTTTTGTGTGTGTGGTTTATATATACAATGGAATACTACTTGGCAGTGAGAAAGAATGAAATCTGGCCATTTGCAGCAACATGGATGGAACTGGAGGGTATTATGCTAAGTGAAATGAGTCAGGCAGAGAAAGACAGATACCATATGTTTTCACTTTTATGTGGATCCTGAGAAACTTAACAGAAGACCATGGGGGAGGGGAAGGGGGGAAAAAGTTACAGAGAGGGAGGGAGGCAAACTGTAAGAGACTCTTAAATACTGAGAACAAACTGAGGGTTGATGGGGGGGTGGGAGAGAGGGGAAAGTGGGTAACGGGCATTGAGGAGGGCACCTGTTGGGATGAGCACTGGGTTTTGTATGGAAACCAATTTGACAATAAATTATATTTAAAAAGACAAATAAAGTTTAAGATCAACTCATCAATTTTTACAAAAAAGACAGTTGTGGGGCACCTGAGTGGCTCAGTTGGTTGGGCGTCGACTTCGACTCAGGTCATGGTTTCATGGTTTGTGGGTTCAGGCCCAATCTGGCTCGGAGCTTGGGGCCTGCTTTGGTTCTGTGTCTCCCTCTCTCTCTGCCCATCCCCCACTCACGCCCCCATTCAAAAATAAATGAACTTAAAAACTTTTTTTTTTTTTGACAAAAAAGCCACTTGGGATTTGACTAAGGATTATATTGAATCTGTAGATCGATTAGGGAAATATTGCTATCTTACTAGTTGTCTTCTAATCCACGAAATGAGATGTTTTCTACTTATGTAGATTAATTTCTTTCAATAGTGTGTTATAGTCTCACAGTATATGTATTTAATTTCTTTTGTTAAATCTGTTATTTTGTGTGTATGATGCTATTGTTAATGGAATTGTTTACTCAATTTTGTTTTTGAATTGTTCATTGTTAATGTATAGAATTCCAAATGATTAAAAAAAATTTTTTTTGATGTTTGTTTTTGAGAGAAAGAGAGAGAGACACAGTGTGAGTGTGTGTGTGGTGGGGGGGGAGGGAGGACAGAGAGAGAGGTGGGCACAGAGTCCGGGACCAGCTTCAGGCTCAGAGCCTGAAGTGGGGCTCCAGCTCACAGACTGTGGGATCATGACCTGAGCCAAAGTCGGACGCTTAATTGTCTCCACCACCCAGGCACCCCCCCAAATGATTTTTTAATATTGATCTTATGTTCTCCAATTTTGCTCAACTTGTTTATTAATCCTATTTTTGTGTGTGTGTGGATTTTTCATGATTATCTATAATACAAGGTCATATGATTTGCAGAACAGAGATGGCTTTGCTGCTTCCGTTCTAATCTGAAAGTTTTTTGTTTTACTTGTCTGTTCACCCTGGATAAAACTTCCAGTGTTGGGGGCGCCTGGGTGGCGCAGTCGGTTAAGCGTCCGACTTCAGCCAGGTCACGATCTCGCGGTCCGTGAGTTCGAGCCCCGCGTCAGGCTCTGGGCTGATGGCTCGGAGCCTGGAGCCTGTTTCCGATTCTGTGTCTCCCTCTCTCTCTGCCCCTCCCCCGTTCATGCTCTGTCTCTCTCTGTCCCAAAAATAAATTAAAAACGTTGAAAAAAAAAAATTTAAAAAAAAAAAAAAACAAAAAAAACTTCCAGTGTTGAATAGAAGTTGTGAGAGCAGATATCCTTTGTGTTGTTTCTTATTTTATGGGGGAAAGCATTCAGGTTTTCACTATTAAGTATGATGTTAGCTATGGGCTTTCTGTAGATGTCCCTCAAAAGGTTCATGAAATTTCATGTATTCCTAGTTTAAGTGTTTTTTCTCAGGAAAGTAGTTGGGTTTTATCAATTGTTTTTCCTCTCTCTATTGTGGTGATCATGTGGTTTTGTTCTTCATTTTATTAATCTTATGTATTAGACTGATTTTTGGATGTTAAACCAACTTTGCATTCCTGGAATAAATCTTACTTGGCCAAAAATAATAATAATAATAATAATAATAATAATAATAATAAATTAATTCAAAAAATTTTTTTCAGTTTATTTGAGAGAGAAAGAGAGAGAGCAAGTGGGGGAGGGGCAGAGAGAAAGGGAGAGAGAGAGAATCCAAGCAGATTCTGCACTGTCTGTGCAGAGCCCTACACGGGGCTCGAACTCACAAACTGAGAGTTCCTGACCTGAGCTGAAAGCAAAAGTCCGATGCTTAACCAACTGAGCCACCCAGGTGCCCCAGGAGGTCTTTTTTTCAAATGTGTACTCAGAAAGGTTGAATCCTTGGGATGGTTCCTCATTTTCGTTCTCACAGTTGCTTTCCACAAGATATTAGCTGAATTCTCCTTCTCTCATTCTCTGTTCATGATAGCTATGGCTTGCCAGAAATAAGTACTTCCAGTATTCGAAGTCGATAATATGCATTTTTATGAAATTATATATGACTATAGTTTGGGATGGAAACCTCGTACTGAATGCTATTACATTTTCATTTTTTTCTGGCTTTTTTCCATTTTACTGTACTAAATGGATTTGCTTCATTTGATCACCAGACCTTAGAATCAAATGCTCCTTATACATCAGCGTAAGGATTGATTCAGTACTCTATCATATGCACCTAACATCTGGAACAGCATATGTGCCTAGCAAATATTTGCTGAATAGCTCTATCTGGGTCCATCTTCCCACTCAGTCAGTGCAGGAATATTTTCAACCTTTTTCCTGAAGGATGGTCCTTTGTATATTCTGCTTGAACCTTTCTAGTTCCAGGGAGTCTCTTTCTTCCTCCTTCTTTCCTGTTTCCTCTCCCTCCTCTTTTGGTAGATCTATGTTAAGTAAATCTATGCTGGGCACTGTGCTTGGCTCTTGAATATTAACTGAAAATATGCTACCTGCCCCTATGGAATTCACAGATGAGTAGGGGAGATACACATTTATTAAAGGGTCAAGCAAGAAAAGTAAAGATAAATGCTAAGAAGGAGAGCACAGAGAGCAAAGTGGCATCCTCCAGGAGGTCAGGAAAGATCCCATGAAGATGGGAGAACTGCGATCTGAAGGATGAATGGGAGTTTGCTTGTTCAAGACTTGGAGGTAGGGAGGAGCTTGTTGTGCCCCAGGGACTGAAAGAAGGTCAGTGTGGCTATAGCAGCTGAGAAAGCGGGGGAGTGGGAATAAGCTGGGGCTGGGACCCAAAAGGAGGGCCTTCCACAAAGGGTCTTATAAACTCTGCTAATGAACTTGGACTTCATCCTAAAAGCGCTGGGAAACCCTCCAGTGGTTTTTACAAGGGGGTGACATGATCGAGTTGACATCCCGCTCACTGCTGGATGGTGTGTGTGTGTGTGTGTGTGTGTGTGTGTGTGTGTGTGTGTTACAAAGTTCTTCCATCTATTAACTTAAAACTGCCTTCATATGACTTTATCTCACTGGGCTTTGTTCTGTCTCTTTTCTGGAGCTGTACAGAAATAAATCCACTGCCTTCTCTCAAGGATGCCTTTTCAAACTGCATTTCTGTTTCAACTTCTTACTATCCTGATCACATTCTTCTGTACTTTACAATTTTATCAATCTTCCTAATGAAATGTGGCTCATGGAGTTGAGTATAATCCTTCAGAAAGTTTTGGAGAATAAAAGATATGTTATTTTCTGTGCTCTGGCCACTATCCACCAACAGTTTTATATTATGTTTGTCATTTATCAAGCAACCTTAAGCCCCAACCTTTTGAAGTGCAAAGCTAATAAATCAGGGGGTCTCTCTCCTTCTGTTTTTTGCTCCATTTTTATAGCACAAATAAATATAATAGCTCTGGGGTTCAGCCCTGACACTGCCACCAACTTGCTGTAGAATCTTGGAAACGTCATAGATTCTCTCTGGGGCTCTGTGCTTTACAGAGGGGAGAACTTCTTTTCCCATTCCTGATGTATCTCTTTGTGTGGTAGGAACCCCATTTCTCAATGAGTCTTGGGCTCCATCCCTCTCACTCAGTTTCCCCAGAAGAGGAGTGACTTAATCTAATGGTTGAGTTTGGAAGGAGAATATGGACATCCATAACTCCTGCCTTACACTCTCCTCTTTCTTTGGGAGCAAACTGGTCCACAGAAAGGATGTGCCCTGGCCTGTTCCCCTGTGCTGAAAGTTTTGCAAGGGATTTGAGCCCCCAGGGAGGCCTGCAGGAAGTCCAGTGGGGTTCCCTATTGGAGGCCCACTTGCCTGCAGACATAAGCCAGTTATTTCATTATCAACTTTATCAGTAATAAAGTGATAATTCTATCCCCAACTGCCTTATGTTATTATTCTATTTCTCAGTTGGTTCAGATACAGTACTATTTATTGGGCTCTCCCAAACAGTGAAAGGGTAACCAATGTTCATTTTCTAAAAGTCCTTGTCTCTAAAAACAGGACTTTGCATTTTATTCTATTAAGTGTTTTTAGGCTGGTTCCAGTCTGTTCATTACAGCCAAAATTAGCACTAATTGGTACCCAGTAGTCTGGAGGAGTTAACTCACGTCCTTAACCTATTAGCTAACTCCAACAAAGTGATGTTGACCCTGAGTACATGCTAGAAAAAGAATGCAGCAGGCTGAAATATTGCCATAGCATTATTCTCAATGCCATATTATAATTATATGGAAGCTCCCATTAGTAAAATGCTATTTCTTTGAAAGGCTCAAAATCAGATCTGCTTTGCATTTAATTCCATTCTATTGTAACTAATGTCACAGAAGGTCCTATGCTACACATATGACATATCCTCTGAAAAGTTTGTCCATGGTTCCTGTCATGCAACAAAAGCAGAACTAATCATACACATTGGTGATGGTACTGTGTCAAATTGTTAGTAACGGTAGTTTATATTTGCCTACTTCTTTATGTAATTCAAAGAACTTTCAGCTACAGTAGTTCAGTTGGGCTTCCCAGCAGCCCTGTGCAATAGACAGGGTAAGAATTATTGTCTTCATTTTACAAATGAGGAAACAGGCTCAGAAGCATTCAATAATATGTCCCAAACTGCACAGTATATTTAGTAATGGAGTCAGAACAGAACACAGGCTTGCAAATGTTGTCTAAAATTTGCCTCTAAATCCTATGGCCACTCCAATTATGTATTATCTTCCACCCTGAAGGGGCTCTTATTTATGACCCTCATGTAGGTGTGAATATCACACGTTCATCACTGGACCCACTGTTCCTAGTAAATTGCCTCTTCATGTGGTTCACTAGTGTCCATAACACAGGGCTTGCCTGCATTAGATCCAGCTCCCCCCAACTCCATCGCCCCCAGGTGCTGCTCTTTCAGCACCACGTTTAATTTGGAACGGCAAAGCATTTTTGATTTTTTAAAGAGCATGGAGAAAATGTGATTGATATCCACCTTCTTTGTTTCTCTTTTGACTTGGTCTTGTAGATATTAATGCATGGTGGGAATGACTCTAAGACCATAGGTGTTAATAGTCTAAACAGACTATTTAGCTTCCATTCCTGGCTCTGCCAATTGCTCTTTGGTTTAGAGCAAGTTACTCAATCTACTTGCCTTATTTTGGGTTCTCCTGAAAGCAGAGACTGAAATAGGAACTTGCGTGAAGATGATTTACTTCAGAAGTGATCCCAGGAAGCAGAGGTGGGAACATTGACATTTGAAAGGAAGAAAAGCCAATAAGAGGTATATTAATGATTTGGTTGCTCTTGTGTGCAAAATGAGACCCACTTGTGCTGGGGACCTTCTGGGGACCTGTATAGAACTGTCTCATCACAAGATGGGGATACTGGTGTATTTACCCACTGATTCCTACATCCATTGGTTGAGAGTAGACCCTTAGGTCATTGTCTTCACCACCCCCCTTCTAGATTGCTGCATGGCTGAGCAGCTTCCCAAGACTTCAAGGAAACTCCTGTGGCAGCAAAGCAGAGAAATGCTGAGGCCCAGAATTGATGTGGGATCCAGCAATATGCATGGAACTCTACATCCAAGATGTGCTGAAATGAAACATACTAGGGCATGAAACATGGTCTTTCACAAGCATCTGTTACTACCCTTAGGTCTTGATTATTGCATCTATGATGAGGGGCTGCAAGATACTTCTTCATAGAGTGATAAGATGATTAAATGAGATAGTGAACAGTACCTGGCAAAGTTGATTTGTTACATATTAGTGATAATGATAATGAGATAAGTTATTTATCTTATACTAAATCTATAGTAATTAAGGTCAATAGGCAGTTCATATATTTGCCATTTGTGTGATTATATCATTGGTCAGACTATAACTAATCTGAAACTATATAGAACTAGCTATATGTGTATATATATATGTATATATACACATATATACATATATATATAGTTGCATTAAAGATAATTTTAGTGTGTTCTTTTAAGTTAAATAATTACGAAAAAGTAAGAATAGCAAATGATAATCCTGAATGTCTGTCACCATATAACTAAAAGGATTAAATTTATAGGAGTACAGGAATGCAAGAGGTGTGTGTGTGTGTGTGTGTGTGTGTGTGTGTGTGTGTGTGCTTGTGTACACATGCACACACACTTAATTTTAGTAATTCATTTAAGATTTAATCCATATTATCTTCATATTTCTTGGGTTTTATATTTCAGATCCCCAGTTATGTTAGTCTGCAGTTTGGCATTTTCTTTTTTTCTCCAACATTATTACAACAATATTGATTATATTCTCCATGCTGCACTTTTCATCCTAGTGATTTATTTATTTTATAACTGAAAGTTTGTACCACTTATACCCCTTCACCTATTTCTCCCATATTCCCAACCACCTCCCCTTTAGCAACCACCAGTTTGTTCTCTGTATTTGTTATTCTGTTTCTGTTTTGTTTGTTTGTTTGTTCTGTTTTTTAGATTCATGTAAGAGTGAAATCATATGGTATTTGTCTTTGACTGACTTATTTCACTTAGCATTATACTCTGTAGATCTATTCATGTTGTTGCAAATGGCAAGATCTCATTCTTTTTATGGCTGAATAATATTCCACTGTGTACACACACACACACACACACACACACACCCTACATCCTTATCCATTCTATCGATTTTGACACTTGGCTTGCTTCCATATTTTGGCTATGATAAATAACGCTGCAATAAATGTTGGGATACATATATGTTTTTGAATTAGTGTTTTAATTTTCTTTGGATAAATACCCAGTCCTGGAATTACTGGATCATATGGTAATTCTATTTTTAAGTGTTTAAGGAGCATTTTCCAGAATGGCTGCACCAATTCACATTCCTACCAACAATGGACAGGGGTTCCCTTTTCTCCACATCCTCACCAATGCTTGTTATTTCTTGTCTTTTTAATATTGGCCATCCTGACAGGTATAAGGTGATAACTCATTGTGGTTTTGATTTCCATTTCCCTGGGGATGAGTGATGTTGAGCATCTTTTCATGTGTCTGTTGGCCCTCTGGATGTCTTTAGAGTATCTATTCAGGTCCTCTGCCCATTTTTTAATCAGATTGGGGTTTGGTTTTTTGTTGTAGTTGTTGTTGTTGTTGGTGGTGGTGGTGGTGGTGGGGTGTGTGTGTGTGTGTGTGTGTGTGTGTGTGTGTGTTGAGTTGTATATATCCTTTATATATTTTACTTTTTTAATGAATATAATTTATTGTCAAATTGGCTTACAGACAACAGCCAGTGCTCACCCCAACAAGTGCCCTCCTCAATGCCCACCATCCATTTTCCCTCTCCCTCATGCCCCCAATCCACCCTTAGTTTGTTCTCTATATTTAATAGTCTCTTGTGGCTTATCATTTGAGGATATCTTCTCTAATTCAGTAGGGTGCCTTTTAGTTTTATTGATTGTTTCCTTCACTGTGCAGAAGCTTTTTATTTTGATGTAGTCCATGTAGTTTATTTTTGCTTTTGTTTCCCTTGCATGAGAAGACATAGAAAAATGTTGCTTAAGACTGACATCCAAAAGATTACTGCTTATGTTTTATTTAAAGAGTTTTGTGGTTCAGGTCTCACATATTAAGTCTTTAATTCATTTTGAGTTTATTTTTGTGTGGTTTAAGAAAGTGGTCAAGGGGCACCTGGGTGGCTCATTCGGTTGAGCGACCAACTTCAGCTCAGGTCATGATCTCACGGTTTGTGACTTCGAGCCCCACATCGGGCTCTGTGCTGACAGCTCAGAGCCTGGAGCCTGCTTGTGATTCTGTGTCTCCCTCTCTCTCTGACCCTCCCCTGTTCATGCTCTGCCTCTCTCTGTCTCAAAAATAAATAAACATTAAAAAATTTTTTAAAAAATCCGTGTGTATAAAAAGAAAGCCACGAGGTGCCTGTTTGCTGCCCCCACTCATGCTCTGTCTCTGTCTCAGAAATAAATAAATAAACATTAAAAAACATTAAAAAAAGAAAGTGGTCAAGTTTCATTATTTTACATGTAACTGTCCAGTTTTCTCAATACCACTTTTTGAAGAGACTGTCTTTTTACCATTGGATATTCTTTCCTCCTTTGCCATAGATTAATCGATCATCTAAGTGTGGATTTATTTCTGGGTTTTCTATCCTGTTCCATTGATCTATGTCTCAATTTTTGTCAGTATAATACTGTTTTGATTACCAGAGCTTTGCAGTATATCTTCAAATTTGGGATTGTTATACCTCCTACTGTATTCTTTTTTCTCAAGATTTCCTTAGAAATCTTTCACTAATGCTTTATAATTTTCAGACTATAGGTCTTTCATCTCCTTGGTTAAGTTTAATCCTACGTATTAAGGAATACCTAGGTATTTTATTCTTTTGGGTGCAATTGTAAATAGAATTGTTTTCTTAATTTCTCTTTCTACTACTTTGTTATTAGTGTATAGAAATGTAGCATATTTCTGTATATTACTTTTGTATCCTGTGACTTTATTGAATTAATTTATTAATTTGTTCTAATAAATTTAGGTGGAGTCATTAGGGTCTTCTGCATATGGTATCATATCATGTGCAAATAGTGACAATTTTACTGATTTCTTGACAATTTAGATGTTTTTTTTTTCTTTTTGTTGCCTAATTGCTTTGGCTAGGACTTCCAGTACTATGTTGAATAAAAGAGGCAAGAACAGACATCCTTGTCTTGCTCTTGATCTTAGAGGAACACCTTTTAGCTTTTCTCCATTGGATATGATGTTAGCTTGTGAGTTTGTCATATGTCATATGTGGCCTTAATTATGTTGAGATAGGTTCTCTCTAAACCAACTTTGTTGAGATTTTTTTTTATCATATCAGATACCGAATTTTGTCAAATGTTTTTTCTCCATCTATAGAGATGATCTTTTTTTTTGATGTGATATATCATATTGATTGATTTGCAGATATTGAACCATTCTTACATCCCTAGAATAAATACCACTTGATCACAGTGAATGATCCTTTTAATGTATTGTTAAATTCAGTTTGCTAATACTTCGTTGAAAATTTTTTCATCTATGTTCATCGTTTAGCCTGTCATTTTATTTTTTTATAGTGTCTTTGGATGGTTTAGAATCAGGGTAATGCTGCCATTATGGGATGAATTTGGAAGTTTTCCTTTCTCTTCTATTTTTTGGAATAGTTTGAGAATGGGTATTAACTCTTTTTTAAATGTTTGGTAGAATTAGGGGCATCTGAGTAGCTCAGTTGGTTAAGCAGCCAACTCTTGATTTCAGCTCAGGTCATGATCTCATGGTTTGTGAGTTTGAGCCCCACATTGGGTTCTGTGCTGACAGTGTGGAACCTGATTGGGATTCTCTCTGCCCCACCCCACCCCCTTGCATGCTCTCTCTCTCTCTCTTTCAAAAAAAAAATATATATGTGAAATATATATATATATGTGAAATATATATATATGAAAATATATATATTTTTTCAAAAATATATATATATATGTATATATATAAATGTGTACATGTGTGTGTGTGTATATATATATATATATATATATATATATATATATATATAAATGTTTGGTAGAATTCATCTGTGAGTCCATCTGATCCTGGGTGTTTGAGGGAGTTTTTTGATTACCCATTCAATTTTATAACTAGTAATCAATCTTGTTCAGATTTTTTATTTCTTCCTTCCTGATTCAGGTTTGAAAGATTGTATGTTTTTAGAAGTTTATTCATTTCTTCTAGGTTTTCAACAATTTTCTGGCATGTAATTTTTTGTAGTAGCCTCTGACAACCCTTTGTATTTCTGTGGTCTCACTTGTTACTTCTTCTCTTTCATTTCTGATTATATTTATATGAGTCTTCTCTTTTTTTTTTCTTGAATCCAGCTAAAGGTTTATCAATTTTGTTTATCTTTTCAAAGAATCAGCTCTTGGTTTCATTGATTTTTTTTTTTTTAGTCTCTATTTCATATATTTCTGCTCTGATTTTCTTACTCCCTTGTTTCTATTGGTTTTGGGTTTTGTTTGTTCTTCTTTTCCTAGTTTCTTTAGGCATACAGTTAGCTTGTTTATTTGTGATTTTTCTTGTTTTGTGAGGTAGGCCTGTATTACTATAAATTTCTATCTTAGAACTGCTTTTGCTGTGTCCCAAAGATTTTATGCTGTTGTGTTTTCATTTTTAATAACCTCTATGTATTTCTTCATTGGTCCATTGGTTGTTTAGTAGCATGTTGTTTAGCCTCCATATGTTTGTGTTTTTACTGTTTTTTTTTTCTTTCTTGTAATTGATTTCTACTTTCATACTGTTGTGGTCAGAAAAGATGCTTGATATGATTTCAATCTTCTTAAATTTATCAGGATTAAAAAACATTATTTTAATGTTTTATTTTATTTTTGAGAGAGAGACAGAGTGTGAGCAGGGGAGGGGCAGAGAGAGAGGAAAACACAGTATCCAAAGCAGCCTCCCAGCTCTGAGCTGTCAGCACAGATCATGATCCAAGCCAAAGTCAGACACTTAACCAACTGAGCCACCCAGGCACCCCTAAATTTATCAAGATTTATTTTGTGGCCTAACATGTGGACTATCCTGGAAAACATTCCATGTGTACTTGAAATGAAAGTGTATTCTGGTTTTTTTTTTAAGTTTATTTATTTATTTTGAGAGACAGAGAGACAGCATGAGCAGGGGAGGGCAGGGGGGCGGGGGAGAATCCCAAGCAGGCTCCATATTGTCAGTGCAGAGCCTGATGTGGGGCTCAAACTCACAAACCATGAGATCATGACCTGAACTGAAACCAAGTCAGCTGCTCAACCAACTGAGCTCCACCCAGGTGCCCCTATTCTGTTGGTTTTGGATGGAATGTTCTATATATATCTGTTAAGTCCATCTGATCCAGTGTGTCATTTAAAGCCACTGTTTCCTTATTCATTTTCTCACTGGATGATCTATTCATTGATATAAGTGGAGTGTTACATTATCCTACTATTATTGTATTACTGTCAGTTTCTCCCTTTATGTCTGTTAATATTTGCTTTATGTATTTAGGTGCTCCAATGTTGGGTGCATAGATATTTATAATTTTTATATCCTTCTGTTGGATTGATCCCTTTATCATTATGTAATGCCCTTCTGTGTCTCCTCTTACAGTCTTTATTTTAAAGTTTATTTTGTCTGATATAAGTATTGCTACCTAGCTTTTTTTCCACTTCCATTTACATGGTAAATGTTTTTCCATCCCTTCACTTTCAGTATGTATGTGTCTTTAAGTTTGAAATGAGTCTGTTGCAGGCAGCATATAGATGGGTCTTATTTTATTAACCATTCCATTACCCATGTCTTTTGATTGGAGCATTCAGACCATTTACATTTAAAGTATTTATTTATTTACTTATTTATGTAATGTTTATTTATTTTTGAGAGAGAGAGAGAGAGAGAGAGTGTGTGTTTGAGCAGGGGAGGGGCAGAGAGAGAGGGAGACACAGAATCTGAAGCAGGTTCCAGGCTCTGAGTTGTCAGCATAGAGCCTGACGTGGGAAATCATGAGCTTTGAGATCATGACCTGAGCTGAAGTCAGATGCCTAACTGACTTAGCCCCCCAGGTGCCCCTAAAGTAATTATTGATGGCATGTACTTACTGCCATTTTGTTCATTGTTTTCTGGTTGTTTTGTAGTTCTTCTTGCTTTCTTTCCTTGTGACTGATGCCTTTCTTTAGTTTTATGCTTGGATTCCTTTCTCTTTGGTTTTTTGTTTGTTTGTTTGTTTTGTCCGTCTATTATAGGTTTTTGGTACGTGGTTACTTTGAGGTTCATGTATAACATCTTAAGTATTTAGCAGTCTCTATTAAATCGATGGTCACTTAAATTTGAACACATTCTAAAAGAACTTAATTTTTTACTTCCCCCTCCATGTTTTATGTATATATTGTCATATTTTGCATCTTTTTTGATCTGTGAGTTCTCTTAACTAATTTTCTGAAGTATAACTGATTTTACAACTTTTGTCTTTTAACCTTCATACTAGCATTATAAGTGATTTACCTTTACTGTATGCTTGATTTTACTTATGAAATTTTTTCCTTCCATAATTTTCTTTTAATATAGCCTTTTCTTATCTGCTTAAAGAGGTCCCTTTAATATTGTCAGGCCAGTTTAGTGGTGATGAACTCCTTTAAACTTTTATTTGTGTGGGAAATTTTATCTCTCCTTTAATTCTGAATGAGAGCCTTGCTTGGTAGAACATTCCTGTTTGTAGATTTTTTTCCATTCAGCATATTTTGAATATATCATGCCCCCTCTTCTGGCTTGAAAAGTTTCTGCTGAAAAATCAGTTGATAGCCTTATGGGGTTTCCCTTGTATGTAACTGGTTACTCCTTTTTTACTGCTTTTAAGATTCTATCTTTATCTTTAATCTCTATATGTTAATTATTATGTGTCTTGATGTGGACCTCCTTGGGTTAATTGTTTTAGAACCTAGATGTCTGGACCTGGATGTCTGTTTGCTTTCCCAGGTTAAGAAAGTTTTCAGCTATTATTTCTTCAAATAAGTTTTCTACAACGTTCTCTCTTTCTTTTACTTCTGGGACCCCAAATAAATGGGTTAAGAAGTGGGAATTAGAATGAGATCCATATTCTTAATGATGGCAGCACACTTAAGTTAGAATATGCCCCTTTTTGCACTAGAAGTACTCATCCTAATTTTGGTTCTGAGATGTTGAGGGGAAGAGGGAGAGAAAGGATGTTTTCTCTCTTTTATCTGAACAATAAAGTGCAAAGTTCTTACCTGTCTTTTGCCTCTGACTCCTTTTTTTCTGATGCATCTCCTCCCCAGTCCTATTATGTTCTACTTCTGCCCTGTTGAAGGATCTAAGCCTACATACCCACACTTCACAGTAATCTGAGGATGACTAACATGACTTTAACAATCCCCATAGTATTTGGATTTTTTAACAGATATTTGTGAACCCAAAGGAACTGCTAATTGATAGAATTCCTGGTTAGATGACAAAGCAAATTTTACAGATCCAGATAGTGAGGGAGAAACAGTTAAGGTTTTTTAGACTTCCCTGTTGGCAGCTCCTCACTCTGTCACTGCTTGTCCCTGCTCCTTCTTTTTCTCTCCTTCCAGCCCCATAGTTTCTTAATATTGCTAAGATTTTCCCAGTTGCTTTTTGGCAACCACAGAAGAGATGTTTGGATGAGGAACAGAGGGCAGAACACAGCAATGTGGCTCCTTGTGTGGATTGGAAGTGAACTGTGTCATATTTCTGTGTATATACATGCATTTTTAAAGGCTCAAAACTGCTATCTTCAGAAAAAATTTTTCTTGCAGTCTAATTTATAATACTAATTTGCTTAGCAAATGTATCTCCTTCCCTCTGTCCCTTCCTTTCTTTTTAAAAGATGGACCCAAGTTAAATTTTACCCAGCAATTATCTTCATTACAAATGCTGAGCTAGTCTAAAATAATGAGTAATCACAGAACATGTGCAAGTTGGATAAAATTCATAATCTGCAGTTTGTTAGGTGCTATGCTTAAAGAATACGTAACAAACTGAGTCTAAGGACATGGATGGGCAAATATGCACACACTCCTGAGTGCTATTCCTTTTCTCTCCCATTCTGTCATCATACTCTCTGAATAATAAGGCCACTAGGTTCTGGTAGACTGTCTCTCATATCCATCTCCTCTTCTCCAAGCCCACTGCCTGAATCAGCCCAGCAGCCCCTATCTCTGGGCTCACTCTTCTCCCATTCAGCCTCCCACACTACATTAGAGTACTCTTTCTAAAACATAGATCTTACCATGGCATCAACCCACTTGAAATTCTTGATGGCTTCACATCGCCCTCTGAATGAAGTCTGTACATCTTAGCACAGAAAGGAAAATAAAAACCAACAATAACAACTAAAAACAAAACACAAATAACCCTCCTCCAAACCCACCCTTTATAATTTCACTGAGCTCATCTCTCCAGACTTGCCTTCACCCATTCTTCCCTGAAAATTTCTCACTGTCATTTACCTGGACATCCTGTGCACATTCTCACCATTATACTGTCTCTCCTGCTTTTTCCTCTGCTTGAAATTCCTCTTTTACTTTGCTCTCCTGAACTGATTGCACTAAGGCAGAAATAATCATTCCCTTAATTCCCTTGTACTTTATATAATTCAAAACATTAAAATCTGTTGTAACATCTAACTTACTGTGTTTATTTTTGTTTGTTTCTCTGAAAATGGGCACAATACCTGAATGATCTAGTGAACAGGGTATTGAGTCTTTCTGCAAGAGAATCAGGTCGGATCCCAGCTCTGATGCCAAGAAGTTACTATTTTCTAGTTTCTGAAAGTGCAAGTCCAAGAAATATTTTTTAGTTTATTTGCAAAAAAATTTCCTATGCAGAGGCATGTATATAATACTCTTCAGCCTAAAAAACTTACATTGAGCACCTGCTTTGCACAAGGCAGAGTGTTGGGGGCATGGAGAATAAATGAAGTATTAATAGTAGAGGTAAGGCTTATGATGGTCTTGAAAAGCCAGAAAAATGGGATAATAGCTTTTTAGGAAGAGGCACAAGGATGAGCAAACTCAAAGGGCATTAAGTTGAATTTATGAGGAATAAGAAAAAGTCAGGCATGACCAGATTGTAAGATAAAGGGACAAAAAAGCTAAGGTGAATGACTAGGCTGGGAAAGGAGACACCAACATTAAAAAATGTTAATGTAGTGAATGTGGATCTAGAGAAGTTTTTTTAAAGTTTTTTTTTAAGTCATCTCTTTTAAGTCATCTTTTAAGTCATCTCTTTTAAGTCATTGCCCATCCATGCCCATACCAAATGTGGGGCTCAAACTCACAATCCTGAGACCAAGAGTTGCATGCTACACTGACTGAGCCAGCCAGGTGCCCTGAGAAATTTTTAATCAGAGAAATTATGTTATTGGAATTGGAGGCGCCAGTATAGGTGCTAAGGAAGTTAGATTTTCTAGTACCAACCCTAGCTCCACCATTATTTTTTTTTAAGTTTATTTATTTTGAGAGAGAGAGAGAGAGAGAGAGAGAAGGAGGGAGGGAGGGAGGGGGAGTGGGAGGGAGGGAGGGAGAGAGTGTACATGGGGGAGGGACAGAGAGAGAGAGAATCCCAGGCAGGTTCTGTGCTATCAGAAGGAACTGGGCTCCATCTCAGGAACATGAGATCATGACCTGAGCCAAAATCAGGAGTCAGATACTTAACCAAGTTATCCAGGTGCCCCTCTACCATTCTTTAGGTGTAGGCTCTTAAGCAAGTTACTTTAACTTCCAAGGTCTCATTTTCCTCATTTGTGCAATGGAGTGATAATAGGGCCTAGCTTTTAACACTGCTCTAAAGATTTTATGAGTTAATGCTTACATGGAATTGAACTGAATTGTCTGATACTCAGTGTTCACTATTATGATGATTATTATGGTTATGATTTTTATTTTAGGAAGAATTTCGGGTTGAGAATGGTAAGAAGGGTGGATTGGAAATGAAAAAGCAAAGACAAAGAAAACAATATCCAGATGAGAGTTGAGGAGATCTTGAGCCACACAAATGTATTTTATGTGAGTCGTTTCCCACACAACTCTCTGCCAAGTAAATGGTGTCCCTGAGAGCTGAATAGCACTATGAAAGGAGCAGAAAGGTAATATGTCAGATTGCAGTTTTTGAGATGGTGGTGACAAGATGAGTCATACATGCTCTTCTTAGAATGTGATGGTGATGCTTCTCCCATCCAAAAGTAGGTCCTGTGTTCCCTCCCCTTAGAATTTGGTTGGGCCTGTAAATACCAGAGGTGACACTATCTGACTTCTGAACCTAGGTGATAAAGGGGATATAGCTTCCACCTGGTTCTCTTTGGACACTGATTCTTGTCGAAAGTCACCAAGCTGTGAAGAAGAGTCATCACATGGAGAGGCCACATGTAGATGATATAGTCGGTAGCCCTGGCTGAGGTATGGGTAGAGAGATGAGACAATATGTTTAGATTTTGACACATGGTATTTGAAACATCTAAGGACAGCTGCACTTAGATGTCCTGCAAGCTGTTGACTCTCAAACCCAGAGGAGTTAGAGCTACAGAGATTGTTTCAAGAGGCAACTATGTTGGGGCGCCTGGGTGGCGCAGTCGGTTAAGCGTCCGACTTCAGCCAGGTCACGATCTCGCTGTCCGTGAGTTTGAGCCCCGCGTCAGGCTCTGGGCTGATGGCTCAGAGCCTGGAGCCTGCTTCCGATTCTGTGTCTCCCTCTCTCTCTCTGCCCCTCCCCCGTTCATGCTCTGTCTCTCTCTGTCCCAAAAATAAATTAAAAACGTTGAAAAAAAAATTAAAAAAAAAAAAAAGAGGCAACTATGTTAAGCCACAGGATGCCTAAATATTCCCTGGGAAAGAATATAAAATGAGAAGAGACCCAAAGCCAGAACTCTGGGAAGGAACGCATCTAAGAAAAAAGAATCAAAACAGACCAAAGTGTAAACAGAGAAACAGGAGGAAAACCAGAAGGAATGATTGGCATAGATACCAAGAAAGGTGTGTCAAGAGGGGCCAGTCATTGGAGCAAATGCTCTAGAGATGCAGAATGAGGTGTGACAAGAAGCTGTTGGGTTTAGCTTTTAGAAAGCCATTGGTGAACTTTGACAAAGGAATTTAGTAGAGTAGAGGAATTGGAAGTCAGGTTGCAGATAATGAGTAGTTAAGGAAGGATAACAAAAGAGAAATGCAAACTACTCTTTCCAGGGTTTGTGGCAGTGTAAAGATACAGAGCTAGAGCTAAGTGCAACAAAGTCCAGAGAATCTAGCCATGCTTGTGGGCTGTGGAAAAGGAGCCATGAGTTGGGGAGATTCATGTTGCAGTTATAAACCGTACAAAGTTGTCACTTAAGCATAGTATGATGGCCAAAGTGGGTGACTAAATAGGGAAAGGTTATTTCTTACTGCAAACTGAGGTAGAATCCTGGTAATTGTGACAGAGTTTGTTTTGTAGCCTGGAAAATGGTTCTGAGGGAAATTCCTAAGCTAAAGTTCCAAAAAAGTATTTTGAACAGGAACTTTTTTTTTTTTGAAAAGAATATATAGATTTTTAGGATGAACTTGGAAGACAATGTTTATTTGTCTCTATAAGTTCTGGTGCCATGGCAGGAGCAGATACTGTAATTATTTCCTTCTGCAATGAAGGTAGAGATATGGAGTATCCTGGTATCCTCTCTCCAAAATCTGGACTCTTCACTGTACTGGCCCTCTTTGCCTCTGTGTTTTCAGAGGTTTTTTGTATTTTTTTTTTCCACATTTACTGCTAATATTGGTAATACTGTCCAGTTGTCCAGTTTAAAGGTATGGAGGTCATCTGTGTGGGGGTTGATTGGCTGGTTTTCCCATCTATTGACCCTACCTTGGTGATATCACCAGCCTTCAGAGTCTGCCACTTAGCATTGTGACCCAGGAGCTTCACTTTTCCAGCCTACTAAAAAAGCCAGCTGACTCAAGTGATCTGACTTAGACTAAGAACAACACATATCAAATTATCAGTTTATGCTGGGGGCTATTCTATTACAACATGTTCACATCTCTCCTCCAGGAAGCTCTTCCTGGTTTCAAGATATCTTAAAGCCCGTGTGGACATAAATCAGTTGGGTTGCTTTGGGAGCACAAAGTCAGAACAAAGGGAGGTTTATAGTATGGCCAGATATATCAGGAAGCTGGATGATTCATTTCTGACTCAGAGCAGCGTATACTGCCCTTTAGTAAGCATATCTACTTTCCTTGTGGTCAGTGTTGTCTCCCCTGGACAATGTTGTTAGAAAGACACTGCCACCGTTAGCTGTTCTGATCCCCATTTTCATATTTTCATGTTATGAAATATGCTGCCACATTCTTTATTATGAGATATTAATATCACATATATCCTGTTTGGGGAATAGAATTCTTTTTCTTTTTTAATTTGGCTACCTTTTACATGTGTCGATGTTTTCAATCAACTCAGTTCTTTATTTACACTACCTGCCTACGCTGTACTGCCTATACAGATATGGCATGCTCTGAATGGAGTAAACCTGACAGCTCCATGCAAGAACTTATTTTTAAAACTCACATTTTGTTTAGTAAAATACCTGTAAGAACACTGCTGGGGAACATTAAAGAAATAACATAGCACTACTATTCCCCATAAGCTGTTATCATAGATTCCAGCCATTTATAGTTTGCTCTTATATTGGTTTGTTCTCCATAAAACTCCCTTATGAAAATCCAGAAAGATATTTAGACCACAAGCACAGTTGTGTCAGATGGTTATTCAAGTTCTTAATACTTTTTCCTTTGGAGTGTGCTCTCCCAGAATCCTATCTGCTAACTCCTTTATTAACTTGATCTTTAAATGTCTTTATATTTATTTGGCTTCTATCCATGAGTAAAGGCCATGCTTTCTAGTTGCAATTTGTGCTCATTTAACTAAAGCTTTTTTTAAAAAAACATTGTGATTTATAGTGGATATTCACCTGTTCCTTGAAGTTATAACCTCATCTATAATGCAGACCTAATGCCAGTACCAATTTATATTAGATTCTACCCACTGGTTCAGCTTCATATTACTTTTAGTCTTCTAACCACCTATATTCTTTAGCTCCAAAGACAGGGAATTTGTGTTATGTTTTAGAAGTTAAGAAACCCTGCTATCAAGTGAGAATGACATGAAGCCTTCCAAAATTCTAACTCACGTTTCTCCTCCACAACCCTGGGAATTTCAGAGTGGCATTGTAGCACATGCTGTCAGTGTCTTGCCCAGATTCCTCCTTCTGCCACTTAAGCACGCTCTAGCCTGCTTCCAGCTGCTGGTATCTCCACCTCTTTGCTTGAGGGCTTTTCTGAAACAAAGTGCTCTGCCCAGATACGAAGGGGATAGGCTAGAAGGAAGGAATGGGGAATTAAAACACCTGAGCTCTGTCAACCAAGGACTGATAGGACATGGTGTACAAATACTCAACATAATCCTTCCTCTAGGGTGTACAACTTTGAAGTGTATACATTACACTATTTCCCGAAGTTCCTAGCAGCACTACGCTCCAGTTGCCCATAATGATAGGTAGTTTGATAACAGACACTTTGTTGCTCCCTTCCTTTCTTTGTCTCACTTCCTCATCTCCTACCCGGGGCTTCCTGCACTTTACATAAAAACTGCTTTCACTTGAATCATTGTCTCAGAGTTTGCTTCTGAGCCCAAACAGGCATGATAGAATGGAGAAAGGAGAACCCTTTAGCTGGAGGACCACTCAAATCAACTCAAATTAATATTCATAAGTCATAGCTGATGAACTATAATGAACATAGTGCCTGGTATATAATAATAATTGTCTTATGCATACTTTTCAAACAAGTATTGCTTGTGGTCCTCCTTTCAAGGAATGTCCAATCCTTTCAGAGAGGCTCACATAAAAAGTATGAGACTTTAATACAGTGTAGTTAGTGCTATAATGGAGATGTGAGAAACTTCCTGTGGGAGAATAGAGATGAACCAACAGTTCAGCAGGATGGAATTGGGACTGGAAGAGGGCTTTCTGAGAAAGTTTTATTGTTGGGGTGACATTAGGTAGGGAAGTTGGAAAATAGCATTTCAAGGGGAAGAGCATGAACAAAGAGAGATTTGAACAAGCTGGGAGTGCTGCTATGGTGAAGGGAGTATTAGGCTGGATTTTGGGGTGTTTGGAGAACAGTGACTGGGATGAGATGGTGAGAGACCTCAAATTTCATGTTAAGGGAAGTTGGCCTCTTTATGAAGGTGATCGTGAGACATCAAAGGTTATGAAGCAAAGGAGCACTATCAGATCTTTGCATTAGAAAGTCTTATTTCCAGATATCTACAGAGTAACTATGGGGCTTAAGACTGATCTTGATGCTCAGTTTACATATATGGGACAGTAGGAGGTAAGTGGTTAAACACGTGGGATGCTTTTGTTTGAATCCCAGCCCCACCATTTGCTAATAGTGTGATAAAAATAACTAACGTTTGGGGCGCCTGGGTGGCGCAGTCGGTTAAGCGTCCGACTTCAGCCAGGTCACGATCTCGCGGTCCGTGAGTTCGAGCCCCGCGTCAGGCTCTGGGCTGATGGCTCGGAGCCTGGAGCCTGTTTCCGATTCTGTGTCTCCCTCTCTCTCTGCCCCTCCCCCGTTCATGCTCTGTCTCTCTCTGTCCCAAAAAATGAATAAAAAACGTTGAAAAAAAAAATAACTAACGTTTATTGATTCCACTGTATGCCTGGCGCACATAGCTTTTGCTAAGTTCCCCTGTATGTGAGTTCAGACATTACTGAACAGCATCCCTTGTAGGCACCTGTCCCACTTGAAGACCAGGTGGGAGGATGATATGATGCAATGTCATACAGCCTTACTTTCCTTATACAGTTCTAAGAATTTTGTCCACTAAGAAAGCAGCATTCCTCCTAGACCCGTGCCTTTGGAGAGCTGTCCATTAGTGGAGGTGCTGAAGGAATGAGAAAAAGCTTTTCATTAGCCAAGGCACCTAAGCAGTGTTCTAGGTCTTGAAATCTAGATGATAAAAGAAGCATGAAATTGGAAGTGAGTTCCAGGATCAGAATCTGGAGCAGTGTCTGGTGTGTCTGAATCCAAGGAGCTTCTGCTCTATCATCTATGGAGCTGTCTGTAGACAGCTAGTGAGCAAATAGTAAGTGACCCAGCCCACGCAGAAGATTCACATGGCTTTGATTGTGAAAAGGGCTGCAGAGTTTCCTTCTGGAAGTCCTTACTCCTGAAGCTTCAAGTTCTGGTTCTAAATGTGCCAAATGAATCAGGCATGGCATCTTGAGGGACTATGGAGTGACAAATTATGAAGCTTCTTACCCAGACATCTTATGAAATTTGAAATTTCATTCATTATGAATGTGGGCTGTAGGTACTCATGACAATTTTGGATTTGAACTTGACTTTCAAATTTCTAAAGCAAATAAGATTTGCAAAAAGAGAGGTGCACTGATACAGAGATTTAATTTTTATATATTTATAAGTGGAAATAATTTTGACTTTCTTGGAAAAGCATTGCATGACCATGTTGCTTGCTTGTATGTCCTTCCTAATTTTGTCCTTTTCACTAAAAACTCTTCCACTCTGAGGCAGTAGAAGAGGTGGAATTCAACTTTCTTAATTAAACATGATGAACTTGAATCTTAAGAAATTTCATGTTCACAAGGAACTGCTGGGCCATTCCCTGGTTTCTTTAAATAATGGGAGAAAACTATCTACCCTTGATTAGGCCATTTATCTATTTTATTGGATGTGTTTATACCAATGTTTCCTTAATTTAGAACAAGGAATAATTTTATTGTTGTATCCTACTTCCTCCACATGGATTCCATGTTTTGAAAGATTTTGCCTACAAGACAAACTGCTTCTACTGAGAAAAAACAATTGTTGGATCATGAGAATTATAGTAAGGGATCCCCAAGAATTTAGAAATAGGTAAAATTAAGTTGAAATCAATGCCTAATGGATTGGAGGAAAGAGATCTAAAATGAATGAGACAAAACTGATACAATTTCAGCCAAAAGCAAATACACTTGCTATCTCATTATGGTGTATAACCCAATTGTAGGTGACTGTATAAATTCTGTAATGGAGCCCAATTGGCTAACTCACCATTCATTCTGACTTCTTTTTGTCTCTTCCCACCCTGAAGAGGCTCAGAAATTATGAACTACATTTCTAAGAGTTCCTTGCATCTAAGGATTTGGATATGAGTTAGATTCTACCATGCAGATGCACTTTCAATACTTGAATTGGAATGGAGATAAGTAGGGAGAGAGGCAGGGTGCAGTTGTGTCCATTGGCTGGAGTGTACTGTACTAGAGAAGCATGGATCAAGCTGCCCAATTTAACAGGCAGCTCCCTGATTGTGTCGGGGCATCAGCTGCCTTGACAGCCCAGTTACTGTGATGTGCCTTTAGGAAATGACCCAGGAATGATACTGAAGTCTGTTATTTCAGCTCTGCCAACAATTCCATGAGCCACTGAATATCCTGCTTAAACTAGCTAGAGTTGATTCTGTCTCTACAAATAGACTCTGACCTATGCAGTTTTCACTAAGAATATTGAAGTATTGAAAAGAGATCAAGAACACATGACCACCTTTTTGGATAAATCTAGGCTTTTTCCAGTTTTCAAAAAAAAAAAAAAAGAACAAAGTGGAACCCTCATTTAATCAATTTAAAATGTTTAGCATGCACACACAGGGCTAATGCTTATTTCCATATGTATGTAAAAAGTATTTATTTTATATTGGCTTCAAAATCCTTACTCTCACAAGGAAGAAAGTTGGTCATAAATATTTTCTATCTGATGTTCATGCCTCTCTCTTAGAAAGTAAAGAAGTTAATCAGCTAACAGTTTGTGTCTATGTTGATACATTCCCCCCCTCCCCAGGGAATATTAAAGTATTAATTAGGGAATTTTTAAGCTTCAGAATAAAAGAAAAACATGGCAGTATAGAATTAACTGTTGGGAATTTGAAAATAATTTTGAGGTGCTAAGAGTTTGCAAAGAAGAACAATTTAAAAATCTTTAGCTTGATGACAAATGAGTTATTGTTGGGGGGAAACCCTACTACTGATTTGCTGGTGTTAACTAAGTCAGCCTTGTTGGCCAGAATATACAAATTTTTCTTGGCTTGCTAAAATAAAAAGATTACAGATCACACTATTTTCTTTAAAGTTAAATATAATATTTTCCCTTGATTATATGTTCATTGTAGAAAAAAGTTTCTACAAATTACATTATAGAAATACACAATCCCTAATCCTACCATCCATGTATAACTATTGATAATCTCAGTACATATCCTTGTCTCTTTCTTCTGTGTGTACGTTGGTATCATTTTATACATGCTGGTGTGAAACTGTTCACTTTCTTTTTTTAACAAAACATCAGATTACAAAAATACCTTTGATGTTCACCCAACTTTTAAAAAGGATATTATTTTGCAATTTTGCTTCCTTATGCCATGTAGGTAATAAATAGGATTTAATCTACATGCTGGGGGTGCCTGGGTGGCTCAGTTGGTTAAGCATCTGACTCTTGATTTCAGCTCAGGTCATGATCTCACTGTTGTAGGATTGGACCCTGAGTCAGGCTCCACACTGGGCTTGGAGGCTGCTTGGGGTTCTCTCTCTCTCCCTCTATTGCTCGTTTGTTCACTCTCTCTCCCAAAATAAGTAAACTTAAAAAAATCTACATGCTGTAGTCCTACTTTTTAAATCTAAACTTTAGCATATTTTCAAAATAATGTTATAAAACACTGTTATTATTGTTTGTTTTCCTTATAACAGAGTGTAATAAAATTTACTTTTATCTACAGTGAAATTAAATCACTGTTCTTTACTATCCATTTGGTTAACATGTTTATTATTTTAGGTAAAGTCTGAAACATTAAGCAAGTTAGGTACCAAGTAAGGAAATAATATTAGCAACTTTTATCATCAATGAGGTAAGAAACATACTTTGGAATGCCTCCATCCTAAACATCAGTGATACTAAATTACAAGAATAAAAAAGATTCCAATTATCACCACATAGCATCAGAAACCATCTGACTCTCCCTCTGCCCATCTGGAGAGCATTTTTAAATCCTATGAACAATTAGATAGAAGCAGCCTCAAAGGCCTCTAGATTAAATGCTTCTTACAAAATCTATTTAACAAGAGGTGAGCGTATGAGTTTATGCATTAAAAAAATATATTTGTGCATCCTATGACCTTGCTACTCAAAGTGTGGATTCTGGACCATTAGCATCAGTATTACCTGGGAGCTTGTTAGAAATGTAGAATCTTGGGCTCTACTCTAGATCTTCAAGTCCAAATCTGCATTTTAACAAGATCTCTGACTCATTTGTATGCACATTAAAGTTCTAAAGGCATTGCATTGGGAGGTAAAATATATACTAAAGGAATATTTTTCTCCCATCTAATTGTAGAACTTACAAATGCTCCCCAGATGGGCAAAAGAGAGAGTCAGATGGTCTCTTTTCCTTTGCCATATTGATTCTCTATGCAATGAAGTTTATACTGTCTTGTGTAGAAGATATCAGACAACCTTGGGTTGAATCCTGCCTTTACCATTTGTATAACCTCTCTGTATCTCAGTCTTCCTACCTGTATAAAAGGAATAATAATAGTATCTCAAACAATTGTGAGGATTAAATGAATTGATACTTTTAAAACTCTTAGAACAATGCTTAGCACATAGTATGTGTGCTAAGATTCATCAGCAGCATTATCAAAGTCTGAGTTTTGTAAGCCATTATCTTAAAACCTCAAGTCCTACTTTAAGGCTGTTGCGGGTGGAATGGCCCAGAGGTTGGTCAGCTCAGAGAACCTGAGATGGGCAGATTTTTCTGTAACCGAGACCACCATTTAATAGTTTAGTGCCCAAGTGTCATGACCATGGGATTTTAATTACTGACCTTTTATTCCCCCTAACTTCCATTCATTAAAAGCCACAGAAGATTTTTTAGCCAATTCCCTGAAACCTTATTTCTTACTTTGTAAGAAAATAAGCTTTTTGAGCATCATGAGAAGCCACTATTAATATATCTTATTATGTAAATTGATGTCATTGATAGAATCAATTCTGGCACCTCTCCATTCCTCTCTTTACCCCTTGCAAATAACTTAAGTAAAGATGATAGACTGAGTGAAATGAAAATGGCAGGAACCTGATTCCATCCTTCACCAAATCATCTACAAGAAAGAAATATGCCAGGCCAAGGAATACTTAACAAGTGGAGATTTGGTCTCTAACCTTCATATGGAGCCCTAGAGTACTAGGAGGAATCCTACTGCCTAGGTCACAGCTTCTGAAAATATGCAAATAAGTCACCTAAATATCTTGTTAAAATGTGGGTTCTGAGTAGGGGCTGAGATAGCTGGGTATGGCCTGAGATTCTGCATTTCTAACAAGCTCCCAGGTGAAGTCAATGTTGCTGGTCCATGGACCACACTTTGAGTGAGGCCTAGGCTGTAACAGGTTACATCTAAGTAAAGTCAAAAGGATTCTTATCAGCTGGGATCTTGGTGTCCGCCTCCAGATGCTCTGACTTAATTGGTTTGGGGTTCATGGATGGAAGGAAGAGTCAAAAAGATGATTTTGAGAAAGGTTGGACTTTTTACCCTTCTGCATTAACAGTGAAATTCTCCCTTGGTACTGTAATCTAATAAAATATTCTTGCCCTTGACCCTGATCCAGATTTGAAGCAGAGAGTCAACAAGAGTGGGAACCCTTGAGCTTTTCTCAGTGAATAATGACTGCATGCAGTCGACATGGATGTCAAACCATCTTAATACCACAACCCCAGAGTGTTTTTAAAACATGTTCTTGGGAGAAAACTAGGTTCAGGTATTCAGGAATGCTCATTTGTTTTGACTCTGGCAAAGGGACAACAAATTATGTATTCACTTGGGGGAACTGTGTGTGTGTGTGTGTGTGTGTGTGTGTGTGTGTGTGTGTATATATATATATATATATACTTTTCTTTCAGGACCTTATCCTCTAGATAGGAAATAAAGACTACATGTGTGCATTAAAGGATTAAGTCAGCAGGTTGGGTTGCTCAAACCCTGTACATTCCAAAGAAAGCCTATCTTTATAGGACTGGCCCTGGGCTAGCTCCTGGGTGACAATTTCTGAGCCTTTAGAATATCCTGCCTGTTAAGCATGTTTTTGTATGCCTGAGGCCCTGGATCATGTTGTATCAGTTTGACCTCTGAGGAGTTGGAGTCTGAGTAGTTAAGGTTCATCCTATGAGCATTTCCTGCCTACCTGACTGATTTGCAGTAATAATCCTGGATACCAAGGCTTGAGTGAGTTTCTATATCTGGCAACATTTCATGTGTGTTGTCACATATCATTGTATAGAGTATGAAGTGCATCCCTATGCAACTCCATTAGGAGGAAACACCTGAAAACTTGTGCCTGATTTCTCCTCGACTTTGTCCCATGCATCATTCTCATTTACTGATTTGAATCTGGATCGTCTCACTGTAGTAACCCATAATCAGTTTTTCTGAGTTCTGTTGAGTCTTTCTTGCAAATCATCAAGCCTGAGTGTAGTCTTAGGAGCCATTGATAAACCATGTAATGGACAAGACTAATCCTGGATCTCCCCATGAGGGAGTTTATTTGGGAAGTGATCCAAAAAACAGAAGAGAAAGAAGGAAATAAAGTACATGTTATCAAGCTGATCATCTTTGTAGGTGCCTGTGGCTTGATATTCCTGGGACATTCTGAGGAGCTATAAAATATCTCTCAGAACTGTCTTCCTAAAGCATGGTGGGAGCATTTATTCACCCCACTCCCCATCAATAATACTGTTTTCAGAAGGATATTAGCTCCTTTAAATTGTGAGCATTTAGATTGTAAACTCCTGGGTATGTCTCACCCTGAGGCATCACAGAGGCTCCAGGGCAGAAAGCAAGAAGTAATTGGCAGAGCCTAGGCAGGGTGGTGTCAGAGCTGGGCAAAGCTGGTTGCCATGGTAATGGCTGGAATGAAAGATGACTGAAAGCATGTAAGGCTGAGCACAAGAAATGTTTATTATAGTCCACCCCTTGCACCACAAGATCCATTTGTTGCCCTGCATTAAGTCCAGTCCAGGACCCTCAAGATAGTGGCTGGCCACAATCTCTACAAAAGACTCAATTCAGGAAGGTTAATGGGACAAACTACAGTCACTACCGCTGCACATAGTCTCAAGGCTATAGCTGATATTTATTATCTACCTCTTCTGTCCATTCTAGATTCCTTTCACCCTAGGCCTGCAATGTAGGCCAGCAAAGTGCAAGCTGTAGGAAGTAAGCATCCAGAACATGTAAAAAGAAATATATTAAATGTGTTGGATGATTGTTAAAACTCAAACTGTCTGGCTCTGCTGGACCCCAGGCATGGGAATGGTTGCTGGTTGTATAAATAATAATTTATTTTGTTATTTGCTGTTACTGAAGGGAATAAGCTCTATCCTCAAGGGGTTTTGAGGTGGAAAAAGGAGATTGAAAACTACTGAGCTAGAAAACAACTAATATTTGAAAACTTGATTTAAATTTAAAACTTTCTAGGAAGTAATCTCTAGATTAAATATGTACAACTGATCATCTGTAATTTATGAGACAAAGAAACATTTTTATGCTTACATGAGAATTATACCCTTTTCATTTTCTTAGTATCTGCTGGAATCCTAAGCAGTTTCATAACACTGGTCACTAAGACCCTTAATTTATTACAGTTGTCTAAATATATTAACAGAACAAAGTAAAAATGTAATGCCATCCCTATTTAAATAAAATCACCAGAGAGGCTTAGATTTAAGAAAAGCTCAGAAAAAAGAAACACACACACACACATACATATACCCATGTATACAAAATAGCATTCTCTATTTCTAGTTGAAGTAATTTCCTATTTAAGAAGTTAAAACTCGGGGCGCCTGGGTGGCGCAGTCGGTTAAGCGTCCGACTTCAGCCAGGTCACGATCTCACGGTCCGTGAGTTCGAGCCCCGCGTCAGGCTCTGGGCTGATGGCTCAGAGCCTGGAGCCTGTTTCCGATTCTGTGTCTCCCTCTCTCTCTGTCCCTCCCCCGTTCATGCTCTGTCTCTCTCTGTCCCAAAAATAAATAAAAACGTGGGAAAAAAAAAAAATTAAAAAAAAAAAAAAAAAGAAGTTAAAACTCAGTTTGATGTCTAATATGCATTTATCCAAAAAATTTCATGAAGTCAAGAGTTCGGTCACATTTTCCCTGCCTTATAAATAGATAATGAGGGCAAACCTATTTAAAGAAGATAGGAAGTATTTATATATATATGTATATATATATAATTATTTTGTAAAAATTATTTTATAAAAAAGTACAATGTGAGGGTCACCTGACTGCCTCAGCTAATGGAGCATGTGACTCTTGATCTCAGGGTTGTGAGTTCAAGTTCCGTGTTGGGTGTAGAGTTTACATAAAATAAAATAAATAAAATAAAATAAAATAAAATAAAATAAAATAAGTAAAATAAAATCTTAAGGAAAAAATAAGATAGGATAAATTATAGAACTCAACCTTTACTATCATTGTTATTGTTATTGTTATCCTTATTATTATTCATTATTCAGGTCTATAATTCCTTGTCTAAAACCCTTGGAACTAGATGTATATCCGTTCAGAATTTTTTAGGTTTTTATTTATTTTTTTATTTTATTTTTATTTTTTGAGGATGTGTGATTTTTATTTATTTTTTTAATTTATTTTTTTATTATGAAATTTATTGTCAAATTGGTTTCCATACAACACCCAGTGCTTATCCCAACAGGTGCCCTCCTCAATACCCATCACACACACCCCCTCCCTCCCACCCCCCATCAACCCTCAGTTTGTTCTCAGTTTTTAAGAGTGTCTTATGTTTTGGCTCCCTCCCTCTCTAACCTTTTTTTTTTCCTTCCCCTACCCCATGGTCTTCTGTTAAGTTTCTCAAGATCCACATAAAAGTAAAAACATATGGTATCTGTCTTTCTCTGAATGACTTATTTCACTTAGCATAACACTCTCCAGTTCCATCCACGTTGCTACAAAGGGCCATATTTCATTCTTTCTCATTGCCACATAGTATTCCATTGTGTATATAAACCACACTTCTTTATCCATTCATCAGTTGATGGACATTTAGGCTCTTTCCATAATTTGGCTATTGTTAAAAGTGCTGCTATAAATATTGGGGTACAAGTACCCCTCTGCATCAGCACTCCTGTATCCCTTGGGTAAATTCCTAGTAGTGCTATTGCTGGGTCATAGGGTAGATTTATTTTTAATTTTTTGAGGAACCTCCACACTGTTTTCCAGAGCAGCTGCACCAGTTTGCATTCCCACCAACAGCGCAAGAGGATTCCCGTTTCTCCACATCCTCACCAGCATCTATAGTGTTCTGATTTGTTCATTTTAGCCACTCTGACTGGCGTGAGGTGGTATCTGAGTGTGGTTTTGATTTGTATTTCCCTGATGAGGACCCTGATGAGCACCTTTTCATGTACCTGTTGGCCATCTGGATGTCTTCTTTAGAGAAGTGTCTATTCATGTTTTCTGCCCATTTCTTCACTGGATTATTTGTTTTTTGGGGTGTGGAGTTTGGTGAGCTCTTTATAGATTTTGGATACTAGCCCTTTGATTGTCATTTGCAAATATCTTTTCCCATTCCATTGGTTGCCTTTTAGTTTTGTTGATTGTTTCCCTTTGCAGTGCAGAACCTTTTCATCTTCAAGAAGTCCCAGTAGTTCATTTTTGCTTTTAATTCCCTTGCCTTTGGGGATGTATCAAGTAAGAAATTGCTGCAACTGAAGTCAGAGAGGTTTTTTCCTGCTTTCTCCTCTAGGGTTTTGATGGTTTCCTGTCTCACATTCAGGTTCTTTATCCATTTTTAGTTTATTTTTGTGAATGGTGTAAGAAAGTGGTCTAGTTTCATTCTTCTGCATGTTGCTGTCCAGTTCTCCCAGCACCATTTGTTAAAGGGACTGTCTTTTTTCCATTGGATATTCTTTCCTGCTTTGTCAAAGATTACTTGGCCATACTTTTGTGGGTCCAATTCTGGAGTCTCTATTCTGTTCCATTGGTCCAAAACATTCTGTTTTTGTGCCAATACCATGCTGTTTTGATGATGACAGCTTTGTAGTAGAGGCTAAAGTCTGGGATTGTGATGCCTTCCGCTTTGGTCTTCTTCAAAATTACTTTGGCTATTCAGGGCCTTTTGTGGTTCCATATGAATTTTAGGATTGCTTGTTCTAGCTTCAAGAAGAATGCTGGTGCAATTTTGATTGGGATTGCATTGAATGTGTAGATAGCTTTGGGTAGTATTGACATTTTAACAATATTTATTCTTCCAATCCATGAGCACAGAATATTTTTCCATTTCTTTATATCTTCTTCAATTTCCTTCATAAGCTTTCTATAGTTTTCAGCATAGAGATGTTTTACATCTTTGGTTAGGTTTATTTCCTAGGTATTTTATGCTTCTTGGTGCAATTGTGAATGGGATCAGTTTCTTTATTTGTCTTTCTGTTGCTTCATTGTTAGTGTATAAGAATGCAACTGATTTCTGTACATTGATTTTGTATCCTGTGACTTTGCTGAATTCATGTATCAGTTCTAGCAGACTTTTGGTGGAGTCTATCGGGTTTTCCATGTATAATATCACGTCATCTGCAAAAGTGAAAGCTTGACTTCATCTTTGCCAATTTTGATGCCTTTGATTTCCTTTTGTTGTCTGATTGCTGATGCTAGCACTTCCAACACTATGTTAAACAACAGCGGTGAGAGTGGACATCCCTGTCGTGTTCCTGATCTCAGAGGGAAAGCTCTCAGTTTTTCTCCATTGAGGATGATGTTAGCTGTGGGCTTTTCATAAGTGGCTTTTATGATGTTTAAGTATGTTCCTTCTATCCCGACTTTCCAGAGGGTTTTTATTAAAAAAGGATGCTGAATTTTGTCAAATGCTTTTTCTGCATGGATTGACAGGATCATGTGGTTCTTATCTTTTATTTTATTAATGTGATGTCTCACGCTGATTGATTTGCGAATGTTGAACCAGCCCTGCATCCCAAGAATGAATCCCACTTGATCATGGTGAATAATTCTTTTTATATGCTGTTGAGTTCGATTTGCTAGTATCTTATTGAGAATTTTTGCATCCATATTCATCAGAGATATTGGCCTATAGTTCTCTTTTTTTGCTGGGTCTCTGTCTGGTTTAGGAATCAAAGTAATGCTGGCTTCATAGAATGAGTCTGGAAGTTTTCCTTCCCTTTCTATTTCTTGGAATAGCTTGAGAAGGATAGGTATTATCTCTGTTTTAAATGTCTGATGGAATTCCCCTGGGAAGCCATCTGGTCCTGGACTGTTATTTGTTGGGAGATTTTTGATAACTGATTCAATTTCTTTGCTGGTTATGGGTCTATTCAAGTTTTCTATTTCTTCCTGTTTGAGTTTTGGAAGTGTGTGGGTGCTTAGAAATTTGTCCATTTCTTCCAGGTTGTCCAGTTTGTTGGCATATAATTTTTCATAGTGTTCCCTGATATTGCTTTATTTCTGAGGGATTGGTTGTAATAATTCCATTTTCATTCATGATTTTATCTATTTGGGTCATCTCCCTTTTCTTTTGAGAACCCTGGCTAGAGGTTTATCAATTTTGTTTATTTTTTCAAAAAATCAACTCTTGGTTTCGTTGATCTGCTCTACAGTTTTTTTAGATTCTATATTGTTTATTTCTGCTCTGATCTTTATTATTTCTCTTCTTCTGCTGGGTTTGGGGTGTCTTTGCTGTTCTGCTTCTATTTCCGTTAGGTGTGCTGTTAGATTTTGTATTTGGGATTTTTCTTGTTTCTTGAGATAGGCCTGGATTGCAATGTATTTTCCTCTCAGGACTGCCTTCGCTGCATCCCAAAGCATTTGGATTATTGTATTTTCATTGTCATTTGTTTCCATATATTTTAAAATTTCTTCTCTGATTGTCTGGTTGACCTATTCATTCTTTAGTAGGGTGTTCTTTAACCTCCATGCTTTTGGAGGTTTTCCAGACTTTTTCCTGTAGTTGATTTCAAGCTTCATAGCATTGTGGTCTGAAAGTATGCATGGTATGATCTCAATTCTTTTATACTTATGAAGGGCTGTTTTGTGACCCAGTATGTGATCTATCTTGGAGAATGTTCCATGTGCACTCGAGAAAAAAGTATATTCTGTTGCTTTGGGATGCAGAGTTCTAAATAATATCTGTCAATTCCATCTGTTCCAATGTATCATTCAGGGCCCTTGTTTCTTTATTGATCCTGTGTCTAGATGATCTATCCATTGTTGTCAGTGGAGTATTAAAGTCCCCTGCAATTACCACGTTCTTATCAATAAGGTTGCTTATGTTTGTGATTAATTGTTTTATATATTTGGGGACTTCCATGTTTGGTGCATAGACATTTATAATTGTTAGCTCTTCCTGATGGATAGACCCTGTAATTATAATAAAATGCCCTTCTTCATCTCTTGTTACAGCCTTTAATTTAAAGTCTAGTTTGTCTGGTATAGGTATGGCTATTCCAGCTTTCTTTTGACTTCCAGTAGCATGATAAATAGTTCTCCATCCCCTCACTTTCAATCTGAAGGTGTCCTCAGGTCTAAAATGAGTCTCTTGTAGACAGAAGATAGATGAGTCTTGTTTTTTATCCATTCTGATACCCTATGTCTTTTGGATGGAGCGGTTAGTCCATTTGCATTCAGTGTTATTATTGAAAGATACGGGTTTAGAGTCATTGTGATGTCTGTAGGTTTCATGCTTGTAGTGATGTCTCTGGTACTTTGTGGTCCTTGCAACATTTTACTCACAGAATCCCCCTTAGGATCTCTTGTAGGGCTGGTTTAGTGGTGATGAATTCCTTCAGTTTTTGTTTGTTTGGGAAGACCTTTATCTCTCTTTCTATTCTGAATGACAGACTTGCTGGATAAAGGATTCTTGGCTGCATATTTTTTCTGTTCATCACATTGACGATTTCCTGTCATTCCTCTGGCCTGCCAAGTTTCAGTAGATAAGCCTGTCACTAGTCTTATGGGTCTCCCTTTGTATGTTAGAGCATGTTTATCCCTAGCTGCTTTCACAATTTTCTCTTTATCCTTGTATTTTGCCAGTGTCACTATATGTCGTGAAGAAAATCAATTCGAGGTATGTCTGAAGGGAGTTCTCTGTGCCTCTTGGATTTCAATGCCTTTTCCTTCCCCAGATCAGGGAAGTTCTCAGCTATGATTTGTTCAAGTACATCTTTAGCCCCTTTCTCTCTCTCTTCCTCTTCTGGAATTCCTATTATACAGATATTATTGTGTTTCATCACATCACTTAGTTCTCTAATTCTCCCCTCATACTCCTGGATTTTTTTTATCTCTTTCTCAACTTCCTCTTTTTCCATAATTTTATCTTCTAATTCACCTATTCTCTCCCCTGCCTCTTCAATCCAAACTGTGGTCGCCTCCATTTTATTTTGCACCTCATTTATAGCATTTTTTAGCCCCTCCTGACTATTTCTTAGTCCCTTGATCTCTGTAGCAATAGATTCTCTGCTGTCATCTATACTTTTTTCAAGCCCAGTGATTAATTTTATGACTATTATTCTAAATTCTTGTTCCGTTATATTGCTTAAATAGTTTTTGACCAATTTGTTAGCTGTCGCTACTTCCTGGCGTTTCTTTTGAGGAGAATTCTTCCATTTTGTCATTTTGGATAGTCCCTGGGGTGGCACGGAACTACAGGGCACTTCCCCTGTGCTGTCTGGAGTAACTTGTGTTGGTGGGCAGGGCCACAGTCAGACCTGATGCCTGTCCCCAGCCCGCCGTTGGGGCCACAGTCAGACTGGTGTGTACCTTATCTTCCCCTCTCCCAGGGGCAGGACTCACTGTGGAGTGGTGTGGCCCCCGTCTGGTCTACTTGCACACTGCCAGGCTTGTGGTGCTGCTTTGATGGGATCTGGCATATTAGCCGAGGTGGATCCACAGGGTGCATAGGGGTGGGAGGGGCAGGCTTAGCTCTCTTTGCCTCGCTTTGCCCCTGCAAGAGGGGCCCCGCAGCACCAGGAGGGAGACAGACCCGTTGGAAGGATGGATCCTCAGAAGCACTGCGTTGGGTGTTTGCCCGGTGCTAGCAAGTTCGGTGACAGGAACTGGTTCCCTTTGGGATTTTGACTGGGGGATGGGGGAGGGAGATGGCGCTTGCCAGTGCCTTTGTTTCCTGCAGAGCTGAGCTCTGTCTTCCGGGGCTCAACAACTCTCCCTCCCGTTGTCCTCTAGCCCTCCCACTCCCCGAGCAGAGCTGTTGACTTTTAACATTCCAGATGTTAAGTCCCGCTGTCTGTCAGAACTCACTCCGTCTGGCCCCTCCGCCTTTGCAAGTCAGACTCGGGGGCTCTGCCTTGCTGGGCAGGCTGCCCCTCCACCGCCCTGGCTCCCTCCCGCCAGTCCATGTAGCGCGCACCACCTCTCCGTCCTTCCTACCCTCTTCCCTGGGCCTCTTGTCTAGCTTGGCTCTGGAGAGTCTGTTCTGCTAGTCTTCTGGCAGTTCTGGGTTATTTAGGCAGATGTGGGTGGAATCTAAGTGATCAGCAGGATGAGGTGAGCCCAGTGTCCTCCTATGCCGCCATCTTCCCTCAGCACCTTATCTTTTTTAGGTTTTTAAAAGTAATACCACATATTTACAATGTATTACAAAACAACTGCCATTTGGTCTGGGAAAGAATCCTACAATGAATAAATAAATATTTACACCACAAAATGTTGGAAATTCACACTAAATGGTATAAATGATATAAATGTTATAAATGATATAAATAAATGGCTATGAGTAGTCTTTACATTTCAGGCCAAATTTTGCTACCAAATTAATTTAGCTTATGTCAGGTTTCACTGCCAAATGAGTTATGAAAACTATCTTGAGGTTTTTTGGATTTTAAAATTGTAGTTATGAGTTTGTGGACTCTTATTATTTTCATTTTATAGCTCAAGCTTGTATTAAAAAGGGCAAATATCACCCATGCCCAGAATGTTTGCTCAGTGTCAGTGCTGAAAGGCCCCACATATGGTGGAAAGGAAATGTTTTCGTCTTAGACAGATCTGGTTTGAATCAGATTAGAGAAAGTCACCTACCTTCCCTGAACTTCACTTTTCTCATCTATAAAATAGGTATAGTAATTCTGCGGACCCTTGACATTCCACAGGATGGATTTTTGAGATCTTATAAAAACTAAAAACTTGTGAATCTCACTAGATAAAATAATTCCCTCACAAAATTTAATATGTTTTTAGTGAACCCAGTTACTTATCTACTAGCTAATCTGTTGCCACTTACAAGTAGTGAGACTGTCTAAATAGAGCTTATAAAAAAATGAGTATTCAGAAAGCAGTTGGAACAAATTACCATTGTTGGTTTGTTTCACTGTCTCACAACATCTCTTAATCACTTATGTGGAGACATGCTTTATTCTTTATATGCAGCTGAATCTTGCCTTGGGCATGACACATCCGTGAGAAAAGTCCAAATACAAAAATAAAATATGAAGCTTAGCTAGGACTTTTGATGTCATGAAAAAACAGTGTTTTTGAAGGTCTCTACTTGAAAAAGAAATCTATGGAAAGTTTTGAAAAGAGTAGTCATTAAATGTAGTAATTCAATAATTTGAACTTAAAATTTTCCCAAGATATTGAGGAAAATAGTAAATAATTTTTAGATAATGACTACTGAAACAAGGGAAAGTTAAATACTTAAATCTGCAGAAAACTCATTCATAAAGCAAACTTTTAAAAACTTAACATTTGGAGGCATCTGAGTGACTCAGTGATTGAGTGTCCAACTCCTAATCTCAGTTCAGATCTTAATCTCAGGGTTGTGAGGCTCCATGCCAGACCTGAAGCTTACTTAAAGAATAAATAATTAAATGAGAACTTAAAATTTTCATGTCTAAGTTATTTGTATTTCTTGTACAAAAAAGGCACTTAGAAATAGACATGTCACTGATGTTGTTATTTTTAATATAATGCATGACAGGCACGTAATTTCAGGTACTTTTGAGATATTTAAGAGTCCTTCATTTAAGGAGTTACAGGATTTGGGGACTGTCTAGAGCCATTTACATTTACCATAATCACTTAAAATTCAGCCAAGCTTAAGTTCAGTTCATGAATCTAGAGTTGTACAGGATAAAGTTAAATAGTTAGGAGGCCCGGAGAATGTCATTTTTGGTATATAAGATTCAAAAAGGAGTCAAGTGAATTTTAAGATTTTGCAATTAATAACGAAAAAGGCAGCACTTCAATTCTATTTCAGACTTAGGGAATTAAAATGACTCTCATGAAATCATATCCTCATGAAGTAGAAAGTCACAGCATTAATCAATCAAACCCTGGGAAGAAAAGAGACACTATCCACTTGATATCTTTATAAGTTTGAAATGAGTACTCTGTGTACCTGGAAATGAAAGTCTGGCTGTCAAACATACTAAGAGGCGACAGGACCCTTCTCTGTCCCAAGAGAATGTTAATAATTCTTAGAGATGATACTTAGAATGAATTATTTTCTCTGAGCTGTCCTCTGACATAATAAGAAAGATCAGTTATCTTGTATGACTAGGTCTAGATGATATCCTTTTTGGACTGTCCTTACTGTGGTTTTTAAAAATGGCAACCATTATAGATGAGAATGCTAATAGTTGGCAGTTGTGGTATGACTAATAAATATAAAAACTAACTTCTAGCAAATAATTACAAAAACAATACTTTAGAAGTCTGTATACAAAGATAATGTTTCTTTCTCATTTACTCATCTATTATGTGAGCAAGTTATTTAGTCTCCTTAAGAGATTGAAAATACTGCTAATGATTTAATAAAATTTGATTACAATGTCTTTACGTAGTTTTCCATATTCCTGGGATAATCAAAGTGCTCAGAGGAAAAGAAAAGTTGAGTTGTTTATGAATTCTATTTTCTCTCTGGTAGATTCTCCATTTTTCTTAAACGGTACTACTGATAACATCAAAATCTCATAAGAATTAGTCTGGGGGCACCTGAGTGGCTCAGTCAGTTAAGCCTCCAACTTCAGCTCAGGTCATGATTTCACTGTCCGTGAGTTTGAGCCCCAAGTCAGGCTCTGTGCTGGCAGCTCAGAACCTGGAGCCTGCTTCAGATAATGTGTCTCCCTCTCTGTCTGCCCCTTCCGCACTCCCACTCTGTCTCTCTCTCTCTCTCTCTCAAAAATAAAATAAAAACATTAAAAAAAAGAATTAATCTGTATCAGAACTACCTGAGTTAGTAAATAAATTTAAAAAAAGCTCTAAATGGCTAGCATTTCCTCACTCTTAAGACTTATTTCTCTCTGGGATAATCAAATTATGGGACAATAAGGGAGTTATATTAGTGAGTTTAACAATGATATTCTCTACTACAAGAAGGATAGTGTTTTGTTTGCTTGTTTTTATACCACATGCATCAAGGATAGTTTTTAAGGAGAAATTGTGTATAAGACATTGATACTTTATTATCTTTTAGGGCTGTGAGGCAGTTATTTGCTAAGTAATACCTAAGAAAGAGATTATAGTTGTGCCATAATGAAATACAATGACTGGTTCAACAGCTTAAATATTTGGTTCATTAAAAAAAAATGTACACATACATTTTTTCAACTCTTAACTTTTTTTCCATTTTATAATGAATATTTCAAGCACACAGGATTAGAGAAAAAGTTCAATGAGCACTCAGATATTCATTTCCCAGCTACAAAACCATCAACTCATGGCCTCTTGTTTCATCTAATTCAACCTTAATTCCTGTCCCTCCCACCAACTGGATTATTATGAATTAAATTCCAGATAGTATTTAATTTCATTTATAAAAATATCTAAATATCTCTAAAATATAAGCACATTAAAAAACATATGACTCCAATGCCATTATCATCTTCATGAATAATAATTTTAGGGAAGCTAAAACAAAGAAAGATTGATACCAAAAGCTGGTGAGTGTATGGAGAACTAGAACTTTCATACATTGATGTTAGGATTATAAAATAGCATAATGACTTTGCACCTTCTTATAAAGTTAAATATATATCTACACTATAACCTAGCAAATTCATTCCCAGGAATTTACCCCCAAGAAAACAAAAACATATATGCACAAAAAAACTTGTGCAAATTCATAAGTTCTCAAACTCGAAACCATTCAACTATCCATAAACAGAAGAATAATTTTTTTAGAAAGTAGAATATTCATACAATATAATGCTACTGAGACACAAATGGGAATGAAATACTAATATACGCAACAATATTGTTGGAGTTCAACAACGTTTTGATATATGCCCATTAGAATAACTGTAATCAAAAAGACAATAACAAATGTTGGCAAGGATATGAAAAAACTAAAATCCTCATACATTGCTCGTGGGAATGTAAAATCATGTACCACTTTGGAAAATAGTTTGACTGTTTTTTTTTTGTTTAATTTATTTTGAGAGAGGGGGAGAGTAGAGTTGGGGAGAGGGGCAGAGAGAGAGGAGTGAGAGAATCCCCTCACAAACCATGAGATCATGACCTGAGCCAAAATCCAGTTGGGCACTTAACCAACTTAACCACCCAGGTGCCCCAGTTTGACTGTTTCTTAAAAAGTGAAACATAAATATATCATATGATGCAGTAATTCATCTTCTACTTATCTACTCAAGATAAATGAAAACATAAGTGAAAACAAAGTCTCAAGTGTAAGTGTTCATAGCAGCATTTTTCCTGCTAGTCAAAAAATAGAAACAACCCCAAATACTCATCAACAAATGAATGGATTGAAGAAATGAATGGATAAAATAAGGTATGTCCACACAATGGAATATTATCTAGCCAAAAAGGGAATGAGGTAAAGATCTATGCTACTATATTAATGAAACTCAAAAATATTGTGCTAAGTGAAAGAAGCCAGACACAAAGGACCACACACTGTATGATTCAATTTACATTTTTTGGATTTTCGAGAAAAGGCAAATGTGTGAGATGAAAATAGATCAGTAGTTGCCTGTATCAGGTGTGGGTGTGGGAATTATATGAAAATGAGCATGAAGGATCTTATTCAGCTGATGAAAATATACTAAAACTAGATTAATGTAATTGCACATCTAGGAAAATTTACTAAAAGTCATTCAACTGTATACTCAGAGTGGGTGAATGTAATGATACATAAAAGAAGTCATATACAAAAGAGCATTTTCATGTACGTTCTTTTCACACAAAGTCCAAGAATAGGCAAAATTAATCAATGGTGCCAGAAGTGAGAAATTGGTTGCCCTGAGGTAAGAGTGGGGGATTATTGTCTGCAAAGGAATAGGAGGAAACTTTATGGGATGATGAGAATGTCCTACATCTACATCTACATCTACATCTACATGTTGTTTTGGGTGGTAGATATCCAAATTGTTAAAGGAGATACAATTGTTAAAATTTGACATACTGAACACTTGAGATCTATGTGTTTTGTTGTAAGTAAATTATATATTCACTAAAAATATAATAATTCCTTAATACTACCAAATATTCAGTTCTGAACCCCCTAATTGTTTATTTATATATAAGTGATTTGGGGGTGCCTGGGTGGTTCAGTCGGTCGAGCGTCTGACTTTGTCTCAGGTCATTATCTCGCAGTCTGTGAGTTCAAGCCCCGCATCAGGCTCTGTGCTGACAGCTCAGAGCCTGGAGCCTCCTTCAGATTCTGTGTCTCCTTCTCTCTCTGCCCCCACCCCTCTGCTCTCTGTCTCTGTCTCTGTCTTTCTCTCTCTCTATAAGTAAATAAATAAATAAATAAATAAACATTAAAAAAGTTTATATGTAAGTGATTTGTTTAAATTGGTATCTAAACAGGGGTGCCTGGGTGGCTCAGTTGGTTGAGCATCCAACTTCAGCTCAGGTCATGATCTCACAGCTTGTGAGTTCGAGCCCCACGTCAGGCTCTGTGCTGATAGCTCAGAGCCTGAAGCCTGCTTCAGATTCTGTGCCTCCCTCTCTCTCTGCCCCAGCCCACTCACATTCTGTCTCTGTCTCTCTCAAAAATAAACATTAAATTGGTATTTAAACAAATTCCACACATTGCCCTTAATTGGTATGTCTCTCAAGTCTTTTTTTTTTTTGCCTCAAAAAAAACTAACAAAACTGATTTATTGGTAGTGTGTTTTGCACATGCATTTCATTTACTCTGTCTTTAGTACCTTTCTGAGAAATAATTTATGTATATAATAAAATGCAAAGTATTCAACATATAGCTTGATGATCTTATAATATGTACATGTATTTCCAATTATAAGAGTAATTTAACCACATTGTACAATACATGAAAGTGAGAGAAAATAAAGTAAAAACAACCACAATCACCATTTTGGTGTATTTTATGCGACTGTCTCTTCTTCAGTGAAATAATATATGTAAAATACATTATCTAGTATTAGTGTTCGTATTCGTATTCGTATTCCACAGGCATATAATCCTGAGGAAATGGTCAAATTTGTAGCTATAAATCTTAGTAATACAACCATATTGAATTTTGAAGCCCCAAGCATACCATCTGATTCTATTCTATCATGGTCATACCTAAGACGTAATTAGGAAAAGCATACACATGTGAGCAGGAGCTTTTGTGTACTATCACTTGTCTTCTGAGGGATTGACTTCTTTCTCTAGGGTATATGCAAACCTGCTCAAATTTTCCTGAGGATTGCAAAAATCTTTGTGTTGGTTTCACGGGGAAAGATACTGAATTATTCCACGCACAGATCCATACTCACTTTCCAGTAATTTTCCAGTTAACAGAAGGATTGTACAGGTCTCTCCTTTGACATTTTCAGGTTGTAAACTGAGTATGTTTTCTTGAAAATGAAGTCATGTCCCAGCATATGTTTTGATCTACTCTTGTTGCAAGCTGACTTACTCCATGGGAGGGTTTTTTGAAAACAGTTTCCATGTACCACTTGAGGCATTGATCTTTCTGCAATCTCATTAACGCCCATGTAAATGCCAGGTCTTGCTGAGGAAGAAGAAACTATGTTAAATAATGGGAACCTTGAGGTTTGGGTATTACTTTTACAAGCAGCAATTTTTCCTGGTTTGGAAAAGGTCAGAGAATTTCTAAGTGTGCTCTTGTGGGAGGGGTGGGTTAGGACACTGCTGTTCCTTTTCCTGAAATGTAATGAGATGCAATTGATCTGTCAACAAAAATGACTTTCAGAGGCTACAAATACAATAAAATCAAATCAACACAAACCAGATTATCCTAAAGTGACTTTTGAATAAAAGTGGTTATCCTACTTTCTAAATAGCTTTGAAAATAATACCAAAAGGATGAAAATACAATCAAAGGTAACTTAATGTTCTTAAAGTTTATGAGAGCCTTTTCAAAAAATGGTGCAGGAGCAATTGGACATCCATCCACCCATCCATCCATCCAACTGGACAAAACCTTGACTTAAACCTTACACCTTATGTAAAATTTAACTTAAAATTAATCACAGACTCAAATATAAAATATAAAACTACAAAAGTTTTAGGAAAAAACATAGGAGAAATATTCAGAACTTAGAGCTAAATGAAAACTTCCTTTCAGATGTGATACCAAAAGCATGATCCATAAAAGGAAAAATGTGATAAGTTGGACCTCATCAAAATTAAAACAAAATTAAAATTCTGTGGGGTTCCTGGCTGGCACCAGTAGAGCATGCAACTCTTGACTTTGGGGCTGTGAGTTCAAGCCCCATGTGTGGCATGGAGTTTACTTAAAATAAAATTTTTTTTTAAAAATTAAAACTTTTCCTCCATGAAAGGTCTTGTGAAGAGGATGGAAAGCCAAGCTACAGACTGAAAGGAAATATTTGTGAATTACATATTCAACATAGGACCCTGTATCTAGAATATATAAAGAACTTTTAAAACCCAACAGTAAAAAAAAAAAAATCTAACTGGAAAAATGGACAAAAGACATGAATACACATTTCATTGAAGAAGATATACAGATGGCAAATAGACAAATGAAAAGATGCCCAACATCAATAGCTATTAGGGAGGTGTACGTTAAAACCACAAGAAGATATCGCTATACACCCATTAGAAATAAAAGCTAAAATAAAAGATATTGATAACACTAAATACTAGAAAAGATACAGAGAAACTATCACTCATTGCTCATGGGAAAGTAATATGGTACAGCACTTTAGAAAATAGTTTGTTAATCTCTTATAAAAATTAAAGAAGCTTGGGCATTCCAGAGAAGTGAAAAGTTATGTCAACACAAAAACTTGCACACAAATGTCCATAGCAGCTTTATTCATAATAATCCTAAACTGGATGTCCTTCAACAGTTGAATGGTTAAATAGAATATCATAAAAGGAACAAACTAATGATATATACACAGCTTGGATGGATCTCAAGGAAATTATTGTGTTTAAAAGATGCCATTATCCAAAGTAACATGCTATATAATTCCAATTATGTAACATGTTTAAAATAACAATATAGAGGATGAACAGATGGTTGCTAGGGATCACAATGAGACTAAGGGGTGGGTATGGCTATAAAAGGGTAGCATAGGGAGGCTTGTGGTGATGGAATTGTTCTGTTTCGATTCTGGTGGTGGTTAGATGAGTCCATGTCAAACTGGCAATATCTGAATAAGCCCTATGGATTGTACTAATGTCACTTTCCTGATTTAATATTTTACAATAGTTATGCAAGATGCTGCCTTTGGGGGAAACTAAACAAAGGACACGTAGGATTTTTGTATACTTTTTTTGTGAAAACATGTAATCTATAATTATTTCAAAATAAGAAGTTAAAAAAAGTTATGGGTGCTAGAGCCATGCGCTTATTGAGAAGTCTGGATGGCAAAAGACCGTTGTATTAGTTTGTCCCACATCCTTCTTCTGCCTTCCCAAAGAATTGGTGGGTCTAGGTCTTGAAAGTTTCATGGAAGAAAATGAATTCTCCTTTTTTTAAAAAAATGTCCATTCTTCCCATTCTCAACATTGCCACCCTTCATTGTGAATTTTTTAAAAAATGGAACAAAACTTTAGAAGTTTTCAAAACCCTCTCTTCTATTTGAAGACGTCTTTTCCTCCTCTATTTGTTTATCATCACCAACACAGTAAAACTTTATTGTGCACCTATTTTGTGCCAGTCACTACTGAAATTTTTAGAAACCCAACTTAAACAAAATAAAAATGGAAAATTTTGATTTTCCTAATTCTGAACTCCAAGGGATGGACCTGGCTTCAGGTACAACTGAATGCCAGCATGTGTAACAATTCAGTCTCTTCTCTTTTTTTTCTCTCTCTCCATTTCTCATCACTACTTGGTATCATTCTAAGATAGCCTCTCTCCATGTAACTCACATGGTCTTTATATGTCAGACTCACAGAAAAAGAGGAAGCCTTTGCCATAGACCCTGTGCTAATCCAGGGATTGACCCTTGAATTGTGTGAGATTCTCACAGAAGAGGGAAAGCTTGGTTTTTCAAAGGAAGTGATGTTGTGCGGGCAAAAAAATTATACGCTCTTAGGAATAATAAAAACTTGACCTTTCAAAGGTCAGTTGTTATCCCAGGTCTTCCAGCCAGCAGGTGGTGCTGCCGTGACTCAAAGCCAGTTTGTCCACTTCACTGCTCAAGCTCTCAGTCCTGAGATCATGCTGCCTCCAAGAATTCTTGCTCCCCTGGTTAGGTAATTCCGGTTCCAAACAAGATTTCTACATTTATTTTTATTTTCTACCATGTTTATTGAATTTTTTTTAAGATTCTAGGTTCTGAAGTCTCTCAAACTGAATAGAACAGAATAGGGAATAGAACCCAGGATGATTCTAAGCAATGCTTTATACAGTGCAAGTTCTCTTCATCATTTCCATAAAAGGTAAGGGTGTATCACCATTTATATAGTAAATATATGCTTGAAGTTGTATAATATTATAAATAAAAAGTTTTATAAATCAGATTATTTCCTTTATTCATTTATATATATTTTTAGTGCCCACTATGTGCCAAGCACTCTTAACAACACCAAGAACTAGAGACAATAGAACAATATGAAAGTGAATATAAAATAAGTGTTCTTCAAATGATAAAGGAGATTAAAAATCCTGACTTGGGACTCTCTTTCTTATAAAGGGAGATAACTGTAATCAAACCAGCAACTATGCTAACAGATTATCTAGTATGGTCTATCAGGTGGTAGTATGGTAGTAAGTGCTAAGGAGAAAAAGTAAAGCTGTGTCAAGGAGATAGGAAGTGCTGAGAGGAAGAAGAGTGCTGTTTATTGTCAAGTGATCAGGGAAGGAAGACATCATCGATAAGGCAGCATCTTATCTGCCTCCAATGCTTTGCCCAGTATAGAATTAATGATGTGGAAGGACAGGACAGGAGTTGGAGGCAAGTCCTTGATATATTTTAAGAGAAAGAAAGTACAAGGGGATAGAAGGGTGAGAAAAAGAAGTTCAAGTAGGTTTTAATTGACCAATGACAATTGCCACAAATCAACCGTTGGCAATTGAGCCAATAGACATTAAACATATAGATGTCATGACAGAGAATACCAGGGGTGACCTGCTCGGAAACCTACTCAGTTAAGGTAGTGATTGCCTTACCTTTATTTTTCAGTTTTCTCTAAGAAGCAAATATATTATCTTGTCTACTCCTTTGTCCCTGTAAGCTGTTTTAAAATTCTTAAATTAGGGTCGAAACTCAGGAAGATTGAACATAGTTTCTATCTGAAATCGTATTAATGGGTGACAACATAGAAAAAGGACCCATGACTAATTTTTGAGAAAAAGGGGATTTGATTACAAATGAACAAAGATGCAACATTGGCTAATTTTATTCTTTCCAGAAATGTCTTAAAATAATATCAACTAGTATTTAATGTAGAGCAGTATGATATACATATATATATACAACTTTCAGCATTTCATATGTGCATGGCCCACTTAAAAATCAGAGCTAAAATTATTAGAGACACTACAGATAAAACAAGTAGTGATTACTCCTTTATGATACTGAAAGGTCACTTATTTTTATATTCAGAAGCTCACTCCAGGTCTCTTATGATTATTTTAACATTTTTTAAAAGATTAAATTATACCATTTTTCCCTCTTTATTTCTTTCAATTATCTTTGACCAAATGCAATAAGATTTTTTATTTGAACATGCCTATGTAAGGAAATTGTGTATCTTTTCATAAAAGCCAGGTATCTTTAGAAAATACAATAATGGTTTGATTCATTTTTAAATAGATTGGAAACCAATCCAGTGATTCAAAAATGGTTATACAATTTGCTATGTAGAAATAATAAAATTTACTTTATCTGCCCTTTTATTTTTATAGCTATCATTTAATTTTAGGTTCTGTTTTTATAAAACCTCATATGTCTGGAAGTGTTTGTTTTTCTGCCAGCTTTGCCCTGATGTGATTCATAAATATGCCAAGAAAATCTAATAAATCTCTCATTAGTACGTATTCATATTTTAATTGCAACTTAAAGAACAAAGAAAAGATTCTGCCTTCAACTGATTGAAATTTTTGTATCATCATGTTTCAAATTACCAATAACAGTGGTGCTTTTCTGTAATGGCTTTACCTTCAGAACATCTATCATGTGAAAAATCTAGCCCGGTGGGCATTGATGTAAGTGCAAAAAGTTATTGACTTTTGCCTTTTAAAAAATTCTCTTATTACTTTTCTTGAAAGGAATTTATCTTTAAAGGCTTTAAGATAAACCTGTGCTGCTTTCAGTCTGCATGTCACCCTTCCCTGGACTGTGCTGAGAGAATTCACAGACAATATTTCCACCCACAAGTGCCTCCTGACTTCAAGAGATTGAAGAGATGAAGCTTAGCGCCTTTTGCAAAACAAAACAAAACAACTTTAAATCAATAAAACCCCAAAACATTAGCAAGAATGTTAGACATACAAAATTTTTATTGGCCATCAGTCTACATCACAGTCACCGTGGGCATTAGAAAATACCCTTAATGGGAAGGACTTTTAATAATGTTGCTTATCATTCCTGAAACTGCTCAAAATTAATTTCATCAAGTAATTAGAGAAAATAAGAAAAGCTTCCTTCTCTTATAAAAGATGTTGTATTTCTTAAAATTATGTGAGCTGCTGTGTCATTATCAAGGCAGTTAATTATCCTACAACAGAAATTCTTAAGAAATGTAGATATACTTGGTCTCTGGTCCTTTATTTCTTATATTCATTGTTCTTCTGTTGTCTTCTAGAAGAGTTTTTCCTAGAGTGGTTCCTCAGAGCAACATGGTTCATCCAAAAGTCCTTCTGAGTCAAGAGATTTTCCTGGAGGCAGAGAGGTTGATATCTACGTAATTTGAAGAGATAGCTGGGTAAAGGAATAATTAGGATTATTGGAGTTACTCTAAAACTTGTGAAATATTAGTGGTCAAAGGGAAGACAAACTTGGTTATAAAATGGGAATTTGATCCAGATGCCAAAAATGTTTGTGGAGAGAGCTGAAAGTTATCCTTGTCACTAAATAATAGATGCTATCTTCTGAACCAAAAGACCACAGTCATTTGGTCACTTTTCTGCCACAAGTAGCCATTTCCTCTCGAGCCTCAGTCTGCAGCACTACAACTGGCTTCTACCCTGAATCTTACTTGGAGACCATAGGCTAAATTGGGTCTTTGGAGTCATTGGCTTTTTTTTTCTTAATTTTTTATTTTATTTTTTTAGTGAACTTATCTTTTTACCTTTTAAAATTAATTAATTAATTAGTTAGTTAATTAATTAATTATTTTTAAGTCAGTTCTAATGCCCAGCATGGGGCTTGAACTCACCACCCCAAGATCAAGAGTCGCATGCTTTACTGACTGAGCCAGCCAGGTGATCCAGGAATTGTTGGCTTTCAACTTCTATAACCTCAGTGGAACTTTGACTCTTGTGGTTTTAGAAACCTTTAAGCAGAACTCTTCTCTACAATTCAAATTTAAAATTGGGATGGTATTTCTAAAAAGTTCATCCCAATGAGCATAGGCAGTAAATAACAGGAGGTAAAGATGTATGACTGGATGCAGGTGGTCTTAGAAAAGACAAAACAAGGGGCGCCTGGGTGGCGCAGTCGGTTAAGCGGCCGACTTCAGCCAGGTCACGATCTCGCGGTCCGTGAGTTCGAGCCCCGCGTCGGGCTCTGTGCTGACAGCTCGGAGCTCGGAGCCTGTTTCCAATTCTGTGTCTCCCTCTCTCTCTGCCCCTCCCCCGTTCATGCTCTGTCTCTCTCTGTCCCAAAAATAAATAAAAAAAAAAAAAAAAAAAAAAAAGAAAAGACAAAACAGGACAGAGACTTCTCAGCATTTTGTGAGTCTGTAACTCTTACAGCTGACACTGGATGAATGAATGAATGAGCTCACTGAATGAATGAATGAATGAATGAGCATCCTGTAAAGCATGTAGACACAATGGGTTATCATTATTTCACAAATAGTATCTACTTTCTATGTTTTAGAAAATGATGATATTCATAGTTAACAATTATATCAAAGTGACCATGAAGACCAAGGTTCTCCATCTGGGTGTGATGATGTATTTTCTGACCTGAAAAAAAGTAAAGCTAGTGACTATAGCATAGTCACTGATGCGACATGGCTTAGGTGAGTGTCTTCACAAAGCGGGAGAAGAGGACTTCATAGTTGACAAGAACATCCAGGAATTAAATAGCAAAACTGGGATATTTCATGCCAAAAACAGATAAAATTTCCCTGTGCCAAATTGTAAAGACTGCCACCATGTAGTCCAACAGGTCACCGTCATCATATCTGACCTGGACTTCTTTCTTGTTTGAAAATTGAGATATAATTCACATACCATAAAATTAATCCTTTTAAAGTAAGGAGTTCAGTGGTTTTTAGTATTTACAAGACTTTGCAACCATCACAAATGTCTAATTCCAGAACATTTTCATCACCCTAAAACAAAACCTCCTTACTTATTAGCCATCACTCCTGTCTCTCCCCAGGCCCTGGAAACCACTCGTCTATTTTCTGTCTCTATGGAGTTGCCTCATCCAGTATGTAGCCTTTTGTGACAGGCTTGTTTGATGTAGCAAAATGTTTTCAAGGTTCATCCAGGTTGTGGTAAGTATCAGTCCTTCATCCCTGGTTGTGGCTCTGGTGTAGACTTCTGCATGTCCTCCCACCTGGTCTCCCTGCATCTACTAGGGTCCCCGAGAGCCTGCTCACTATGGAAGCCAGAATAATCTTTTTCAAATGTAAATCACATCACCTTACTTCTTTACTCAAAATCCTCCACAGGCTTTTCATTTTACTTAGAGAAAAATTTCATCTCCTTGCCATGGCCTCTAAGAGCCTTCAATGATCAGGATTGTACCCTGTCTACTTCTCTGACCTCAACTTCCCACACTCCAGTCACCCTGTGCCAATTACTTCTGCTCCTTTAATTTTCCTGGCTTGTTTCTGCCGCAGGAACTTTGCACTTGATGATCCCTTTGCCTGGGGCTCTTCTTTCATAGTTCTTCCCATGACCATGACCATGACCATGACCATGACCATGACCAGTTTCTTCTCATCTTTAAGGCCTCCTATAGCATCTCCTCAGAGAGGCAAGCCTAGATAAACCTGTCTCAAGTGTCGTTTCCCCAACTCCCAGTCACTTTCTATTATTGCATTACCCTGTTTTAATTTCTTTATAGCATTTATTACTATCTGAAATTGTATTGTTTTGTTTTACTGATTATTATCTGCATCTCCTTGAAAATCTGTCAACTCCATGAAGCCAGAGGCTAACTGACTTGGTCACTGCTGTATCCCAAGCTTCTACAGTGGAGCCTAGAAGGTGCTCAATTAATATTTGAAGGATTGCATGACTATCTTGCCTAGAACTCCTAAGTCTTCTAGATCTTGCCCCTATTCTCAATTCCTAAAGCTTGCTCTCTTCACCTATTACTAGACTTTGCTATTGCCACCTACTGCTTGACGGATTTCTCTCTGTGGTTGACTCTTTCATTAACTGACATTCAACCCTTCCTTAATGTCCTTGATGACAACTCTTCCAGACATCTCTATCACAGGCTAGCAGGTCTTTGTTAATCTGCAGGTTCATGATCAAACTGAGCCTTCATTCATATAGGTTGTAGGCAAAAAAACAAAGTTCAGCTGCTCATTTGCAGTCAAGAATGCAAGAGATAATGGGTGAGAGGAATCAGCATGGTACACAGAATCAAACTTTCAGTCTTGAACACAGAAAGTAGGAATGCTTTAGATGCTGTATGTACTACACGTGGTGATATATGCTGATGTATAAGCTCAGTTTAAATGAATATGAACTTCTAGGTACAGATTGGAATTCAGTTTGTAACTGAATTGTTCAGCCTCCTCTGCAGAGATCTGGAATCTAACTTCTTTGAAATACTTGGATAAAAGGAGACCTTTGGAATCAGTTTCATTTTACTTAGTTAATTGTCCCCAATCTTTGCTCCTGGTTAAATGAAATGCCTTTCTCCCCACATTCTCCCATCCATCTTCTCCTATCATCCAAGTCATATAATGCCTGACCATTAGGGTGCACATCTTTCCTGAAACATTTTTTCAAAAATAACTCCTATACAGAGAGTAAAGGACAAGCCACAAATAAAGAGAAAATATTTGCCAAACATTTAACCAACGAAAGTTCTAGAATACATAAAGCATTCCTATAATGGATAAAAAAAAAAAAAAAAAACTAACAACTCAGGAAAAATGAGAAAAAGAGACAAATGGGTATTGCACTAAAAACAATAATGGTCAATACATTTGTGTAAAGATGCTCTCATTAGTACTGGAAATTGTAAATTAAATCCACAATGAGATGCCACGCCTACCAGATTAGCAAAGCTTTTTGCAAGGAAGTACAGCAATGGAAACTTCATGCACTGCTGGTGGAATATAAATGGATTTAACACATCGGAAAACAATTTAAAGTAGAGTTTAACTAGATTTTCTCCCCTGCTGACTCTACTAAGTGTATACCTCAAAAAACTCTTGTCAACAAGGGACATGTACAAGAACATTCAGAGCAGCTGGGTTCATGCAGAAAAACACGTATAATGCATGAGTTGTTCCTTTACTGATCTGCGGGGGGTATAAGAAACATTGAGCCCACTATTTTCAGGCATCTCTGTTCTCAATGACATCTCACCCCACACAGGCTGCTGAGACCAGAGATTTTTCAGTGTGCCTCCAGCAAACACAAGGAAGACCATGGAGAATCAGAGCCACCCTTATGGGCCTACATCCTCCGTACTACCTTTTCACTACTTTGGGGATAAATCAAAGTATAAGCAATCTTGAATCAAATCTATTCTCATCAATCCTTGAATCTGAACCAGACTCTAATCTGACCTTGCTCACATGCTACCTGAATATAAAGAACTGAAAAAAGGTAGTGGTTATTTTGTTTCCGCTTCACCTGTCAGAATTGCAGTCCTGCCTCACTGTTTCTGACTATCCCAGTCTGCCTGGTAATACAGCTATTTGAATAGGAATTGGGGTCCTTTACCAAGTTCTCATTTTCTTCGGGCAAGTTCCACCTGTTTCTAAATGTCGTACTCTTTAAGGCCATGCCTTGTCTATAGTGGGTTGCACAGTGCGTGTCTAATACATTGAAGTCCCCGACTTAGAGGAAGAAACATCTTCACAGAGCGGCCTCCCTCACAGGCTGGTATTCTTGGGCAGACTGTTTAATATCTCCGAGCATCATCAAATGAGAGTCATAATACTTTTATATCCCAGAGATGCTATGAGTGTTAAATTAAACAGCATGGGAAGATGTCCCTTAAGAAATGTTCATGTACTTCCTTTCTACCCTTCCCTCTGTGTTCCTTTCAAAAGGACCTCAAAAGGAGGCCAAATGAGATCATTTGTCTTTCCTCTTTCTGTAGAAGGAAATTAAAGCAGTGTCAGCCAGTGTCCTGGAGGATGCTTCCTGGAGTTTTCCACTTAGGAAGTAAAGGAAAGTATATACGGAGGGGCATAGTAGCGGAGGTCCAATCACCCTAGAAACCAAAAAGCAACCGCTAGGGAGTGACAGCAGGAAAAATGCATAGAAAAAGGAGTAACCTTAGGCTTGGAAATCCATAGGACAGCCAGAGACCTTCCAGACCTACTGGAAATGTATGTGTGGTCAAATCCCAGCAATCCTTTCTTCTTGATCTTCTTTAACAGGTAACTGCATTTCCCTAAATGGTCTCAGACCTCGCAGGAGTTTGGGGAACGCCAACATCACCACTGAACCAGTACTGCTCTTTATGCACGGGGGCATTGTGCTGGAAGCTGGGGATGTCCTAGTGAGCAGGACAGAGGTGTTTCTACAGAAATGGCCCCTGGGGCTCTGGGAAAGGAGGCACGCACAGTCACAGTCGATTGGGGCAGAGAAGGCTTCCCGGGGAGAAGAAGGGGTGTCCCAGGCAGACGTGAGAAACGAGAGAGCGTCGTCACCAGCAAGCTTGAAAACCCGGATCCCATCCTCTTGGAGCCTCTTGGTTTGCCATATTCCTCTGGCTCCCACTCAAATCCTTGCCAGAAGGGAACGGACCTGCACCGCTTTCTTTCCCTGTTCCTCCCAGAGGTCCGAGGGCGGGCAGAGCGAAAATGCGCACTGTCCTGAGTCAGAACTCTGGCCGGGGGCGGGTCCCGCTACGGCTGGGGGCGTCGGGGGCGGGCAGCGGGTGGCCAGTGACGCGACGGAGGCCGGGGGCGGCGGGCTGCGAGGTGATGCGCGTGGGGACCGCGCTGGCCCAGCCCACGTGTCCGCGAGATTTAAAAGTTGGCGGCGCGCGGGGAGGTCAGCTTGGCGGCGGAGCCCCGCGAGCAGCGCGCCCGGGACGCAGAGGCACTGCCAGGGCCCCGCGTGGAGTGCTGACCCGCGCAGCTCAGGCTCCGAGCTCCGAGCCGCCAAGCGCCGAGATGCCGCGAGCAGCGAACCGCCGCCCCGGGCCGCCCGCCGGACAGGTGGCCGCCGCGTCCCGGCCCCTGCTGCTGCTGCTGCTGCTCGCCTGTTGCGCGGGCACCTGCCTTGGTAAGCGCGCCCCGCGCCTCCCGGGCTCCCCGCGCCCGCCGCTTCCCGCGCCTTTCCCCTGCCCACTCGCCGCACTCTCTTCCCTCCCTTTCTCGCCTCCACTGTTGGCTTCTGGGACTCTCTTTCCCCTCGTGCGGCGGGGCTCCCTAGCTTCTCGCCTTTGACGACCGGCGCGCGTCTCGGCCACCGGACAGCCAGGGCGCCGGTGCCTGTGGCCCGGCTGGAGCGCGGTCCCCGCTCGTCCGAAATCCCCAGACCCCGGGCAGCCTGCAGTTGGCGGAAATCTGTAGGGCCCCCTAGCCCTGCGGATGTCCGTGGCCGGTGAAAACGTAAATAAATTAACACAGTGAAAAATGAAAATGCGTTCCCTTTCATTGCAATAACTAGAGGGACTGATGGCTGAAGCAAAAGTAGAGTTTGATACTTGACCTTCTGATGCCGGGTAAACTTGGAGCGTGCTCATCATCTTTGGTGAGTGAGCTACTGTTGTGTTCAGATAATCCTGAGCAGTGAAGCAGGCCCCCTTCTAGCCGTTTAGAAGGGAAAATTAGTGGGGTTTTGTGCCTTCTAGGTTTTGACGCACCAGATCAGGAAAAAGAATAGTGAAAAAAAGTGGCTTAGGAAAAAGAAGTGGGAAAAGCAAAAGCAAAGGCAGGGAGGGATGTCTGAAGCTTGGAAGACAAGGTAGGGCTGAGCCCAGCGTGTTCCAATGGGGAGATCACTTCCCTATCTCCTAAAAGTTACTGTTTCCAAGTACGTTGATAGATCCATCCTTTATCTCCCAGCTCCCAGAGTCCCCTCCAGGGCTAGTAAGTATCCTGCAAAACCATGAATTTTCTAACTCTGCAGCAGGTTCTTTTAGCTTCCCTCTGCTCTCCTGTCAGTGAGGTGAAGGTGGGCAGACCATCTCATCATTGTTCATAATACTGGGGACTTGAAACCATAACTGCAGGGACCTTTCAGAGTATACAGGGCAGCCCTCAATTAGAGGTGGAGAAACGGAAGCTATTCTTGCTTTCCAATGTATTTATTTTTATTGCTGACCTTTCATTGGTTTGTTTTTTTCCTTTCTTAGGGGCATTGAAGAAGGGGGTAGGGGAGGGGGTTCTCCTGCATGAAAAACGAGAGCATTTGGCTATGAAATCTAAGCAGTCAGAGGCTAGACCTGAACTTTTTCCATCATCACACAGCCAGCAATGATACAGCATAATTCATGCAAAGTACTGTTAATATTTTTTATTTTTAGAATTAGTAGTAGAATTAGTGGTAGAATTTGGATGGCAATCTTTATCTACTTTATTAGGGAAGCAGATAATTATAGTTTTAAAAGTGTCTTTTTCTCTGTAAAGCAAATGAACTTGCCATGCATGTTGCATGTTATGTGCCTGCAGTGATCTTTGCATCAGTTGGAGATAACTGCTTTTTGGGGAGGCAGGGAGTTTTCAGGCTGCTGGTGATTCAGCAGAAACTGTGGAAGGCTGCTTTCTAAAAAAGACAAGTCTTGGGTTTTATTTCCACAAAGAGTGTGTCTGCTGGCTGGTCAATCATCTCAAAAACATCCCCAGTATTTCTCAATAGGGCCAAGATGCCTTTTTCACTGTACAGAGACCCCCTACACTACCATTTTGTATCTTTTTTCCCCTTTAACCTGCTCTTGATATTTAAAAATGTGATGGAGAGGGGAGAGGGTAAACATAGTGTGATCTTCCCTAGTCCCAAGACCCTAAAAATGGCACAGGAGGGGAAGCGTGACGTACATAACCAAAACCGAGAGATAATCTACCAAGATTAATCATTATGCAGAGAGCAAGATGATGTATCTAAAAACAACAAAACAGATGTCACAAAGCCAGAGGAAAATAAAATAGTGCCAATAAGTGGAGCATCCTTGGCAAAATGAGTTAGCAGAGCATACAACAGCAGTGAGAATATAAAGAGCCAGCCACAGACCTGGTGGATGGAAACAGTTCGCTATTCAGAGAACATTATTAAAATCAGGAAGATTTCCTAAAGGGGGGCACATTTCGGATAGCTGCATCAAACCTCGATTCGGCCTGTGACTATAAGTGATCAAAGTGCCCGAGACTAAAGGAAAAAGTGGGGGCTGGGTGGCTCAGTCAGTTAAGCATTTAACTCTTCCTTTCCGCTCAGGTCATGATCTCACGTTTCATGAGTTCGAGCCCCGCATCGGGCTCCAAGCTGACAGTGTGGAGCCTGCTTGGGATTCTCTCTCTACTTCTCTCTCTGCCCCTCCCCTGCTAGCTCTCTGTCTCTCTCAAAAATGAATAAATAAACTTACCAAAAAAAAAAAAAAAAAAGATGTGTTTTTTCCTACTCAGATCCCTACTTATTGAATAATCCTTAAAATTAAGTCAGCAGTAACAATTTCTCACTTCAAAACCCTACGCTAGTTAAGTGCTAGCAATGAGAAAAGAAAATTAGCACCACTTTTATAACAGAGTCTATTTTTCAGAGAAAGACAAATACTGTATGATCTCATATAGATGTGGAATCTAAAATACAAAACCAAAAAACGCCAACAAAACAAAATCAAACCAAGCATGTGGATACTGAGACCAGATTGGTGGTTCACAGAGATGGGAGTTGGAGATGTATGAAATGGGTAAAGGGGGTTGAAAGGTACAAACTTCCACTTATAAAATAAGTCATGGGGATGTAATGTACAGCATGGTGACTCTATGGCATATTTGAAAGTTGCTAAGAGACTAAGTCTTAAAAGTTCTCATCACAAGAAAAAAAAATTCTGCAAGTATATATAGTGATGGATGTTAACTAGGCTTATTGTAGTGATCATCTGACAATATATACAAATTTAGGATCATCATGTTGTACACCTGAAACTAATATGATGTTGCATGTCAGTTATACTCCAATAAAAAGGTCTGTTTTTCTTTCTCTTACAGATGCTGTATTTTACAGATGCAAAAGTTGTCTATACACACTATTTGCATTAGTTAGATTGTATAAGACTAAAGGTTTCACTTTACTAGCAGTACTTTAGTATAAATATCTCAAGGGGTGCTTGAGTGGCTCAGTCAGTTAAGCATCCGACTCTTGATTTCAGCTCAGGTTATGATCTCAGGATTCGTGGGATCAAGCCCCCTATTGGGCTGTGCACAGAGAGCACAGAGCCTACTTGGAATTCTCTTCCTCTGTCTCTGCCTCTCCCCTGCTTGCACTGTCTCTCAAAATAAACAAATTTTAAAAAAGTATGAATATCTCAAAACTGATTGACTGAAAACTGCAGTTTTCATGATATAGAAGATAATGGCACTCTTAGTATATTTGAGAAAGTATCTAGTACTGCTATTTGACAATATAAAGCCCACATCTAGGGTATCTTGGGGAGAAAAAAAAAATCACTCAACTTGGGTTAGCAAACACACAAAGGGAAGAAAAATAATTCTCCCTTATGTTTGGGTTTGGTAATAGGATATTAGTGGATTTCTATAAGTTAAAAACACTTTAAAATTTTGGCTTCTCTAGCCTTTTTACCCTGAGACTGTATTTACATGTTTTGTGTAAGAGCCACAAAGTACCCCTTTTTGATTATGTAAGTGCTTGGGACAAAGTTAGATATAATGGCAATTCCTGTGGGACCCGTGCAAGCTTGGGGGCACAGAAGCAGGCAAGCTCTCGATTGCTGGTAAGGCAGTGTGGAGGTGGGAGTTTCCACTTCTATCGGAGGTTGGGAGACAGACAGGCGTGGAAAGGATATAAAATTGTATTCTTTAAACAGGAACACCATGTCAAACAGAGGAACAGTGGTATAATGAGTGGAGAAATCAGAAGTACCTGCAGGTGACGGCTGAATCTAAAGAGTGAAAATCTCTGTGTTCTTCTCTTGCATCAAATCCATCCTGCTCTCTCCTTCCATTCCTCTTCCTTTTACCTTCCTCTTATTCAGTCTTGGTAACAGTACATAAGCCGCACATCCCAGTTGCAAGGAAAGGGCTGATGGCCTTTTAGATGGTTTTCATGAGAATATCCATATCTCCCTTTTGGAAATTTTCAGACTTCTTAAAGAGAATCTTAGACCTAAAATGTTTGTTTGAAATGCTTATTTCTGTTGAATAAAGAGGCATCTTCTGTTGCTTTCTACAATGCGATGCTCTATCCCCCTTGGATATTCGGTGTTGTCCATGGACCAGCAGCATCATTGTCACCAGGGAGCTTGCTATAAATTCAGACTCTTGGGCCTGTCCCTGACTGACTGAATTAGAATCTCATTTAGTAAGATCTCCAGGTGTTGTGTACGAAAAGTAGAGAAGCACAGCTTTCTCCCTTCCTGAAAACAGAATCAGCTCAGAGTAATATACACCAGACAACAGAAACTTTGAGATATACATGTGTGCTAGGGTGAGAGCTATACAGTTGAGAAGCATATAAGACCATTTGCCCACCTTGAACAGTTGTTCTGTGAAAGGGGATTCAATGAGGTTCTGAGATAAATCAACTATTATGGGCCACATGACCTCTGTAAGTTATTTCTAATGCTTGGTAGCACAGAAAATGTAGCTAAATTTGTACTATTATTTACATTCTAATAAAGTTAATATTATTAGAATTTAAATAATAGTATAAATTTGTATGAACTCAAGGGAAGACTTAACTTCCTACTATCTTTTTAAAAAATTATTTTCTTTAAGCTTATTTTTTTTTTAAATTTTTTTTTAACGTTTATTTATTTTTGAGACAGAGAGAGACAGAGCATGAACGGGGGAGGGTCAGAGAGAGAGGGAGACACAGAATCTGAAACAGGCTCCAGGCTCTGAGCTGTCAGCACAGAACCCGACACGGGGCTCGAACTCACTTACTGTGAGATCGTGACCTGAGCTGAAGTCAGAGGCTCAACCGACTGAGCCACCCAGGCGCCCCAAGCTTATTTTTTTTAAGTATTTAATTTTGTTATATTTGAGATCTTAGAAAAATTTAGTCTTTTACTAACAGGAGGTATTGTTGATTTTGTTAAACAAAAATGTATACATTTAAGAAAATGAGTAGTAATTACATTTAATATTAATAGATATTATCTCAAGGGGTGCCTGGGTGGCTCAGTCGGTTAAGCATCCGACTTCAGTTCAGGTCATGATCTCAGGGTTCATGAGTTCAACCCCTGTGTTGGGCTCTGTGCTGACAGTTCAGAGCCTGGAGCCTGCTTCGGATTCTGTGTCTCCCTCTCTCTCTGCACCTCCCGTGCTGGTGCTGTCTCTGTCTCTCATTAAAAATTTTTTTTTGAATAATAAATATTATCTCAGTGTTTTTACAGAGATAATTTACATAGCATGAATTAGATAATTGAATCTATGAAGAAAATATTACCTTAGAGAGTGGAAGCTAATTAACATTTTACTTCAGTAATAATTAAGGGCCTAACAAGTAATTCTTTTTTTTTAATATGAAGTTTATTGTCAAATTGGTTTCCATACAACACCCACTGCTCATCCCAAAAGGTGCCCTCCTCAATACCCATCACCCACCCTCCCTTCCCTCCCACCCCCCATCAACCCTCAGTTTGTTCTCATTTTTTTTTTAACATTTTTATTTATTTTTGAGAGACATAGAGCGTGAGCAGGGTAGGGGCAAAGAGAGAGGGAGACACAGAATCTGAAGCAGGCTCCAGGGTCTGAGATGTCAGCACAGAGCCTGATGCGGGGCTCGAACCCACAAACTGCAAGATCATAACCTGAGCTGAAGCTGGACACTTAACCAACTGAGCCACCCAGGCGCCCCTGTTCTCAGTTTTTAAGAGTCTCTTATGCTTTGGCTCTCTTCCTCTCTAACCTCTTTTTTTTTTTTCCTTCCCCTCCCCCATGGACTTCTGTTAAGTTTCTCAGGATCCACATAAGAGTGAAACCATATGGTATCTGTCTTTCTCTGTATGACTTATTTCACTTAGCATCACACTCTCCAGTTCCATCCACGTTGCTACAAAGGGCCATATTTCATTCTTTCTCATTGCCACATAGTATTCCATTGTGTATATAAACCACAATTTCTTTATCCATTCATCAGTTGATGGACATTTAGGCTCTTTCCATAATTTGGCTATTGTTGAAAGTGCTGCTATAAGCATTGGGGTACAAGTGCCCCTATGCATCAGCACTCCTGTATCCTTTGGGTAAATTCCTAGCAGTGCTATTGCTGGGTCATAGGGTAGATCTATTTTTAATTTTTTGAGGAACCTCCACACTGTTTTCCAGAGCGGCTGCACCAGTTTGCATTCCCACAAGTAATTCTTTTTTAAAAGACCTTCACTGAAATATACTTTATATACCATAAAATTTATGTTTTAAGTGTGCAACTCAGTGGGTTTTAAGTAGATTTCAAGACCTACGCTGCTGTCCCAACAATACAGTTTTCCATGACCCCTCCCAAAAATCTGTTATGTCTTTGCAGTCAATCTCTGTTCTTACCCCTAGCCCCAGGCAGCCACTAATCTTTCTATGATTACAGATTTGCCTTTTCTGGACATTCTATATAAATGGAATAATATATTTGGTCTTTTGCCTCTGGCTTATTTGATTTAGTGTAATATGTCTGAGATTCATCTTTGATGCAGCATGTATCAGTAGTTCATTTCTTTTTATTGCCAAATAGTATTCCATTGTGTGCAGGTACCACATTTTGCTTATCTAGTCTCAGAGAATGGACATTTGGATTGTTTCCACTTGGGGGCTATTATGATAATGCTGCTATGCACATTCATGTACATGTTTTGGTGTAAACATATAAGGAATTCATTCTTAAGAGTAATGTCTTTGAAAGGCTGTTTAATAATTATGTATCCTCATACTAAGTCAAATGCTGAAATATCTAGTTGAAATAGGAGGGTAATGATGTATGGCAAAATGAAAAATATCATCCAAAAATGAGTTATATATACATGTTTAATTTTAGAAGAAATATAATAAAAATAACATGCAAGTATAACTTTAATTTCAGGTGCTCCAATATTATCTCAAGGACTACGGCCTGAACAAGAACTACAGCTGTGGAATGAGGTAAAGAATTGTCCTTATACAAATTAGTGGAAACTTTAACCCTCTTTGAAAATATCAAATGAAATAATATAATTGAGTTTTGGGACAACTATGATTTTATTAACATTCTGATATCATAATATTCAGAATTCTTTTGAAGTGAAAAAAGGAAAGATTAAAAAAATAAAACAATTACAGTAAATGACAAAGCAAGATGGCAAAATGAGCCCTAATAATAGAGTAATTACAATAATGTGAATATACTAGAATATGCCACTTAAAGACAGAAATTCTCAGATTGAATTTTTTTTAAAGATCCAGCAATATGCTGTCTATAAAAGTCTCACTTAAGACGAAAAACAAAAGAAGGCTAAGCAACAAGTATGGAAAAGGACATACCAAAGAGCCCCGAACACCACGTGGCATAGTTTTATTTTATATATTTTTTACTTCTTTGTCTCCCATATATGGTAACATACAAACATGCAGTCTGATTAAGTGGTCTCATGTTACAGGGTCGTGAGGGATGTTATCACATACATACCTGTATAGCCAGGTTGCCTTGAAGTTTTTTTTTTCTTTCCTTAGGGAGGGGACCCTACCATATTCCCCCCTTGCTTGGGGGAATATGCTTGGATCCCTCTATTTAGGGTCAAAGAGCATCATCTTGGTTTAGAGGTTTATATAGACCATCCTCCCACATATCTAGTATAGTCCACCTGGGGCCTGCTATTTGATAGCTGCGTTGACATTGTCCCAGGTCTCTCAGAGATGGGAGAAATTAGACAAGGGGTGAGGATCTGGCTCAAGGTGAGATGAAAGGTGAAACCCCCAACATTGGGTTTTCCAGACAGTTGAGTTATAAAATCTTTGGCTTAGGCATGTTAAGTTTTTAACAGAGACGACGATGAACTTTTTCCCCGTAGACAAGAGAGTTTTTCCCAATAAATGCAATTTTGAAGAACCAAACCCCGGTAGTAGGACTGAGGCACTTTGTTTTACTATAAGGTTTGTGGAGATCTAATTTTATAGTCTCTTCTGGCCATTGTTTTCCCATGTTAGTACCAACGAAGTATCCTATCCACAAAAGGAAGGTGAGTGTTCATAGAAACCTCCCATCACATTTCCAGCCGGCCAGGGCGGCCTTGGCCAATCCTGTGGCTAAGAGTAGAGCACGAATCACAATAATAGTGAGAAACTAGGTGTGACAGTGCATCACAGTAAGGAAACATAGAAAATAAGGACAGTCTTTTGTTCCACTGGACCGTCGATTCTTCCAGCTTCTGCCATGTGTAGATTAGTCAGCTTCTGGAGTGACTAAAGCAGGGCTGCAGTCTCCCAGAGCCTCTGGAGTTGCAGATTGCTTCTTCCATATGGTCAGCTTGCATGGCATTGATGGATCAGGAATGCACTCCCAGTTTCGAGATGCTGGCTTCACTCTGCTGTAGTGCATCCAGAGACCCACTTTGCCTACCTTACTGCAGTAGGGGTGGACAAAATGACAGTGAACGGGCCCCTCCAGGGAGCTTTTAGGGGGTGGACAGTTTATTTCTTTATCCATATTGCATCTCCTGGTTTAAAGGGGTGAGCCTCTGTGGTCAGATTCACAGGTAATCGCTCCCTGACCCAGTGGTGTAAGGTGGTTAGGGTAGAGCCAAGGGCCTGCATCTGTTGTCTTAGGGTTAGATTGTCTGTCTCATTTAGATCCCCCCTTATGCGCTGGATAATGGGAAGAGGGCACCCATAAAGGATTTTATAAAGGGAGAACCCCATCTGCTTCTTCAGCCTCCCACTTGCAGCTGCCTCCCTGAAGGTCCCTATCTCTCCCTGTCTAATGTTAACCCTTTCCCTATTTATTTCTCCCCTGGAGCAGGGCCTGTAACTGCTCTTAGGGAACAAGATTGATGACCACTCTGGCTTCTTCAAGCTGATAAGGACGGTGTGGGGGTACAGCAGTTAGAGTCTACCCAAGGGTCGGTCGAGTGGCCCACAGTATGGTTTTACAGGAAGGCTGGCAGGCATGAGGCGGCATAAACATTAGCAGATACAAAGAGAAAAACACAAAGTAAAGATTATACTGACCAACAAGATGCCATCTGAAGATAATGTCTACAGTTTCCAAACCTGTCAAATAATCTAGGAGAGACTCTGACTTTGTAAACAACGTATGTCAGGGGATCTCTCATAGCCCAGGTGATGGAGAAGCAGGAGCAGTAAGTAATCAATGGTGGCTCTATTTCCAAGAGTTTGGCCCTAACTTAATTAAAAACACTTTTTTTTTTTTAAATCATCTAATGCTTGTGAGGTATTATTTAGAGTTTTGCTGAGTATAAGCAGACAGTTTGTTTTATTTTGAGGTGTAACATTTTTCTTTTTTTTTTTTTTTTTTTTTTTTTTTTTTTTTTTTTTTGAGGTGTAACATTTTTCTAAGAGCCAGGAGTTCTACTAGAGAAAGAGTCAAGGCAGCCATTTACCATTATTAATTTGCAATTTTTTAGGTAAGCCAGATCTGGGTATTATTTCATAAAGCAGAATTTTTATTACTTTTTGTGCCTTCTCTGTCTTGTAGGGGAAGGCCTTTACCCAGTTGGTAAAAGTATTAACCCATACCAACAAATGTTGGAATTTCTTTGACCTTGGCATGAGTGAAACCTAATTGTCAGTCTTTTCTGGATAGCCTCCAGTTCGTTGATTGCCTGAGAATGAAAGTTTGTGGTTGAAAGGATTGTTTCTAAGACATACTTCACAGGCTGATACTACTTGCAGAACGGTCCTTGACAAATTTTTTTTCCAATAAACATCCTTTGGGCCATTTGGTAAGTTTGGTCCCTCCCTAAATGAAAGGCATGATGCTGTGTTTTAATGACCTTTTAGCTCTGTGTGCTTGATAATAGTAATTTCCCTGCTCTATTTGTAACCATCCCAAGGGCTGGAGACAGTGTCTAAGAGTAAGACCCCAGTTGTTTGTTTGTTTGTTTGTTTGTTTGTTTGTTTGTTTTGAGAGGTGGGAGGAGAATAAATGGGATTGAGTCTCCTTTAATAATTGGTATAGTGGGCAAACTATTTTCCTGAACCCTGTTATCTATAGCCTACAATATCCAGTAATTTTCAAAAACTCACATAATTGTTTATCTGCCCTAGAGTTAGTACCACCATAGTCTCTAATTTAGTTATAATGTCTCTTTCTAACAAGGGAGTAAGGCTTTCTGGTATTATCAGGAAAGAATGAGAAAAAATTAGGTTTTCCCACATACATCCCAGGGGCTGAGAGAAAAATTTAGTTAGTTTTCTGGAGATGCCTCTAATTGTCATGCTGCGTTTGGATAGTTGGCCTGGAGTGGAAAGGAGGACAGAAAAGATAGCTCTGGTGTTAAGAAGGAAATCAACCAGTTTTCCTTCTGTATTCAGAGTTACTTGAGGTTCTGGGTTTCTGATAGACAGTTGGTTTAGGGGAGCCACCATGAAGAGCCCCAGGACCCGGTTAGTCCCTTCCAGGGACACTGTTTATCTGAGCCCTCACAGATAGAGGTCCCCGAGGGCATTCAGATCTCCAGTGATTGTTTCCATACAAGGGGCATGGCTTATGGGGTTTTCATTTTGGTTGTCCCCTCTGAGGACGGTCTAATTTTAGTGCTCTGAACGGCCATATAAATGGCACTTGGTGCCAGGACCTTGGGAAGTCCAGTCTGACATAATATGTAAGGCCACAACTAAGGCCTCAGATTTCTTTTTTAAGCCTGCTTTTCTGTTTTGTTTGTAATGTACCCAATTGGCAACTAGTAAGAGCTCCTCCAGGGTCCCTTCAAGGCTAACAGCCAATTTTCACATTTTTTTTTTTTTAATATCTAGGGCTGATTGAGTGACAGATTTGTCCTTTAAAATCATCTCAGCCTTAGGGGTGTCAGGGAGATAGCCATATATTTAATGAGAGCCCCCCTCAACATCTCCAGGAAGCCCATTGGGCTCTCATTTTGTGTTTGTAAAATAGTGGCTAAGTTAGCATAGTTTAAGGGCTAAATCTTAGATTTCCTTACATTTTTTAAAAAACCATCTGTCTCATTAAGAGTCTGATTTAACAAAAGCATTATATCTTTCTAGGTCAACTCAAAAACATATGTAATATTCTGCAAAGCCTTTATATACTTATCTGATCAGAAAATTTATCTACATCTCCTTTTATCTGTCTTACACTTTGTAGTTTTTTCCTTCTGGTATCCTAGCTTCTTGTAAGGGAAACATGCCTGATACATTACAGGGAGGGCCTGGATAAGGTGGGTAGCAGGGAGCAGAATTGTTTTTTGGTTGTTTTTTTTTTAATATATAGATTGAGGACCCTAGGAAGAGGAGGTTGAGGTAGGAGACTTCCCTTCCTCCTTCTCTAGGTCTGTTTTGGATACAGGTAAAGGGCCCTTAATTGTTTCCTCTCCTGATTGCTGGACTTTAGAAAGGGCTGCCATTAAATTAAGATCCACCTTACATTGTTTACATATATCTTGATTTTTTTCTTAAGGCCCAAAAACAATGAACATGGGGGAATTCGCCCCATTTCCTTTCACATCTGCAAAACAAGTCCACTTGTAGGGTAGTATTGTCACTGATATTTCCCTCTGGAGGCCAGGTTCCCTCTTCCAGTTTGTACTGGGGCCAAGCCTTTGGGCAAAAGAAAATGAATCATAATGCATTCCAAAGGAGTAATGGCCTTGATAGGGGAATTACCCATCTATAGGAAAAAGGAAGAAAGTTGTCCCTTATCTCAATTTCCTATAGCTAGCCAGGAGAAACCTCATTTCCTGGCCCTGCATTTTGGTTGGCTATGCGACTGACAGCCAAAAGCCCTGTCAGTCTCGCTGAGGTGCTGGGAGTAGTCATTTTTACCCAGGCTTGACTCTACCCCTGAGAGCGGACCTGGTCTTTACTTTTTTTTTTTTTTTTTCTTACCCCTCCATTTCCCATCTGTAGGACCTTGGGGGTATGGACGGTGACCAAGCAAAACTTTACTGGTTGTCATAGGATGCACTAATTTTGTTTTGGCCCAACAGTAACTTACATATTGATCATTGGCCATTGAGGGAGGGGTTAAAGGGCCAAGGTCAAGGTCAATTCCCCTGCCTTTTTCATCAATGCCCACATAAATATGTTTCAGCCATGTGCATATCCATTTTTGGCAAACAGTGGGCTAAGTTTAGTAAAATGGCTCTCATGTATCTTAGTAAAAGCCCTTCAGATATCATCCATTCTTCATATGGCATAGACTTCCATTCCTCTGCTAAACAGGAACAACACAAATGGGGAAGATTTGGAGACTGACACCAAGAGTATTGCCATCATTTTCCCCAGCCTTTGGATCAAAGGAGGAGGAATTTTAATCTTAACCCTGGGTGCTTTTAAAATCCATTTATTTTAACCTTAGTCTGTCCTGACCATATGTAAAATTTCTTTTTAAAGATTTTCCTTCACAAACCTTCTACAACTTTTCTTTGCATTTAGATTTTGTCCCAAGCCATTTCTCTCCAAATAACCAGGCTCATTTAGGACAAACTTACTTTCTTTTACCTTCAACAAAAATATATTTCCATTTCTTATATCTTTCTTTCATATCTTTTACTTTTCTACATACAGAGTTGCTTTTCATATTGTTATTAGTTTTAACTACATTTAGCAGAATTTTAACTCTTAGAAACCTTAGTCTCTAGTGAAAAGTAAGTAGTAACCAATTGTGAACTCTATGTTACATCGAACTTTTTAAATGGCAAATTTATGAATCCATTAAGCACAAAACATGTTTTTCTACAGTTCCAAATATCCTTCGCTTTTTTTTGCAACAAGTCAAAAGCACAGACCTGCATCTAGTAGTTAGTGCTTTAGCTTCTTATCTCGTTATATATCCAATGAATTCAATCTCAATTTATCATGCAAGCAAAACTTTAACATTCTAGATTACCAAAGACTTTGAAAGCTATCTTAACAATTACCCATGAAAACTTTGAGACTGACAAAATTAACCATCACTTTAAGTCATCCTTTTGTTAACAAATTGGAACAGAGATAACATGAGCATATTTGATCTGCAGCAAATCTAGGTAGAATAAAAATTTGTTTTTTAATGTTGATAAACATTGTCTATCTCAAACCAACAAACTTAAATTAGCTTAAACACTGAATACATTTCATTTGGGTCCATGTAAGACAATTTGTTCCCCAGTGTTAACTTTTACCCGGACCTTTGGTGGGGAAATCTGACATCAGTGGTCTTCACTCCTCGAGCCTCAAGGGTGGGAGGAGGAGCTGAGATGAGGCATTGAGGAGCCAGTGATGCAGGCCACCCCCCAAGTGGTGCAGAAAAGGAGGGGGAAAGGGAAGGCTGAAGAGGAGAGGTGCCAGCAGAAGGCAGAGAAAGAGATTTCCTAATTCTAAGTCTTGTCAGCTCAGACAGAGGAGCAGTCTCCAGGTTTCTTTTGTTTTGTTTTCCACCAGTGGAATTAGTCAGTCAATGTCAGTACGGAGAAGGCAAGGGATTTCCCCAAAACAAAGGAGTTTTGGCAGCTGCCTGGGAATATTCTAAGGTAGACTAACCAGAGACTGTTGGCTCTAATTATCATAGTCATTGACCCAGGAAACGAAGGAGACACAAGTCCCCATACATAGTCACATGGTGACTTCAACCTGCCGCCCAGCGCCCAACGCCTTAGAGTTGCAGCTTCATTCCTCCTCCCTTGTGGAACTACTAGGGCAACTCTGGGAGGTGATCAGGCTCCCCTTCTGCCTCTTAGGGGCAGGTCTGCCAAAATGAACCCCAGGTTCTTACCAGTCTGATGGGCGCTCCCCGAGCTGGTTCCTGGGCCTCACAGGTTCTGTTGGCACACATGGGGTCCTTGCCCTGGCACACCAGGAGGGCTAATCTTCCAATCAAGCGGTCCACTGGCTTCAGGAGAGGCTGCTTTTCCCGGTGCCTCCAGGTTCACATCCCCGGTGGCAAAGGAGGTGGAAATGCACTATCTCTGAATCCCGGACGCAAGCCCCCAAGTAATGTAGCAGGATTCTCACACAGAGAGTCGTGACACCCAGGTTTTTCTTTCCAGGAAACAACTTTATTCCTGCCGACACCACTCAGTTGGGTTCATATGCAAAGAACTGAGCCCCAAACGCCACGTGGTGTAGTTTTTGAAATATTTTTTACTTCTTTGTCTCCCATATATGGTAACAGACAAACATGCAGTCTGGTTAAGTGGTCTCATGTTACAAGGTCGTGAGGGATGTTGTCACGTATGCGTATAGCCAGGTTGCCTTGAGGGTTTTGTTTTTTGTTTTTTTGTTTTTTCCTTAAGGAGCGGACTCTACCACAGGTTTAGCATCTGACTCTTAGTCTCTGCTTGGGTCATGGTATCATGGCTCATGGGATTGAGCCCCTTGTGGGGCTCTGTGCTGACAGCAGGGAGCCTGCTTGGGATTCTTCTCTCCCTCTGTCTCTGCCCCTCTCCCCATGCGCTCTCTCTCTCTGTCTCAAAAATAAATAAATAAACTTTAAAAATTAAAAAAAAAAAAAAGAAAAATTAACAACAAAAGTATAACTTCAATATCCCATCTGTTTTGAAAATAAGTAGCATTTTGGTAAATAACCCTAGGCTAAAGAGGAAATTCCAAGATGGTTAGAATTAAATGACATAAAAATATTATAAGTCAAAATTTGGGGGTGCCTGGGTCAGGCGGTAGAGCATGTGACTCTTGATCTCGGGGTCATGAGTTCAAACCCTATGTTGAGTATCGTTGGACTGTGCTCAGGGCAGACCAGAAGTACCTGGGAGTAAATGCACCCACCACTGAGAATACCCCTCAGTTGGTGACCCAAGGGAATTGGTGGATCAATACCTTAGCTGCTGGATCAATCCCTCAGTTGGGATACTCTGAGGTCTGTTCTGCATTGGTTCCCAGAATTCCCTAGATAGACTGATTCCAGTTACCCATGGTGGTAATCTGCTTGATGCCATATACTTTATCAAATTCCTTCTCTTCCCTGTTTGTCTCCTCCACTCTTCTATGAGTGTTTTTTGGGTCGTCTACCAAATAACCTACTTGTATCCACATCCCTATCTCAAGGTCTGTTTCCAGGAAAAGCCAAACTAAGACAGAAATGCACATACACATAAATAACTCTCAATAAAAGTAACATTAAAATTCACAGGGAAAAGGACAGATTATTTGGCAAATGGAGGTTGAGAAGCTTGCTTGCTATATGGAGAAAAATAAAACTAACACCCCATTGTACTGTATATAAATGTAATGATATACATTTTGTAATGTATATAAATATCAAACCACTGTGTTGTGCACCTGAAACTAATATAATATTTTATGTCAATTATTCATCAATTAAAAACCACCTAAGAGGTGGGCTCCAAGTGGATTAAAGATCTAAATATAAAGTGTAAAATTATATAGTTAATAGAATCTATCTTTTCTATTAGGAAAATATCTTTGTGAACTAGGAGCCAGGAATGCCTTCTGAAACAAAATTTCAGGGGCACCTGGGTGGCTCAGTTGGTTAAGCATTCAGCTCTTAGTTTTGGCTTAGGTCATGATCTCACAGATTTGCACTAAAAGTGTAGAGCCTGCTTGAGATTCTCTCTCTGCACTTCCCCCATTTACACTGTCTCTTTCTCTCTCAAATAAATAAATGAACTTTAAAAAAAACCCACAAAATTTCCAATATAAATCATAAGGCCAAAAATATGATAGTAAAGATTTCTTTCAAAAGGACTACATTTAAAAAGGAAGAACCTTTGAATGATGTTGGCTATGTCTAAAACTGACAAAGGATTAATTTCTAGACTATCTAAGAAACTCTATCAAACCAATTGGATAAAGATAAGGATCTAAGGTAAAAGTTGTCAAAGGATAGAACAGACAATTTACAAAGAAGAAACCTAAAAGGCCAATAAGCATGTAAAGAGATGCTCAGATTCATTAGTAACAATGAAATGAAAATCAAGACAACAACAAAGTATTACTCTCTACCCATTTAGATTGGCAAAAAAAATTGAAATCTAGATAATGGCAAGTGTTAGCAAGGATGTGGGTTGTACAAACCTCATGCATTATTGGTGAGAGTATCAATTGGTGGAGACATCTGGAAAGCAACGTAGATATCCCCATGATCTAGCATTCCCTCTCCTGGGTATATAGCCCAAAGATAACTTCAGTAGATTCATAAGTGGAGGATAAATACAAGGAGGTTGATTACAGCTTTGCTTGAATAGAATTGGAGGAAACCCAGCTGTCTATCACTGGGGAGCGGGATAGGCAACAAGCGTGTTGTAGATGCATGTGTAGATGCACATTGTAGAGTATTCTACAGCAGCTAGGAGCAACATACTAGATGTCCCCAGTAACATGGATATATCTCAAAGTATAGTGTTAAATGAAAAAAATAAGGAAACACCATACATGCACACCAAATAGTAATACAGATTTTTCAAGAACATAAACAGATGAAGGATACACATCAAATACATAAGAAGAGTTGCCCACGAGTGGATGAAATAGGAGTAGGAAATTGAAATATAAAAATATAAAAGAATAAATAAATAAATAAATAAATAAAGCAGGTTCAGTGATGATTGAGAACTAAGAGCTGAGGAGAATATTCTGTTCACCTAAGCCACCACTAACAAAATACATAAAGGAAGAGATAAGATGAGTAGTAAGTGCCAAGTACTAAGTAATCTCTAATAGCATAAAAATTCATACAGTCAATTATAATGTTCTCTGCCTTAGTGTATCAAAATACATGCTAGAGGCATATAAACAAGATGAAGAATAATTTTGACAACAGACATTTATGTATAATACAGAAACATTTATTTTAGCTTGGAATTATCTATATTTCTGTGGAAAATCTTTGAAAAAATATTTTAGATGAGAAAGCTGGGGGAAACCTCAAATAGAGTTGTAAAAGCACTATAGATTCTTTTATAGAAAAAGATATTTAAAGAAATTAAGATGCTAAAGCATGTACTTTTCTTCTGGAGGTTTTAAAAATTACTGAGCTCTTCAGACACTAGAAACACATCCTTTTCAAACCATTTACAGAGACCTAGCCATTTTCAAACAGATTCATCAATGGATTTTGTAGAGTTCTCAAAAGCAATTAGTGGCACTTAAAACCATTAGGGCCACAAGCTGAGTAAAATGAATAAATGCTTATCCAAATGGAAAGTGGGTGAGCAATGTTGCTGTGCCTTTTAAAGAAAAGAGAACAAAGATTGAAAAGCTTTGCAATTATCTCCCAATTTGATTAATTGGTGTTTTCTTTTTCTTATTCGGATATTTTTATGCAAACAACATTGATGCACTGATTCATTAGCCCTTAGGTTCAAGAGTTTGCTGTTTTGGGACCCGGGCACCTCACCCACGCAGCAGCCTGGTCTGCGGGTGGACAGCTTTGCCTTTGAGCATGTGATATCTGCAGCTATCTAAGTATCACAAAAATGTTACTGGAGGAATCCGTTCCTCCTACCCTCTAAGTAACTAAGCAAACTTAGCAAACTAAGTAACATTTGGAAGCGATATATTAAAGCATTGGTCACAATTCAAAGCTTTAAAAAAGGTATCTTTTTGCCTTTCCCCTTTTTGCCTTTCTCCTCAGTTGACTTCTCTTTTAATTTTGTTTTCTTTCCATAGGTTCAATGCAATTTAATTAAAGAATATTTATCGAACACTTATTCTGGGCAAGTTAGATATGGCATAACCTCCACCCTCAAGAAGTTTATCACTGTGTGTGTGTGTGTGTGTTTGTAATCATGATTCTGGATTTGTATGGCATGGAAGAGGGAGGAGGTGGGTGGGCACAAGGAATGACTGGAATAGAACAATTTCCTAAATATTTGTGACATCTAGAGAAGATAGCAGGCTCTGTCAGGATAAAAGGAGAGAGACATTAAGCCTTTGCTCTTATATGATATTGTATGCCTTTGTTATTCTCTAAATTAGAGAATCATATATTTAAGTACGTGTTCACTTGGAAGCAGTAAGGAGCATGAGGAATTATGACCAAAGAATATGATTATTCCCCCTTCAGTATAGTATAATGATGGAAATTAAATTAAACTGATCAGCAAAGAATTCTGAGATGTTGACCATAAATAGGACTCAACCTAAATCATCCCAGACAGACACAAATCAGTACTGTTTTTTTCCAGTCCCATTTTAAAAGGCCAGCAAAGAAATAAATGCCATAAACTACGCCAGACATCCAGCTTAGTGTTTAACTTTTGCAGCACAGTTAGTTTAGTGATTAATATAAAGCTCTTATAGTACAGTTTAAATTCTTTCAGTTTTTCTCTTAGAAAAAGAGATAAAGGCTGAGAACAGCTGTCAACTGTAGTTCAATAAACCTTTTTTTAATCTGTAAAGATTTCTTTATTGCGACCACAACTAATATTCTCTACTTCTAACTATTACTATTACAAAAATACAGCAGTATTTTATTGTATTGCCACCTCTTTTTTTCATAAAGACCATTTGATATCAGATTTTATTTATAAAATTCAAAATGTCCCTTAGTTATACAAAACACAGATGATTGTGTGGAACATCCATTTCATGGTAACTTCCATCAATGCTAGAAGTCAACTACAAACAGTATCTCCATTTAGATTTTCCTCATATATATTATATTGTCATTAATCTTCAAAGGAAAAACAGATATGCATGAATCCCACCACATGAAGAAGAGTGTCACATTATCTTTCATGCAGCAACAATCATCACATGATTTCCCACACCCACTAGGGAAAACAGGTATTTCAATGAAGTGATTTGAGAGTAGAAATACATTAAAATTTGCTAGTTACAAATGTCAAATAAGGTCAATATAAAAAAGCATGTTGTAATTAATTATACCTGTCCAAACATCCATCCCCTTTATCTTTTGAAGCATGCTAGCAAATACAGTATCTAAGCATTTAACTTATATTCCTTCTCATACTCTGGCTTAAAGTAATGTCTGAAAGGAGTCACTGACTTACTGCTTTCTACTGTCAATCGTGACATTTATTGATATTTGATGTTCAACTAAATACTTTTCTAAATTTTTATATCTCTAAAGTTATATTCCTTTATGCACTCTGGTGTTTTCTAAGCTGTGTATTTACAACAAAGGTCTTTCCTCTTTCATCACATTTCCAGGGTTTGAATCTAGTGTGCCTTTGGGGATACCGAATAATGACTAAATTCCAGTTAAAGGCTTTGTCATTTTCTTTACATTTTATGGTTTCTCTCCTGTATGGTATCTATGATGGTGAATAAGTTGTGAATTCCAGCTAAAGACTTGCCACATTCTTTATATTTGTAAGGTTTCTCCTCAGTGTGAACTCTGAAATGGTGAGTAAGGGTTGAAAAGTCCTTAAAGGTTTTACCACATTCTTTACATTTGTAAGGTTTCTCTCTAGTATGAATTCCGTAGTATTAAATAAGGTTTGAGCACTGATTAAAGGGTTTCCAAAATCTATTTTCTTTTTGAGAGAGAGAGAGAGAGAGAGCATGCATGAGGGGGAGGGACAGATGGAGGGGGGGCAGGGTGGGGGGTGGGGAGAGAGAATTCCCAAGCAGGCTCTGCACTGAGCCTAATGCGAGGCTCGATCCCACAACCCTGGGATCATGACCTGAGCTGAAATCAAGAGTCAGATGCTTAACAGACTGAGTCACCCAGGGACCCCAAGGCTCAAATAATGTTAATAAACACCTGAGGAGTCACTTTCCAGAGAACCATGATGAATGTAATAAATGCGAGGAGATCTTTTCTGAAAGCTCAGACCTTATTATACATGAGAGTATCCATATTGGAGATAATCCTTATAAATGTAATGAATGTGGGAAAGCTTTTAATGAGTCCCCCAATCTTGCTGAACATCAGAGAATCCATGTTGGAAAAACCCATATAGATGTAATGAATCTGGAAAAGTCTTTAGTCAGTCATCAATTCTAAATAGACATAAGACAGTCTGTACTGGAGAGACACCTTACAGATGTAAAGAATGTGGTGAAACCTTTACTGATTCCCCAATAAACCTTGATTGCAAATAGAATCCTTTCCTGATGCTGGCTTCTTGGTAGAGAACTAGTAGATTGCTGTTGTGTAAGAGTTTTTTCTGGGTGCTATGTATCAAGCTACTTTTCATTTAGCACTTCTATTATCATGTTAATTTAGATGATGTGATTAGACTTACGTGATAAAGAACCACATGATAACAGGGTGCTCCTTAATTTTGAGGCCATTCTTTCTTCATCACTCGTGTTTCTCAGGCTGAATACCCAAAGTGTGTTTCTCTCAGTATTTGAAGCATCTGTATACTCTCTGGCGATCCCTATCAACTGTCCTTGGGGACCATTTAGCCCTGTGGCTGGAGGTAAATCTTGGGGAGATCCCAATTCCAGGACTTCCTTAGAAAGTTTAAGAGGCTCTTCCTGCCCAAATCCACAGTCCTGAACTGTCTCAGAACTTAAATTAATGGTACCTAGGTAACTTGACTTTGTAAAATCTACTTCCCATTTTCTGCTCTTTTCTGTCTATTTCCAAGATGTAACTGGCATTTTTTATTTTCTACAGATAGATGATGCCTGTTCGTCTTTCCTGTCCCTTGATTCTCAGCCTCAGGTAATTCCAATTGAAGATGTTTTATAGTAACATAAGCAGTTGTCACTCCATTTCTCCCTTTGGGCCCGTCATTACTTTATGGACTTATTAAACATGTCAACACTTTAGAAATTATTACATTATCCGCAGGCAATAATCAGTTCTATGAGTTTATGTTGTAAGGTCATGCTGGGGCATTTGTCTCTAAGTAAAATAGATTTGCAGATAATATGCACATATTTTGGAAATCAAAATGCTAATTTCAAAATCGAATTCTGTGTTAGATTAAAAATAATGTGCCTCTGGTTGCATTTGGAGGCTCATATCCCAACTGTCCCTCAGTTGAGTTTGAAACCCAGGCAGAGAGGAACGTGAAGTCAGACTTCGGGAGTTCAAAATAGTCAATTTGTGAATGTGGCCCCAGAGTGTTTGCTAAGAATTCCCAGACTTTAATTCCAGAATTTAATTCCCAGAATTAAACTGGGGTTAGACAGTGACCTGAGGCCTCCCCACCACCAGTCAGGTTTTCTGGCACCGGGCAGAGACTCGACCAAAACAGCTGGCCAGACAGCTGGCTCTTTAAGAGGAAAGGGCTGAATGTGCCCAGTTTGCTCCACTCAGTTACCTCTCAGGTAACTCCTGTCCCCTTCCCACAGCAAAGAGTTCAGAGAGGGTTGGGGAGTGAGGAGTGCTCGTCTAGCTCCTGCACGTGAAGCGTGAGGAGTTGAAAATAAGCATGTCCTCCTTACACAGCATCCACTGGACTGGACACTGCTGTTCTGTCTGCAGCTCTGCTTCCAGCATAGGTGTAGCAGAGTTAGCCTCAGTGTTGGCTCTCTCTTCATCAGTGTCAACAGTTTCCTGGATGGAGAGGAGGGCTCAGGAGAGGCTCTTGGCTCATCCTCTTTCAGAACAATCAGCAATGTGCCTGGGGCATAACACCAACATGGTCTGGCTAAGGTGCCATGCTTTGTCCTTCCAGAATGTCATCACAGCCCAGGTAGAGAAATGTTGTATTTCTCCTTCCTCAATCCATTTCTCAGTTTGCAGAGGGTCACTTGCAGGGAGTTAGTGGCATTAGATGAAAAAGCAAGACCAGGATCACGAGAGATGACATTTATGAATAATTCAAATTATAGGAGAAGCACTGATGGACATATAACATATGATGGGTGTTAATTAGCATGTAAGCTTTTGTATTGTATTTAAAATTCAAGAACACCCTCAGAATCATTTCTATTTCTGCAGTACTAAAAGGATGAATTAAAAGCACTCACTCATCTAGACACCATGAAGCTAAATGAAGCTTCTACTGGATTTGGAGACTGTGTACCTTTTGAAGAGAGCTTGGTCAATTTACTATGACATCGTTTACATTCACTAATACAATTTTTAAAAATCACTACTTTTCGGGGTACCCGGTCAGTTAAACGTCTGGCTCTTGGTTTCGGCTCAGGTCATGATCTCATGGTTTGTGGGATTGAGCCCCACATCAGACTCTGCTGACAGTGTGGAACTGCTTGGGATTCTCTCTCTCCCTCTCTCTCTGCCCCTCTACCCCTCCCCCGCTCCTGCTCTCTTGTCTCTCTCTCTCTCTCTCAAAATAAATAAACTAAAAAAAATTTAAAAATCACTTCTTTTCACATTAGTTATAATTTTATTATTTATATGATTTTCTGAACAGTGCTTCAAAACATTTTTACCAAATGGAAAATAAAGGTTCACAAATAAAAAATAAAGTATTAAAAATTTAGTATAAGAAAAACTCTTAAAGAATAGTTGTAGCTCCAGGAATAATGGTTTCATGAGAAGGGTGGCTGGAAAAAATACAGTTTGTTTTAAAACTTTTCCCGTCAAACTTCGGTCTTGTTGCAAAGCCTCATCCGGCTTCAAAGCTGTGTTCTTGGGAGATGCTACCTTTATTCTTTTGTGTGTTAAGAGACACATGTCACCACCAGATATATATTTTTTTATTGTTTTGTATTTTATAGCATTTCTAAATGGGCCATAAAAGGAAGTTTCAGGAATCTGTTTCCGTATTTTTTATGGGGTGACCTATGTACCCAACGCTGAAGGGAAAACGTGGGAAAGAGTGTATCAGTGTTCGTACTCTTTCTCTCATCCAACTCCCCAGTCACAGGCTTCACAGTCATTGCCAGTGAAACACGGGAATACTTGCAGGTCCGACGACCCAGCTCCCAGGCCACACTCGACCAACCATTAGCCACGTGTGGTATCGAGGAAATGATAGTCTCTTAGAACCTCACTTCCTTTACATACGAGAAGAACGATTCCTGTCCTTCGTAACACACAGATGCATTTTAAGGACAAAATGTGAATTAGGTGTATGAAAGTGTTTTGTAAGCTAGTGAAGCACTACAGAAATAGGAGCCATTTCATATTATTAGTAAACATCCCAACAATCTGCATGGCAGACAAGCACACGGAAGAGAACAAAGCAGGCCTCTGATGTGCTGGGGAGGATGTTCAGAGAAGCTGATCCATGACTCCATCTGTATCCCTAACTTCAGCCCACCATGTTAAACATGCACTGTTGTTCAAAGGGTGAGAATATGGGTGACCCCAAATAATCCTTTCTGACGTATCTCCTACATGAAGAGTAACTTCAGTTGTAAATCCAGTTTTACAGGCCACACATTCTTTAATGCTATTATTGTTAACTAATTGCTATGTACCTGGCACTGTGCGAAGAGCTCTACCTACATTTAATCCTTCCAAGAACTCTCTGCAGTGATGTTGTCATCCCCGATTTATAGCTGAAGATACTGAAGTTTAGAGAGGTTAGGTAACCAGCCCAAGGTGACACAGCTAATGAGTAGAAATGGAACTTGCACTGCCTTTGAGCAGTGACAGGCTGCTCAACTCCACAGCCCACGTTTTTAACTACGAATTAAATTGCTCCCCCCAACACTGTTCCAGCTCCTTGTTACTTCTAACATGCATTTATTAAGTAATCAATTGTTCATGGTTCTAGTGTGCTAAATTCTGTGCAAAGCAGGTTTCGCCCCTGCTTGTCCATTTGTGTTAGTCCTCACCACACCCAGCCGGCTCCTAACCACAGAGAGCCCTGCCCTACTTCTGTGCTCAGATGCTTTGAAAAACCTGATCCTGGGGTGTGCAGTCAGCAGCCTGGAAGGGTGGTAACTCCGATGAGGTGCACCATGTGCGGCTTCTTTCCCTCCAACTCCCATTGTTTGCAAGCACTTGCAGGATTTTCAAATTAGCCACTAATGAGTAATATTCAGTGAAGCTCACAGCTTTGGCATGTAGATTCAAACTTTGCTACAAGCTGGGAGGAATAATCCCTCTTTTGGCACTGTTCTAGTTTCTCTCAGTCATACAATTTCACGGACTCTTAGAAAGTATGAGAGAACTATGTATCTGGACCACCGTGGAAGCCTTAATCAGTGCATATATACAGTACATAACATTCCCGCCCCCACCCCTGGTTAGAAGGAAGGTTTTACTTGTAGGAGCCAAGTTTTTGTCATGAAAGAAACCAAGGGATTTCTACAGAGTTTTGATGGGACACGAGAAGGAATCTATTCTGGGTGTTTGGAATATCCTTGCACTCCTAATATTCGACAGTTATATATTCTATGCAAATATTGTTAAAGCACAAGGTTGGCCTATATATCTTCATTTCCATTAGGCATCCAATGCACTGGAGGAGCTTTGCATCACAATTAGGAGGACTCTACCAAAGCCCCAGGTAAGGTTGGAATAGTGTTTTAATTGTAGGCAAAAAAAAAAAAAAAAAAAAAAAAAGAATTGCTCAGTGATACCTTGGTATTCCTTCTGGAAGAAAATACACCCGATTTAGGAAACATTTCATGAAGAGCCAAGAAGATCATGAGTTGGTTTTGGATAAGAAACAAAAACTTAAGTTTCTCAGGTGTCTGAGAATTTAGTGTTCACATTAATGGGGTTTACAATCATCTAATTGGAAAATCATATAGCCCTCTCATAAGATGTGCTCTAGTTCTCATGAAAGAAATTTGGGGTCATTTTGACTCCTTTTCTCATACTAGAATGGGAGAGCAGATGTATCCCAGCTTGGAGGTCTGGGCATTGTACTTTGCTAGAGAGAAGGACATTAAGAATTTATATATATATATATAGACAGTATCAGTTTGAAAATTATATTCTTACTGTGATGTCTTGGTTTCTTATTAAAATTATTTGATTCATCTAGAAGAACTTTTTGGTCTGAAACGAGGAGAGCTGGGAACTTGAAAAATAGCTTAAGTATACCATACTTCAGATTATATTCTATATATTATAGATGAATTTATTTTAAAACTACTTTATAAGGATAAGAGAGGCAGGTCTAGAATTAGATTTTTCATTAGCAATCCTAATTTAACTATGATCATTGGTACATTCTTACTTATATACTTTTCACATACAATAATTCAAAGAAACCTTGATATTTTGAAAGCATAAATGTTTCCTGTATATATATATATATATACATATATATATGTGTATATAGATATATATATATGTATATATATACACACATATATATATATATCTATATACACACACACACATATATATATGGTGTTTTTAGTGGTGTTATTTCCCAAAACATTTCATTGACTTTTCTTCCTGATTAGGATAAAAGAAGTGACAATGGTGTTTATCCATGAGTTTCTTTTCGTATTAAAAGCAAATGAGAACAAAAAGGAACAACAAAAAGGAATATGACTCATTCTTAAAAAAATAGATTTTTTGAGGGAGAGAGGACTATAGAAAAGTTTATGGAAAAAAACCCAAAAATAACTCATAATCTTATTACGACAAGTATTGTATTTTGATATGACTCCTTAGAGTCTTTTTCTCTGAGTACTCTATCATGTGATTGATCATACCATAATTTTCCGTTTCACCATTGTTGAACTATTAGGATGTTTCTGGTTTTTTAGTCTTATGAATAATGCTGTAGTTGAGAACTTTGTTCACACCTTTATTTGTAAACAATATCTAATTAATTTCCCATTTATTTTTAGAGCAATATATGTTTAACCAATTTCAGTATTATAGTTTATATATAGCGTGTCACATATTTTTAAAAATTATGTGATATAATTTTATAATGTTACAAATTTTATACTACATATATTATAGTATACTATAATATACTATAGTGTAGTGTAATATAATAATATAGTATTTTATGTATAATTGTATAATATGTTACATATAATAGAATGATATTTATTTCTCTCTTTTCTCAACAGGAAACAGATGAAAAAGATAATACCAAAAGGGTAAGGTGATTTCCATAAATATATACACCAAAAAATAAAAGAAACCAGTAACCGTCTATAGTAAATCTCACTACTTTTTTTTAACAGTTCTTATTTCATTATTCGAAGACACGGAAGTTGGGCAATTCAAATGTTGTGGTAAGTTGTAGAATTACTTCATATTAGTAATCATTAGTATTTTTTAATCTGTTTTTACAGTTTATCTAATAAGCTAGATCAAAATTCATGTTTTTTACTTTAGAAGTTTATATGTGGATAAACAAATGGAATTTAATATTTATTACACATTAATTTATTTTATATCTTAACTACATGTGTTTTAAATGTATTTATTCATTCATTAAATAATTATTTACTGAGTATCTATTATGTGCCAAGCACAACTCTAGGTACTAGAAATATAGCAGTGAATACAATAGAAAATTAAAAAAGAATCCCCTCCTGTCATGAAATCTACATTCTAGAGGCAAAAAAAAAAAAAAAGTGCAAATGATTAAGAAAAACATATTGCTTTAGATATCAATTAGTGCAAGGATAAAACAGATTTATTCAAAGTCATTTTAAGAATTATTTTAGAAGATGATTGCCGAAAATGTCATTAAATATAACTAGAAATATCCACTTCTATTCCTCAGGTCTCCTTATTTGTAACTAGGCTTTTAATGTGAGAATTTACTAAGATTAGCTGGATACCAGTAACTTGAATTCAGTTTACTTCTAAATTGTGCAGTTTTAGTAGTAGCTTTTCTTTTTATATGAATGGATTTTAAAAATGGTATTCTGGTGTTTTAATCTAGAGTGCTTAATAATAATTGTTTGACTATAGTATTCCTTCTGTGATTGTGACTCACTATCATGGACCAATTTAGAGAATGAGGAGCTGTGGAAAGATAACTGTAATATAAACTCAGTTTTAAATATCATATGGAATATTCTTATGTATGAGGAGTTGAAAGTTAGGTTATACTGGCTTTAGGCCAAATACAGATTGAATTGATTAACAAATAACCATTATATAGGGTTTAAAGTAATCCATTTGAAAAATGAATTTAATATTTGTGAGAAGGTTCAATTCAAGCCATGCCCTTAAAATGAAACTGTTACAGGTAACTACATGTCTCGGATGTACTTTCATTTTCTTCCACTTGGCATCTTTACATTTTGAGAAAATGTATCTTAGTCACGTTTCTCACGCTCGATGACACATTTGTCACCTTTTGTGTCCCCTGTTGTCTTGTTCTGTATGTTCACTTTTAAACAAAATATATATTTTGTAAAGGAGATGACCAGATGTGTGTACAGGAGAATCTTCCAGATGTACATTTTCATAGTGGAAAACTGATTCTCACAGAGTAGGTTTCCTCCGTCCAAATCATTTTTGCGTGAAGTCTGGAAGCAGGCAGACTCTGAGAATTGCAGGTTCTCAGGATGGTCTCCTTGCTGGCAGCTGGTGATGGAGCTGATGCCCTAAGAACAGTGTTCTTCAATGTAGCATAGAGCTACCATATTTCATTCAGTGTCTTAGCTTACTCTCCAGGTTCTTTGAAGTGCTCTCCAAGGGCTGTATTACCTAACACCTTTCTCGTTCCTTTTTGGTCTGGAGCAAGTACAGTGGGTAAAAGCAAAACCAAAACCAAACAAGTAGGAAACCGTCTTTATGCTCAATGCTGAGAAGCTTTTGTGCTCATCATGTGTGTGTGTTCGTGTCTCTCAGTCGTCTGTCGTGCATCCGTTACTGCAGCTTGTTCCTCACCTGCATGAGAGAAGAACGAAGAGATTCAGACTGGACGTACGTAACACAGACCGCATGCTTGCCTTGCTGCTCTTTGTGGGACCAGTAATTCCCAGTCGTGGTGGTTTGTAAGGTCCTCCTTTTTAGGCTAAGCCCAACATAAACACCCAGTTGGCCTGTGGAAGAGCGTCTGTTGGCAGAACCGTTTTCACTCAGGAAGAAGAGAACTGTTCCCCCTCCCCATGTTATGTCCCTTTGGGTTCAAGCTGGGGGCCAATGAGGAAAACTGGGGTTAGATTCCCTTCCGGGGCTGTGACCCTCCCAGGGAGGAGACCTCTTCTTGGTTGAAGGGAAGACACAGCAGCGTGCCTAGTCGCTAGGTAGGAAATAGGAGAAAAGATGAAGGACAGTTCATTGCCCTCCGTGTGCGGTTGGCAACTGGCTAGGACAGTAAGCTTTCTACCCAAGTCTTAAAATGTTAGGAAGAGTAAGGCTCATGAAGTAAATATATCAGAAATTAAATGCAAGCACTTTGGTTATTCAAATTAAAAATATGGCCCAAATCCAGTATCTATGTTTAAGATGAATACAACTGACTTTTAACACATTTTTAACTAGAAATTGTGGCATTTTTTTTTTTTTTTTTTTTTTTTTTTTTTTTTTTTTTTTTTTTTTTTTTTTTATTTATTTCTGGGACAGAGAGAGACAGAGCATGAACAGGGGAGGGGCAGAGAGAGAGGGAGACACAGAGTCGGAAACAGGCTCCAGGCTCCGAGCCATCAGCCCAGAGCCTGACGCGGGGCTCGAACTCACGGACCGCGAGATCGTGACCTGGCTGAAGTCGGACGCTTAACCGACTGCGCCACCCAGGCGCCCCAAAATTGTGGCATTTTTATTGTCATTGAAAAGGAATCCTAACTCTCTCGATGATAAAAGTTTCTAGGTATTATTTTAAGTGATGCCTTACTTTGTTGTGATGCATTACAGTTTTAAGTCTTATATTACCTCAGTTTATTCATTTCGCAACTCTGTTAATACACAACTCTTGTCCCCAGTTTACTAAAGGGGAAACAACTCAGAATAAAAATCTTTCCCAAGACGATGCTAGTAAGTGAGTTTAGAGATTACAGCAGAACTTTCTGACTCCTGGTCTAGGCAAATATTTTTTTTTCATTATGCTGTTCTTTTTATTGTCTAATCTTGGATACTTCTGGTTTTTTTTTTTTAAGATTTTATTTTAGGGGCGCCTGGGTGGCTCAGTCGGTTAAATGTCTGACTTCAGCTTAGGCCATGATCTTGTGGTTTGTGAATTTGAGACCCGCGTCTGGCTCTTACTGTCAGCGCTGAGCCTGCTTTAGATCCTCTGTCTCCCTCTCTCTTTGTCCCTCCCTCTCTCTCTCTGTGTGTCTCTCAAAAATAAATAAACATTAAAAAAATTATTAGAAAAATAAAAGACCTTATTTTTAAGTAATGTCCACACCCAACATGGGGCTCAAACTTGCAACCCCACAATCAACAATCAAAATGCTCTTTTGACAGGGCCAGCCAGGCACCCCAGATACTTCTATTATTTTATTGTTAGGTTTTCCCTTAATTTAAGTACCATGTTAATTTTATTCTTAAAATCCTACCAAAAGTCTTCAAATACTTTTAAAAATGCATATGGTTTAGGCAAAGAAATTCCTCAAAATTTATTTTTATGGTCACTACTTCCCTCCTAAATCTTCACATTCTTAAACTAAGCTTCCATCAAGGAAGACAATGCTGTTGCCAATTTGAATAAGAAATGTCAGAGGAACTCCAGCCTCTTAAAATTTTGGGATTTCCAGTATGAAAAAAAAATGTTGTCAACAAACTTTCTAGAAATAATACATGCTTTTTTGAATTAACTTTTACTTTCTGAAGACTTTGTTTGACTTATGAATAGTGTAAGATTCCAATTTAAAGATCCAGTTTCTTAAAATACACCAGCAAATGATTAGTTTACTATATCGCTTCAGTGTCATTGTTTACCAAAGCTAAACACTCAGTACTGTGGCCAATTAGGTACTTTGTCTGGATGTTCCACGTTGAGTGAGACTCTGTTTCCAGAAAACTAGCTGCATAAGTGACCTCTTAACTTAGCAGAATATCCTGTTGGACAAATCACTCCTGAAAGTATTTTGCAACAAGCCAAGTTTCACAGGAACCGATGAAAGAAAAGAGTGTAAGACATGAATAGAAAAAAAAAATTACAGTAGGGTGTCAGCTTTCTGGGCCTATATCACCTAATTTTAAAACAGATTTTTGGTAGTGAAATGTTTTGTGTTCTTAAAGAAAAGGAGTTTTCAGATCTTAGTGTATTCAAACACTTTTCTTAAATGTTCTTTGCTAGACATCCTCACTTCCAAACCTACATCTTTTTTATCCCTACTTCCCAAATTCTTTTATATGCAGTTCTATCTCTAAATAATAAGACTAAAAAGACCTGTGTGTTTGGGCTTGAAGATTTTAAATTTTGCCACTATTTAAGTTACATTTTTCCCTGCCTTTTTTTTTCTTATATTATATATATATATATATATATATTTCTAATATGTAGAATATATAAATATATATAGAGATATATATCTATATAGAATCTTGTATGAAATATAATATGCCTTATATAGAATATATAAATATATATATTTTTAATATATATAACTTTTCTTATATAAACATATAAATATATAGTTTCTATGTGAACATTTAAAAAATAAAGTTTCTTCATTTAGTATTTCTGAGAGAGAGAGAGTGAGAGAGAGAGAGAGAGAGAGAGAGAAAGAACGCACAAGAGGGGAAGGGGCAGAGAGAGGGAGACACAGAATTGGGAAGCAGGCTCCAGGCTTTGAGCTGTAGCACAGAGCCTGATGGGGGCTCGAACTCACGAACTACAAGTTCATGACCTGAGCTAAAGTCGGTGGCTTAACCGACTGAGCCACCCAGGTGCCCCTCTATAAGTATATTTTAAATATTAAGTAATTTGGAGAGTTTATAGTCAGGATGAGAATTAGATACAAAATATTGAGAATTTAAGATATATTTGTTGTAAAGCAAGTATTGCAGAATTTATTTTTATTTTCTTTTAAGTTTATTGATTTATTTGAATAATCTCTACACCCAGCGTAGGGCTCGAACTCATGACCCCAAGATCAAGGGTCACATTCTCTTCTGACTGAGCCATCCAGGTACCCCAAATCAATAAGGGATTTCAGAATATTAATAGATGTCAGGGCTGTTTCTTAGAATTTAAATATATGATTATACTTATATTACAGAATAATTTTAAAAGGTCTTGATGACAGATTTCATAGTGATTGCCATCCTGACACTTTCATAATAAATTGTTGAAAATAGGAAGCTATAATAACCAATTTTATGAAAACCATAAAATATTAAATATTTTTGCCATTGTTTACAATGCAGTTAAAAAAATTTTTTTAATGTTTATTTATTTTTGAGACAGAGAGAGAGACAGAGCTTGAGCGGGGGAGGGACAGAGAGAGAGGGAGACATAGAATCTGAAGCAGGCTCCAGGCTCTGAGCTGTCAGCACAGAGCCGGATGCGGAGCTCGAACTTGTGAAACAGGAGATCATGACCGGAGCTGAAGTCGGCTGCCCCTAAAAATGAAGTGTTTTAAGAAAAGAAGTACTTCAAAATATACCCATTTTGAATAATTTGTTTGTTTCCATTTGGTATTTTTTTCATTATAATATCTGTGAATATGTTATATTGGGAAAATCTCTACTCAAGTCTCATTGAATAAATATAGTTTACCAAAGTTGTCCCTCAATTTTAATTTCAATTCCTTATAGAAATATAGTGTATTTTAGCTCTGACACAATTCCATTTTATATTTTCCCTGTTCAAGTGTTAGCACATACAGTTATGTATTTTAAAGGAAATATTTCATTCAAACAAAATTAGATATAGTTAATTATCTATGAACTGTCATTTCTCATTCTACTTACCGATGAATATACATACAACTGATGAACTTCCTAGAAGCTGTTATGTTGATAAGGAAATTATTTTATTAGTTATTTAAAAAAATTTTTTAAAGTAAACTCTATTCCCAACATGGGGCTCAAACTCATGACCCTGAGATCAAGAGTGGCACGTTCTATCAATTGAGCCAGCCACCCCTAGGAAATTGCTAGTTGAAAATTCTTCGGGTATACATACAAAGATTAGTTATTGGTATGAATTATGTACTCAAGCCCTTGATTCCCTCTTTGTTTAATTATGATAGTTGAAAATACCTTTGAGCTTCACTATACTCTCAAGAAGAATTTTCACTTATTTTTACTGTTAGTTGATTTGTAATGCCCTCATTTTCTCTTCCAGGAAGAATTCCAAGGTCCTATTGCAAGCCAAGTTCGGAGACAGTTTTTATTCAGGGTATGCAAATACTGTATTTAAAAAAAATCATTCAATATTAAAATTGAAAAATACCCTGTGCATTTATTTACACTAAGTTGAAGTTTGTTTATAGATATCTGACATCAGGTATTATAGTCTGAGGTTAACTTCTTCCACCACCGTATTGTTTTAATGTTATGGTACCTCTGATCTTTTCTTTAATCCACTCTACATGTTTGTAAATACCCCAAATTTCACCCATTAAACAGTTTAGTTCTAAAATTTCGTGTGCAGAAAATAAGTGTCTTAAAGATGCATTATTCCTTAAGTTCCAAAGAAATATTTACTAAATATTTGATTCAGGAGATACTGGAAGAATTATGACTGTTTTCATGTTTTTAAAAGTAAAACAATCAACTATACTAGAGGTTGTAAGTAGAAAAACTTTGTAATTGCATTTAGTGTTTTGTATGTCCAAATTGTCTGTGAAATGTGAGTTTCTTTCTAAGTAGTTACACTTGCCAAAAAAATGTTTGTATCCTTACTACATTACCAGAGATTTTTTTTATTCATTTATTTAGCAACTATTTTTTGAATTTCTACTGGGTGCTGGGCAATGTTCCAAAGGTTAGAAGTATGCAGATAGATAGGATTCCATTCTTATACTCTAAGAGTTTACAGCTTAATACAGGAAACTGATAAATAAACAAATACAAATTACTATGTTAAATGCACCTTCAATTCAGGGGCTGTGGGTTCTTTTTCTTTTCTTTCATATCCTTTTCTTTTCTTTTCTTTTCTTTTTTAATCAATTAATTTGTTTTGAGAGAGAGAGAGACAGAGCCAGAGACAGAGAAAGGGAGAGACAATCCCAAGAAGGCTCTGTGCTGTCAGTGTAGAGACCGGCTCAGGGTTCAAACTCATTAACCATGCCTTGAGATCATGACCTGAGCCAACATCAAGAGTTGGATGCTTAACCTACTGAGCCCACAGGTGCCCACAGGGCTGTGGTTTCTAAAAGAAATGCACTTAACCCAGGTCAGAGAGTGGAGGAGGTACAGAGAAGGTTTTAAGAGCTGAATTTGAAGAATCAACATGAATTAACTAGTGAAATAATTAACTAAGGAATTTCAACTTTATTATTAAGTTAAGAAGAGCTATATGGTAAGATTTGCATTTTGGAAACTAACTCTAACAATGAAGTGGAGAACGGATGGAAAGATGAGCAAACTAGATAAAAGAAGAAATAATAATACCCGTCGAAATCATTAGGTTGCTTTGTATGAAAATTAACTTCATTCCTTAGTTTACTGATTTATTTCTAATTTATTATTTTCTAGCCACGCAATGGAAGAAGGTCAGAAGGTTACATTTAAAATGGTATGTGCTTCTGGGTGTTGTATGGAAACCAATCTGACAATAAATTTCATATATTGAAAAAAAAAAAGATAAAATAAAAAAAAATGGTATGTGCTTCACAATTCAACCCAGTTTGAAAATTTCTGTCATTTTCAGATATTCACAAATTAAGCTTTGCTCAGTATATTTCTATTACTTGATTGTGTGTGCACATAAACATTAATAATATTAATATTAATAATGCACATACCATTATAGGGGCCGTGGGGGCTTTATATGATGGAAAATGTCCGTATTTGAGGGACAGATGTGCTGCCATGTGTTCCTCAGACTGATGTGGGGAACAAAGGCAAAAGAAAAAGTTAAATTTCCTTACAACTTACAGCCTACTGACAAGTCCTTGAGACAGGCAGAGTGACCTTCTTCTAGGAACTCAACTGCCTCAATGTCAATACTTTGCTAAAGGCAAAAGAGAATCTTAGCTTAACATTAACCTCACTTCCAGGATCCTGTAAGTCTCCTTTAACATAAAAAAATTCCTTTAGAAATTTTCTTCATCTCTACCCCCTCCAGACATATATGTTAGCGACCATACTCCAAGCATATGGCCCCCTGATATACATCTGAAGGGTCTCATGATTAAGGTTTTACTAGACAGTAATAAATGACATTTTCCTAACAACAGCTAGCCCCTCAAGGTCCTGGAAATCTTGCTTCCGAATTCCTTAGAGACTTACACTACCCCTAGCCCCCTCCCAATTTGAAAGTATATAATCAGCCACTCCTCACATCTGCAATGCAGCCTTTTCTGCTCACGGGTCCTGCCGGTGTTTGAATGAAACCCCATTTTTTGCACAAAAGATGCCTCAAGCATTTTTTTCCTGATCATTCCCCCCTGAACCCCAACATTTTCATATGAAGACTATACCACAATAGTCCTCACTGTTTCAGAGACATTGACCTTATCATCATTTATTGGGCAAGTAATATGTCAGAGGCTGTCTCTTATTGTGATGATCAGTGTCCACCATAATGGGCCAGAACTTACAGACTGAATGCATTTCTGTCTTCCAAGTGACCTGTATTCAAAGATTCTTTATAAAAGCTGTAATTTACCATTTCTAGAGAACTAAGAAAACGTGGGAAGACATGAGAGCATGACTTCTACTTTGGGACTCAGTTTTCCACATCAATGTTGGAGATAGTAGACATCTCCAACATGGATAGCCCTACATATTTAATAAATTTGTTAATCCTAGTATCTTATTAGGCTGTGAATTTTGAAATTAAACCCAATGCAGGTTGATAAATTTACACCATGCAAATAAAAGTATATTCTATTAACTTTATATAATCTTAAATGCAGATTTTGTGCTTAGCATGTTTTTGCAAATATATTTTTCATATCACCATCTCAACCCTTAAATACATAGTTAGCTTAAGAATATTAAATTTCTTAATACTTTCTCATGAAAACAAAAATCAAAATGTACTATTTCTAACTAATGAAGATAATACCAAAAAATTTACAATATCTAGAAAATAAAGAGATAATAAAAACACTGCATGTTAAAACTTATGGGGCTCTGCCAAAGCCATATTCAGTAGAAAATACAAGGCTTTAAATACTGTCAAGCAAGAAAGAATGAGTGAATTAAGGATTTACTTTAAAAAGTTAAAAAACAACAACAAGGTGAACCTCAGGAGAACAAAAGGAAGAAAATCATAAAATGAAAAATGAAATTAATAAATTATAAAATAGTAAAACAGAATAATTGATAAAGCAAAATCTGATTATTTGCAAAAAATAAAATAAAATAAACTAGCCTAACTGGCCCACCCTAATCAAGAAAAAAAAGGAGAAAACATAAACATGCAAAAATACAAATGAAAGTAAGGAAATTAAAACAGATATAGAAGAAATGGAAACCATAAGAGAGTATTTTGTAAATCTTGTGCCTACCCATTTGAAAACCTGAATAAAATGGAGGATTGTCTGGTAAGGTAGATACTACCAAAATTGTCTTCAGAAGAAAGAAAAAAAATCTGAACAGACTAATGGCCATTGGAAAAAATTGAAAACGTTATCTAGAAACTCCCTGCTCAAAAGTACTAGACCAATGGATTTTGAACTTTTACAGCTCAGCGATGGAAGAAAATCTCAAAATATTTTTTATGAAGCCAGCAAATACTAATACCAAAACCTTATAAAAGTAGTATATAAAAAGAAACTATAGGTCAATCCTATTTATAAATATCAATGCAAAAATGTTAAAGAAATACTAGTAAATTGTATTCAGCCGTATATTTTAAAAATTATATAACTCCAAAAAAGTGAAGTTTGTTCCAACAACTCAGGATGGTTCAACATCAGGAATTCTTTTACAATATGTTCACCATTAGAAGAAAAATTATTTAATCATCTCAAAATTCCACATCAATTTCTGATGTTTTATTTTATTTTTGTCCATTTTTTTTTTTAACTTTAGAGAGATGGAGAGAGAGAGCTCGTGCACAAGCTGGGAGAGGACAGAGAGAGAGAGAGAGAGAGAGAGAAAGAGAAAGAGAGACAGAATCTTAAGCAGGCTTCACGCTTAGCATGGAGCCCAATCCCACAACCCTGGGATCATAACCTGAGCCAAAATCAAGAGTCAGACGCTCAACCAACTGAGCCATTCAGGCGTTCCCAATTTCTGATGTTTTAAAAGAACATCTTCTAGAAAGAGATGAATCTTTATTAACGTTATTTATATAATGGTCTCAAAGTCAGTAGCAGTCTTAATAGTAAAACACTTTGAAGAATTTCTGTTGAAATGTCAGGAACAAAACAGGGATGCTCTGTTACCTCTTATTTAATGTAGTTCTTATGCATTAGCCAATTCAGTAGACAAGAAAGAAATAAAAGAGACAAATATTGAAAAAGTGAAGAAAATTTTAATGTGCACATGGGGCAAAATTAGGAACTTAAATTTTTGGACTATATTTGGCATTAATTCCTATTTTAGCAAAGGCCTGTTATATTCACATCAGAAATATGAACAAACATATTCTTTTAAAAAAATTTTTTAAGGTTTATTTTTGAGAGAGAGAGAGAAAGAGAGAGAGAGAGAGAGAGAGTATTTGTGTGAGAGCAGGGGAGGGGCAGAGAGAGAAAGGAAGACACAGAATCCGAAGCAGGCTCCAGGCTCTGAGCTGTCAGCACAGAGCCTGACATGGGGCTCGAACTCAGAACTATAAGATCATGACCTGAGCTGAAGTCAGATGCTTAACCGACTGAGCCACCCAGGTGCCCCTGAGCAAATATGTTCTTAATTTTTTATTTTTTTAAGGAGCCAAGACCAAAGGGTCAATGGAAAAGAAGCTATGCTTTATAATATTACAAAGATAGAGATATTTACAAAATGTGGACAAAAATTAGTTTAATACTAATTGAAAAAAATGTCTGTGATTGTAACACCAAACCAAGTGGTAGAGTCTTCACAAATGTGAAATGGAAATTAATCCATGATTTGGTTAATTTAGTTAAAAATTCTCTCTGAATTTGACAAAAATTGCTTTATTTGGATTGTTTTCAAGATTAGGGTTTACACAGACTAACTTAAGATTTCGTTGTATTGTGTCATAAACAACTCAATAATCATTTTTTGTTTTTTTTCATCTGATTATATGAGATCTTTCTCTGTCTTGATGACTTCTATTTACTTAGAAAATGGTTAGACATTTTAAAAAATGGTTAGACATAAAATGGAATTTGATTTAATTGCACGTACAAAAGGAAATAAATAAATGAGGAATAACTGTGCAAATTTTAAAATATTTTATTCTTAGATCTTACTGGCATCAATGAGCTTTAGGAAACCACTTTTATATAGTTAAATACTGTATAAAGTTTTGGGAAATACACATAGAACGAGTGTTCTATCAGAGAGAGATTAATAACTAAAACTATACAGACTGAAGAATAGCTGATAAATGGCCCTGATGTCAATTTTATCATACATGAAGAAATATTTATAGAAATGTCTGTATGCTAACATTGCCTACCCTCCTTCACAGACTCATTTATACTTGACTCTAAACTTAATTTTTGTTTTTATACAGGACCAACAATTTTCCACAGAAGCAGCAAAATGTTGACATTTTGTTTTCTTCTCAAAAACAATCCTTGCTAAACTTACTGTATTTGACAATCCCTGTGTTGTAAACATTCTCAATAAAAGTTGGTTGAGATTATAAAATGTTTAATTTGTCAAAAATTTTAAAAACCTTAAAATATTTTTTTCTTAGATAATAAAGCTGTACATAATGATGTTCCTTAGATCCCTGCAGCTTTTGACAGTACAGTTGACCCTTGAACAACATGGGTTTGAATTGCAAGGTCCACTTATACAAGGACTTTTTCAAAAAATACAGTACAGTAATGTAAATGTATTTTCTCTTATTATTTTGTTAATAACACTTTCTTTTCTGTAGTTCACTTTATTGTAAGAATACAGCATATATTACATATAACATACAAAATATGTGTTAATTGATTATGTTATTGGTAAGGCATCTGGTCAACAGTAGGCTATTAGTAGTTAAGTTTGGGGAGGGTCAAAAGTTGTGCTAGGATTTTGATGCATGGGAGGACCCTCCTAACCCCTGTGTTATTCAGAGTCAACTGTACTGATACACATGCTCTTTTGTTATTTTTATTAAAGGCACTCAGAAGAGAGCTGACTTTTAATGAGCTGTTTTAGTTTATCCTATTTGGATTTCATCAGTGACAAAGTCACCAACTCTTATAATACCATAGTGTCCAGTAACTTACTCTCTTAGAATGTAAATACCAACTAAAACTACACTAGTTGAAGTTGGCCATGATCCATCAAATAGTCCAATAAGCAAGTTCTGATTTATCTGCTGTAAAATAAATATCTGATTACTACAAACATATCAGGGGTTAGCTTTTTCTACCAACAAGTAGTGTTCAACTTATCTCAAAATAAGTCATTTCACTCTGCAACATCTGAAAGGCAACCAGTGTCATCCATTACCAGAAAGAAAACAGTGTCACCAATAGAGGATCATGAACACACTTGGAAAACATTTTACATCAAATTAGTGCTTATTGGACACAGAATTAACCTCAGATGGATGTTGAGATTATTTCCATTCAGGTTCCCCTGGGTTTTTCCCTTCTCACTTCCCTCTTGGATAACCTCCTCCACCACAAAGCAGGCTGGCTGGTTAGAGGAGGGTGACTCTAGAATAGGGAGGATTAGTAACTCAACTAGCTAGGGTTTTGGATGGCCAAAATAAAACCAGTTGAATATTAATTTAAGCAGCGGTTCCTCAGGCCTCTCAGAAATACAGAGAGACTTAGGTTATTTACATTTTAGGGTTCCCAGGATATAAAGAAAAAGGAAGAAGAAAAAATACCAAAACATGGTTACAAAAATTGTGGGATGTTCTACAATATTTTATATTTAACAAATTAATATTTTATATACAAACACAACAAAACGTATAGGCTACCGGGAGTATAGGATTTTCATTTAATATTAACTGGGCACTATAGGTGGAGCGGTCTAATAGTGAACCCGAGTTTAAAATTGTGTCACTAAAAGCATTTTTTTCTTCTTTTCCAAATCCTACCAGTATATCTCTGTGACCGTGTATATAACCTTATTTGGTGATAATATCAAATATTTTCCTCACGTTCCTGGCAGCTACCAGTAAACATCCTTTCCTTAACCTAACCACCAAGGAATCCACCTGTCTAGGCTTTCTACGTAAAGTCAGAACTCCTGTCTTCTAAGGCAGTGGGTTTTTAGATAGGGGTGGAGAACCATTTGAGAATCTGATGAAAGCTCTGGTCCTAAACGCCCAAGACCCCCAACACAAACCTACGCATACAACGAAATGATGCACAATTGGGGTCTGTGAGCTAGTGGTCCCCTAAAATCCATCCAAATATAGTCTATGGGCTCCTCTGAAGGGTTCTCTCCCCAGGATTTGGTTCTTTCTTCATGAAGACAGGACTCAGGAGTTGAAGGGTGCCAGAGGCTCTGAGACAACGTGCCGATTTGGTGGTGGTGGAAGGAGGGATGGGAGGAATATGAGCACCAGTACTAACAGGTAAGGCACCACTCAGTACACAGGCCCCAGGCAGGACCTGGTGCATTCTCACAGCCAGCCCCTAGGCCACGCCTCCACGTTGCCCGGCAACAGAGCCTCGCTGGGTGCACCAGCGAAGGAGGCCCTTGTTCTCCCCTCCCGCTCCTGCCCCCTCTTCCGGGCGGTGGAAACCGCTAGGCCTTCGGCGGGCTCGCCTCCGACCTGAAGGAGACTTCGGGTGTCAGGAAGACACCGCCGCCACGTGACGAGCGAAGGGGAACACCATGCAGGTGGGCACGCAAAGGGGTCCCCGGCTAAACCTAGAGTGAGCACCAACGGGGAGGGAGGCCCACAGCGGGTGGATTCTAACGTTTGTTCGGGTAAGGGCTACCTTTTGTGTGCGTCTCTGTCAAGATTTGACCCCCAGGAGAATACCATTTCTCAACGCTCAAGACTTCTGTTTGTCTCTGGAAGAAGTTTTTAGAGTTGTTTGGGATTGAATTTTACGCCTGCATCCTGGAAATCTTAACTGCTGCACTATTTCTCACTTGAGAAATAGACCAGCAACTGTAGCCCAAGTGTAATTCAGTTTAAGTATTCGGCTCCGCTACCTTAAAAAAAGATCAGAACGGAAACCCAGGAGTTGCATCTGTCTCAAGAAAGACCAGCTGTCCCTGGAGTTTCTCCTACTGGATTGCAAAAAGCTCTGTTAGGCTTCCATTTAGTCCTTAGAAAGCTGCTCCTCTAACGCTTCCTTATTAAACCGAAGCCTGTGCCTTTGTTTCTTCTTTTATCAGAGTAAAATTCTCACTTTCTGACTTTCAGAAACAGCTTCTTCCCATCTGCTCCCCCAAATTAAAACCACTGTAATTTCTCTTGTTTTGCATATTTTATTTTTATTTGCATAAACTGTGTAAGTTATTAGAATATTTTGAGCATAAATTACACATAATTTTTAATGAATAGTCCTTTTGTGTTAATAATAGATTCCTAGCAAATACATTTTATCCAATCTGTAAAAACGTTGTGAATCTGTCTGGATTTATACCTGCTCTTCAAGAAATAAGCCAAAATATAATTGAGTGAAGTTAACAGCACGTTAACCTTTGTTCATTTATTCATCAATTTACTCGACATCCAGTTATTCAGTGTTTATGTTTAGTTCTGGAGTTACTCTAAAAGAGCTTAGTATGGGGGAATAAGAGGGAGACATATGTAACCATTTGTGGTATGATAAATGTCACAGTAGTTTTAACACAGAGATTGTGGTACCTATTTCTACTAGAAGAAATTTCATAGATAATTTCTAAAACTGAAGACAAGAATAAATTAAAGAGCATTTACTGTTAAATCCCATTGTGATGAACTCCTAGATCAGTTAAGGAAGAGCAGAAAGGTATACATAAAACCATAAGAATGTGGTATCATGAATATCAAGAAAGGCCATTTTAACAAGAAAAGAATGAGACAGTCTCTCCAATTCTGCTTAAGAGATCAAATACAATGAATATTCATTGAAATGAACAAGATGGTGCTTGTAGGTGACATTATCTAGAGCACTTTTGGTAGTATTAGAAGCAAAAGCTAACTTTGGAGTGGGTTGAAGAGTAAATGGGAAGTGGGAGTGGTTATAGTTTATATAGACAATTGTTTCAAGAAGTTTAACTATGAAGGAGAAAAGAAGATGGTAGGGGATGTCAAGTACAGAGGGAGTTTTTTTAATAAGGTATTGCTGGAATTTTTGGTAATAGTGAGCTAGATTATTTGGACCAACTCTCCCTCTGCATACAAGTAAAAATACTGGCTAACACGTAAAACATATTTCCTTAAAAGCATCAAGGAGTAAGAAACTATGATAGTAGGATATGATGCTAAGAAACTATGAGACCAAAGTTGAAGGGAAACTGGAAAACCAGGTAAATGGATTTCCGGAACTCCAAAACCTCTTTTACCCTGAAGGCATTAGCAGTTTGTGTTTTGGTCCCAGGTGTAATCCACAGAGAAGGAACCAAAGGGGTATTGTCCACTAAAGTATGGAAGACTAATAGTATGAACAAGAGATAAACTCATGTTCAGGAGAATTCAGGGAAAGTTGTCTTGATGCTTAGTGAAACAGGGGAGAAAAAGAAAAGGAATAATACCTGTTCCCAAGAAGTTGTGGCCCAATACAGAAATCACATGGATTACAACCTAAGTTATATTGTCTGGGTGGTCCAGCAAACCTCAAATTATGAATTTGATATATATTAGTCATATACGTATATACATACACACGTAAAAATACCTTAGTGTCTATAAATGACTAGAAGAAATAAAAACTCCTCTGTAGAGGAATATATCTTTATCTTAGACCTCAAACAATTCCCTCAGGTAAGTTCTCAAGGACAGCAAACCGAAATCAGTCAAAAGTAACCAAGTACACAAGGAAACAGGGTACCATGAACATGAACCAACGAAAACAGACCTGTAGAGACTTTTGTTATCAGAATGATCAGAAACGGGTTCCAAAACAATTATGATTATTAGTTTAAAAAAATAAAAGACTAGATTGAAATTATCTGCAGGACATAGTGAGCTTAAAATTTGATTAAGACATTTCTATACACTATAATGAATAATCCAAAAGAAAATTAAGAAAGCAATGGCCTGGATATTTGCATCGAAAAGAGTAAAATACTTAGGAATACATGTGACCAAGGAGGCAAAAGACTTGTACACTGAAAACTACAAAACATTGCTTAAATTAAAGAACACATAAGTAAAAAACATTCCATATTCTTGGATCGGAAGACTTAAATTGTTAATATGTCAATATTTCCCAAAACAATCTCCAGATTCAGTGTAATTCCTACCAAAATTCCAATGACATTTTTTGTAAAAACAGAAAAACACATCTTAAAATTCATATGAAATCGTAGGAGACCCAAAATAGCCCAAACAGTCTTTTAACAGATGAACAAAATTGGAGGACCCAATATCTGTTTTCAAAATATAGTAGCAGTATATGTGTATGTAAAGCAGCAGTAATCAAAACCATGTGGTATTGACAGACAGACAGACATATGAACCAATGGAATAGAATAGAGAGCCCAGAAAGAAACCCTCACATTTTGGTCAAACGATTTACAACAACAGTGCCAAAACCATTCAAGTGAAAGGCAAACTGGACATCCACATGCAAAAGAATGAAGTTGGGCTTCTAGCTCACATTATTAACAAAAATTAACTGAAAAAGGATCAAAGGACCCAGGGCCCAGGATAAGGGATTGCCAGGATCAGATCAACAGAAGCAGGATTCAGGGCTGAAGCAGCAAAGAGTTGAAGACATGGAAAGAATTTGAAGACATCCAGGTAGCAAGGAAGGGTTCTCCAAGGCCTGAAGACTAAAGCAACACACTGACCTTTGGTACAATGTAAGTTCAGGGTGAAACTTTCTCTATAAGCCTCTAAAGAGGCTTAAGAGGTTTAGTGACTAAGAAATAGTACTCCTGGTTGACAACAGAAGCAAACCCTTTTTGAAGGAAATTTTCAGTTTGACCCCAAAAGCACCCACATTTTAAAAGAAATATGATCTCGGGGCGCCTGGGTGGCTCAGTTGGTTAAGTGGCCGACTTCGGCTCAGGTCATGATCTCACGGTCCGTGGGTTCGAGCCCCGCGTCGGGCTCTGTGCTGAAAGCTTGGAGCCTGGAGCCTGTTTCGGATTCTGTGTCTCCCTCTCTCTGACCCTCCCCCGTTCATGCTCTGTCTCTCTCTGTCTCAAAAATAAATAAATGTTAAAAAAAAATTTTTTTAAAGAAATATGATCTCAAAATAATCACATAAGAAGACTACTATGAATGTTAAACAAAGGCAAAAAACCCAACAGATTTAGATTTTTAAGGACTGCATAGTTTGCAATTGCCAAATACAAAATCCCTGTTATTGAAGTGTTCAAAGAAATGGAAAATGAGATTACAAAGATGAGTTTATATAGGAAACTATCAAGAATGAACAAACAGCCTAAGTGTCCATTAAGAAATGAATGAATATGGGGCGCCTGGGTGGCGCAGTCGGTTAAGCGTCCGACTTCAGCCAGGTCACGATCTCGCGGTCCGTGAGTTCGAGCCCCGCGTCAGGCTCTGGGCTGATGGCTCGGAGCCTGGAGCCTGTTTCCGATTCTGTGTCTCCCTCTCTCTATGCCCCTCCCCCGTTCATGCTCTGTCTCTCTCTGTCCCAAAAATAAAATAAAATAAAACGTTGAAAAAAAAAATTTATAAAAAAAAGAAATGAATGAATAAAGAAGATGTGGTATACACACACACACACACACACACACACACACACACACACACACTGGAATATTATTCAGCCATAAAAAATGAAATATTGCCATTTGCAACAACATGGATGAATCAAGAGAGTATAATGCTAGGTGAAATAAGACAGAGAAAGGCAAATATCATATGATTTCACTAATATGTGGAACTTAGAGAAACAAATGAACTAAGAAGAGATGAACCAAAAACCAAACTTTTAACTATAGAGAACGAACTGGTGGTTACCAAAGGGAAGGTGGTAGGGGGTGAATGGGTGAAGTAGATGATGGGGATTAGGAGGATACTTACCACAATGAGGACTGAGTAATATGTAGAACTGTTGAATCACTGTATTGTACACCTGAAATTAATATAACACTGTATGTTAACTATACTGGCATTAAATTTTTAAATAAATGAATAAATAAATACTTCGATGAAAATACCAAAAAAAAAAAATAATGACAGATAAAGGAATAGAAAGGAACTTCTAGAAATGGAGTAAAGCTGAAGTAAAAAGCTGAATGGATCTCTTAATTTCTTTGCTGAATACTAAACTAAAATTGTTTCTAAATTTTGCTATTATGAATACTGCTGTGGTGAACATCAGAACAGGAATTTTAAAAAACTGTGTTTTATATATAGAGAGAGCGTGTACAAATGGGGGAAATGGATAGTGGGAGAGAGAGAATCTTAAGCAGGCTCCATGCTCAGCGTAGAGCATGACATGGAGCTTGATCCCATGACCTGAGCTTCAATCGAGAGTCAGAAGCTTAACCAACTGAGCCACCCAAGCACCCCTAGAACAGGGGTATTTTTTTACATTTTTGATTATTTTTTAATAAAGATTTCTAGAAGCTAAGAAAAAAATATAAAAGCCCTTGAATGGATAGGTATATTAGTTTTCTTTTACGATGTAGCTAAATAGCCCTGAATTTAGCAGCTTAAAACAACAAATATTTATTATCTCATAGTTTCTGGGGGTCAGAAATTTGTGAGTGGCTTAGTCAGGTGGGTCTGGCTCAAAGAGTAAATGAGAGTACAATTCAGACATCAGCTAGGGCTGCAGTATCTGCTTCCAACATGACTCACTCACATGACTGTTGGCAGGAGGCCTTGGTTTCCCACCACTTGGACTTTTTTTTTTTTTAACGTTTATTTATTTTTGAGACAGAGAGAGGCAGAGCATGAACAGGGGAGGGTCAGAGAAAGAGGGAGACACAGAATCTGAAACAGGCTCCAGGCTCTGAACTGTCAGCACAGAGCCCAACGCGGGGCTCGAACTCATGGACCGCAAGATCATGACCTGAGCCGAAGTTGGACGCTTAACCGACTGAGTCACCCAGGCACCCCCACTTGGACTTTTCAGTACGGCTTTTTCATGGAATGAATTGTGTCTCTCCAAAATTCATATGTTGAGACCCTAACCCCAAATGTGACTATATTTGGAAGTAGGATTCTTAAGGAGGTAATTAAAGTTAAATGAAGTCATAAGGGTAGGGACTGGTGTCCTTCTGACAATCTGAAAGGACTGGTATCCTTATGAGTAAGGGACACCAGAGCATTCTCTCTCTCAGTCTCTCTCTCTTTCTCTCCCTCCCTCCATCTTTCTCTGTGCACAGAGAAAAGTGCATGTGAGAACAGAGCAAGAAGGTGGCCACTTGAAAGCCAGGTTTCTCACTAGAAATCAACCCTGCCTGGTACCTTGATCTGGGACTTGCATCTTCCAGAACTGTGAGAAAATAAATTTCTATTTAAGCCACCCAGTCTTATATTCTGTTATGGAAGCCCACACAGACTAACACAGGCTGCTTGAGTGTCTTCACAACATGGCAGTTTCTTTTCCCCAGAGCAAGAGATGAATGTTTAAAATGCTTTAAATGCTGGAGGGGAAAACTGTCAAACCAAAAGTCTATATCCAGCTAACCTATCCATCCAAAAAACTGGGGGAAAATAGTCATTTTCAGAAATATGAAAACTGGGAGAATTAGTTGCCAGCAGACCTTAACTATAAGAAATGCTTAAGGGTGTTTATTCGGGCTGAAGGGAAATGACACCAGAGGGAAAACTGGATCTAAAGAAAGGAGTGAAGAGCACCATATATGGTAAATATGTGGATAAGTACTAATAACTAAATATATTTTTTCTCTTAATTCCCTTAACATTATAATTCTTTAAGGCAGAAATTATAACCTTGTATTATGGGTTTTCAAATATATGTAGATGTTAATATATTTAATAGCAGTAAAGCAAAGGATGGGATAGTGGTAAATGTAACTAGGCAAGGTTCCCATATTTTTTTTATTAAAAAAATCTTTTTAATGTTTATTTATTTTTGAAAGAGGGAGAGACAGCATGAGCAGGGGAGGGGCAGAGAGAGAGAGAGAGGGAGACACAGAACTGAAGTAGGCTTCAGCCTCTGAGCTGTCAGCACAGAGTCATCAGGCTCTAACTCATGAACCATGAGATCATGACCTGAGCTGAAGTTGGATGCGTAACCAACTGAGCCACCCAGGCACCCCCAATGTTCCCATATTTTATGTGAAGTAGTACAATATTAAATCTAGGTAGACTGTAATAAGTTAAAGATACCCAGTATAATTTCTAGAGCAATTATTAAAATCATAATGCAAAGGTGTATACCTAAAAAGCCAGTGGCAAACAATGATGTTCTAAAAACTACTTAATTAACCAAAAGAAGGCAAGAAAGAAATAGAGGAACAAAAAAGTAAATGAGACTAAAACAGGAAAATAGTAGCTCTAAATCTAATATTAACAATTATATTAAATATTAATGGACTAAATACTTCAAAAAGCAGAGATTGTCAGAATGGAAAAGCAACACACAACTGTATACTGCTGAGACACTTTATTATTTTATTTTATTATTATTTTTTAAGATTTAAATTCCTGCATAGTTAACATATAGTGTTATATTAGTTTCATGGGTACAATATAGTGATTCAACAGTTCCATATATTACTCAGTGCTCATCAAGATGTGTACTCTTAATCCCCTTCACCTATTTCACCATCCCCACCCCACTCCCCCCCTGGTAATCATCTGATTGTTCTCTATATTTAAGAGTAGGTTTTTTGATTGGTCTTTTTTTGTTTGTTTGTTTGTTTGTTTGTTTCTTAAATTTGACATAAAAATGAAAGCATATGGTATTTGTCTTTCTCTAATGGACTTATTTCATTTTAGCATTATACTCTATAGAGCCATCCGTGTTGTTGCAAATGGCAAGATTTCATTCTTTTTATGGATGAGTAATATTCCTTTGTGTGTGTGTACGTGTTTGTGTATCCCACTTCTTTATCCATTCAACTATTGACAGACACTTGGGGTGCTTCCATAGTTTGGCTATTATAAATAACGTTGCAAGAAATATTGGAGTGCATATATCCCTTCAAATTAGTATTTTCATATTCTTTGGGTTAATACACAATAGTGTGATTACTAGGTCATAGGATAGTTCTTGAGGAACCTCCATACTGTCTTCCACAGTGGGGGCACCAATTTACATAACCACCAACAAAGTGCAAGCCTTCCCTTTTTTTCCCCCATCCTTGCCAACACTTGCAATTTCTTATCTTTTTGATAATAGCCATTCTGACAAGTGTGAGATTATATCTCATTGTGGTTTTGATTTGCATTTTCCTGATGATGAGTGATGTTGAGCATCTTTTCATGTGTCTGTTGGCCATCTGTACATCTTCTGTAGAGAAATGTCTGTTTATGTCTTCTGTTCACTTTTTAATTGCATTTTTTTGGTGTTGAGCTATATAAGTTATTTGTAATTTTGGATACTAACACTTTTTTGGATATGTCATTTGCAAATATCTTTTCCCATTCAGTAGCTTGTTGTTTAGTTTTGTTGGCGTTTCCTTTGGTGTACAGAAGCCTTTTATTTTGATGTAGTCCCAACAGTTTATTTTTTGCATTTGTTTCCCATGCCTCAGGGGACCTACCTAGAAAGATATTGCTATGGCCAGTGTCAGAGAAATTACTGTCTGTCCTGTCTAGGATTTTTATGGTTTCAGGTCTCACATTTAGGTACTTTATTCATTTCGAGTTTATTTTTATGTATGGTGTAAGAAAATGGCCTAGTTTCACTCTTTTGCATGTTGCTGTCTAGTTTTCCCAGCACCATTTGTTGAAGAGACTATCTTTCTCTCATTGCATATTTTTGCCTCCTTTGTCAATGATTGATTGACCATATAATTGTGGGTTTATTCCTGGACTTTCTATCCTGTTCCATTGACCTATGTGTCTGATTTTATGCCAGTGCCATACTGTTTTGATTACTACAGCTGTGTAATGAAACTTGAAGTCTGGAGTTGTGATACTTCCAGTTTTGTTTTTCTTTTTCAAGATTACTTTGGCTGACCCTGACCCTGAGTAGGGTCTTTTGTTGTGCCATACAAATTTTAGGATTTTTTGGTCTAGTTCTGTGAAAAATGTTGGTATTTTGATAGAGATTGCATTAAATCTGTTGATTGCTTTGGGTAGTGTAGACCTTTTAACAATATTTGGTTTTCTAACTCATGAGCATGGAACATCTTTCCATTTCTTTGTGTCATCTTAAAAGAGACACAGTTTGAATACATAAAGCAAAACACATAAAGCAAAAGCTAACATAATTCAAGGGATAAATAGACAAATCCACAATCATAATGTGAGATTTTAAAACCCCTCTTCTTAGTAATTGATAGAAAAACTAGATATAAAAATTGCTAACAAAATAGAAGATTTGAACAAACCTGTCAATCATCCATTGATTTATAGAGAAATATACCTATCAGTGGCAGAATGCATGTTTTTTTCAAGCATTCACTAAGATACATCATATACTGGGTCATAAAACAAGTCAATGCGTGTCAAAAAAATCAAAATCTTAACAAAGTATGTTTTCTAACCAAAGAGAATTAAATTAGAAAGTATTAATAAGATACCTAGGAAAGTTGAAATTACTGGAAAATTAAACAACATCCTTCCAAATAACTAAGATGTCAGTAAAAAATTATAAAAGAGATTGGGAATATTTTTAATTGAATGATAATAATGGTACAGCAAACCAAAATTTGTAGGGTGCAGTTAAGAAAATTGTTAATGGGGAAATACATAGCTGTAAGTGGCTGTATTAGAAAAGAAAGGTTCATAGTCAATAATCTAAGCTTTACCTTAAGGTATAAAAAAAGAGCAAAATAGGGGCGCCTGGGTGGCTCAGTCGGTTGAGCGTCCAACTTCAGCTCAGGTCACGATCTCACGGTTCGTGAGTTCGAGCCCCGCATCAGGCTCTGGGCTGATGGCTCAGAGCCTGGAGCCTGCTTCCGATTCTGTGTCTCCCTCTCTCTCTGCCCCTCCTCCATTCATGTTGTGTCTCTCTCTGTCTCAAAAATAAATAAACATTTAAAAAAAAAAAAGAGCAAAATATAATTGGTAGGACCCTCATTTAAAATGTTTGTATTATCTGTCAAGAGTTTCAAGAGTTTCCCTTTTTCATTTCTAGTATTGGTTATTTGTGCCTTCTTGCTTTTTTTTTTTTTTTTTGGTCAGTTTTGGTAAGTGTTTATCAATTTCATTAATATTCTCTAAGAACCAATTTTTGGCCTTGTTAATCCTATTATATATTAATTTTTCAACTCATCAATTTCTACTTTCACTCTTTTTATCTTTGATTTATTTTGATTTTCTTTTTCCAACTTCTTTGGTTGGATGTCTATATCTTAATTTTTAAACTTTTCATTTTATAAAATATCAAATTAAGGATATAAAATTTATTTTATGAACTGCTTTAGTTGCAGCCCACATATTTTTTGTTATGTGGCTTTACTTTTTATCATTCAATTCCTAATGCTTTTAAATTCCCATTGTGTTTTTTTCTCTGACCCATGGGTTATTTAGAAAGTGTTTTCTTAATTCCAAATATATGATGATCTCCTAGTTATCATTTTCTTATTGATTTCTGTCTCTGGTCACAGTGCCGAAGTCTGTGAGCGTTTTTTCGATTTCTCAGCTTCTTGGCCTCTTCCATAATTGGTAGTTGATCCACGGGGAATGGCCTGAAACATGGAGCTCCTCTCTAGCTCTCCTTCTCATCTAAGATCTTCTCCTGATAATTTTCTTCACTGCCTTATTGATTCTCCAGTGCTTTCAGATTGATTTTCATCAATTTCGTTCAATTTTACTAGATGTTCTCAGCAAAAGGTTTGATTCAAATGATCTAGCCTACCATTACCAAGTGCAGAATTCCTACTGATGCTGGTATTTTATTATTAGGAGACATATAAAGAATAGGGATTGAAGATCTCAGGGATAGAGTGACCAGTAATAGACAAAGTGGGGACAGACAAACAAAACTTTGGCCAAAGAATAGGATGAAAGGAGAAATAAGATGATACTTGTCTGTCATTTATTATTGCATAACAAACTATAACAAACTTGGTGGCTTAAAACAACACATTTACTGTATCAGACTTTTTATGGGTCTTGATCTAGGCTTTGCTTAGCTGGGCCCTCTTCTCCAGAGTCTCCCACAAGGTTGCAATGAAAGTGTCAGCCAAAGCTGGGGTCTTATTTATTTATTTATTTATTAATGTTTATTTGTTTTTGAGAGAGAGAGACAGAGAGAGACAGAATGTGAGTGGGGGAAGGGCAGAGAGAGAAAGAGGGAGACACAGAATCTGAAGCAGGCTCCAGGCTTTGAGCTGTCAGCACAGAGCCATCTGGCTCTAACTCGTGAACCATGAGATCATGACCTGAGCTGAAGTTGGGTGCTTAACTGACTGAATCACCCACATACCCCGCTGGGTTCTCATTTAAAGGTACAAAAGAGGAAGAATCCATTTTTAAGTTCATTTACATGGTATTTGGCAGAATTCAGTTCTTTGGGGGCTATTTGACTAAGAACCTCAATGTCTAGCTGATTGTTGGTTACATTTCCTTTGTTGCATAGTTCTCTCCATAAGGCACTTCCCAATATAGCAGCTTGCTTTATCATAGCTAACCAGTGTGAAGAGTGCTGGCAAGATGGAAGTTATAATATTATGGGAATAATAATAGAAATTACATTCTTTCATCTTTGCCATGTACTGTTGGTTAGAAGCATGCCACAGTGCCCACCCATAGTCAAGGAGAGGGAGTTGTGCAGAGATGTGAATACCAGAATGTGGAGATCATTTAAGGTCATCAAATAATTTGTCACAGTATTTTCTCATATGTATAATTAAATTCTCCCTTCCTCTGGAAATATCAGGGGAAATGGACAGCAAACTAGAAAGAAAAGAGTTAATATATTACAACCTCTGGAAAAGGAGCAAATAAAATATCGAAGGCTAAGTAACAAGGAAAACAAGGTTAGCTTTCATAGAAAGAAACTATTTTTTTTTATTATTTATTTTTGAGAGCAAGAGAGACAGAGTGTGAGTGGGGCAGGGGCAGAGAGCGAGGAAGACACAGAATCCAAAGCAGGCTCGAGACTCCAAGCTGTCAGCACAGAGCCCGACGTGGGGATTGAACTTGCAGAGCATGAGATCATGACCTGAGCCGAAGTTGGACATGCAACCGTCTGAGCCACCCATGCGCCCAGAAAGAAATTATTATTAGACAGATATTAAACTATGGAAAAATTCCTAGCCTCTTCTAACATTTAACCTGGGAGTACGAGTCCCTTGAAGCTAATTGGTTGAAAAGAGAAGCGTGTTCACCTGGAGGTATTAAATGCCTATGTAGAAAAACAAAACAGTATTTTTGCATGATGTTAATTGGTTTTGCCTAATATAGTCATGAGAGAATTTTCCATGATTTATGAGTTTACTTCATTAATATTTGATATATGTGTTCCAAATTGATTTTTTATTAAACATCTCAGGGTAACTTTGAGGGTAGAGGATGTATCTTATCTATCAAAGTATGTAGTACCACTTGTGCTGGGAAGTGAGGAAAAAGTAGGCCACTTTGTTCTATACTTTGAAACTAATTATTCCGTTATCTGTAGAGTTCATGAACAATTGCATAGTTGAAAATGTTATATATCAATTTTACACGTACATATTAAAATGCACAACTGTGTTAATAGATTTTCTATTTTTTTATAGGATCCAAATGAAGATACAGAATGGAATGAAATTTTAAGAGATTTTGGCATTCTTCCTCCAAAAGAAGAGCCAAAAGATGAAATTGAAGAAATGGTTTTACGTTTACAAAAAGAAGCAATGGGTATAGTTGTGCATTTAGTGGGCTGGATGAGGAGATAATGATAGAGAAAGTGTATTTCATAAACTAAGAGGGAGAGAAGACATTAGAAATCCCACCCATACTTTTGAAATTAGGGTGCTGACACCTAAAATTTTTAATTCATAGGTCGAAAGTCACAAGCTAGTTAGTAACAGAGCTGAAACATCCTGGTTTATAACCTAGTGAGCTTTTTTCTCTGCCATCTTCCTCTACCTTGTGATTACCTTCTATTTTGATCATATATATAGTATGCATTATGTGTTAAGACTTTCAAGTACTTGGGAAGTCTAAATTTATGGTGTCTAACTGATGTTCACATCTACTTTAAATGTAGCCTGGTAGTTCTGTGAATTCAGAGCAGGAATCACAGTAAACAAAACCAAAGCAGTCAGCTATAAACTAGCTTTATATATTGGAGAACCTGCAACATTAAAGATATTCTTTATTTCTCTTTATTTCTATATTGTTTTTTCTAACCATATGATTATAAAGTAAAAAATGAGTTCTAAATAATTCAGTTATCTAAAATTTATTTTGTTTTAGTTAAACCTTATGAAAAGATGACTCTTGCACAGTTGAAGGAAGCTGAAGATGAATTTGATGAAGAAGATATGAGAGCTATTGAAATATATAGGTATAGTGATTTATTTGGGCAACTTAAGAGTTTTTTTAATATTTATTTTTTTGAGAGAGAGAGAGAGAGAGAGGAACAGAGCATGAGCAGGGGAGGGGCAGAAAGAGAGGGAGACGCAGAATCAAGCTGGCTCCAGGCTTCAAGTTGTTAGCACAGAGCCTGATATGGGGCTTGAACTCACAGACCACAAGATCATGACCTAAGCTGAAATTGGATGCTTAATGGACTGAGCCACCCAGGTGCCCCAACTTATGAGTTTTTGAATGGAGAAGTATTATAAGAATGAAATTTAAAAGGCTCTATTTTTTTCTACAGAATAGATTTTTAAAAAGAACAAAAGTAATTTTTAAAAATTTTTATTTATTTTGAGAGAGAGAGAGCAGGTGAGCAGAGAAAAGGCAGAGAGAGAGGGAGAAAGAGAATCCCAATTGGGCTCCACACTGTCAGCACAGAGCCTGATGCAGGGCTTGATCTCACAAACTGTGCGATCATGGCCTAAGCTGAAATCAAGAGTTGGACACTTCCAGGTGCCCCAAGAACAAAACTAATTTTTAAGAACATTTTAATTTTTTAAAATTAAGCTTAATGCCCAGCATGAGGCTTGAACCCATGATCTTGAGATCAAGAGTCACATGCTCTACTAACTAAGCCAACCCGTACCCTTCAAGAACATTTTAAAACCACCTCACTTTATATAAGTGCAATAGTTTTTTTCCTGAATATTTTTTCCTTTGCTTAAGTAAAAAGCTATCCAGTAATACACAGTGGAACTTCATCAAGTTACATATAAGTAAAGTGGAAATATCAGTAAAAGACCAATAAGAGCCACAGTTTTCCTTCTAGGATGATGTATATCATTTAATAAATAATTACTACTCATATATAAATTCTTTCTGAAATTAGAACAGGTATGTATATTTCCCAACTTATCCTGAAACTCAAGCCAGATAAAGAAATTTCAAAAACAGAATGGCACAGAAAAATATCTCTTATATATAGGGTATATAGAATACATACGTATATAAAATATAGGCACAAAATTTTTAAACACAGTTTAGCAAATTAGGTCCAACAATTTAAAAAAAAGAACAATACATCCTGATCAAGTGGGATTGGTCCCAAGAATGCTGTTTTAACATGAAAAAAGCCCCAACAAAAGTGAATTGGATTAGAAGTAGCAATAGCCTGGTAGCAATGAGTACACCTAGCTCTTAGCTCTTGTTTTACAAATGCTACTCTCTAATAATAGGAACCAGTGTTCCTTGGAGGACTGCTTCATTCCACAGTGTGGGTTGAGAAAGTACAATATGAGTCAGGAGCATCATGTGGTGCCAGAAAGTAAAGAAATGCTATAGAAAAAAAGTTTTTTAAAGGTATAGGAGCAAAACGAAAGGTTTTTAAATGGTCATAGTTGGAACAACTTGAGCAACAAAATAAATAATCATAATACTGGATTATAAAATAAATATCCAGGACTCCCTTGTGATATAAATAACTGAAATGAACAAATTCAGAGAAAATAACACTGAGGAAAATAGAAAAATCACCATCAGAACACCACAATAATAATTAATCCCCCATGGGCAAGATTTGCTGATAGATGCTGAAATGAGTCGGGAAATTTAAATAGAAACAGGATATTTTCATAATCTCAAAGTATCTCCCCCCAAATATTTAGTGATTATAAAAGAGTAAATAGTAAGTTTACAGTGTAGACTTTTGGCAGACTCCATCTTAGGAAATGACCAAGGTTAACATTACTAATAATATATTGGCATCAAGTAACTCCTGATATCATGCACTGTGGAGGACACATTACCTATGTAGTATCCTTGTCAATAATTTCATATCTTCAGTCTAATTATAAAAATATATCAGAGAAGCCCAAATTTGAGACATTTTCAAAAAACAACAGACTAGGTTCACATCAGGAAAGATGGCAGAATAGAAAGTTCTAGGGATCCATTTGTCCACCTAGATAATTATTGTACTAGAAGAAACAGCCTCAAGTGACAGCTTGGGAACTCTGGAGTCTATTTGAACACTTGTAGCTTCCAAGATAAAGTTTGGCTGGTAAACTGTAGTTAGTATTGGCTGATTTCCGTCCTTAGTGTGGTAATAGCTATCCATACCTTACCGCCAGCCCCATGGTAGGCAACTGTTTGGACAGCAACCTGTGTTACTGAAAAAGCTTACTAAAGCCAGAGTGGACAGTAAAGACTTTGTCCTCAATATCAAGGTTCTGTGTTCTGATTATGAATTACTGCTTCTGAATGTGGCGATACAGGCACAAAGAGTGGTTGCTGTGGTGTCAATTTTCACTGGCTCAGGTGGCTTCCAGAGGATATAAAGTAGCCACATCTGTTTGGTTGGTTGGTATTTGGACATTCAAAACAACTGTATAAATGAGGGAATTTAGAAAGCCTTGGGAAAGACAAAAGCTCAGAAAGACCTGAGGCAACCTTAATTCTTTTACCTCAGACTGATCTCTGGCACAGAGACACCATAAAGTAATAAAAAAATAAATCATGGAAGGTAGGGATCTGATTTCTTAGAGTTACCACATTTATAAGAATCCAGTGTTGTTTTCAAATTACAAGGCATACAAAGAAACATAAGTATTTCCAATTCAAAGGAACAAAAGAAATTGACACAAAGACAGGAAAGCATTATATGAACAAAGTGAGAATAACAATAAAGAGATAGAAATTGTAAGAAGGAACCAAAAAGATATTCTAAGACTTAAAAGTACAATAAAAATTGAAATGAAACATATACTAGAGGGCTTCAAAAATCAGATTTGAACAAGCTGAAGAAAGAACAAATTTGAAGAGAAGACAATTGAAATTATGGAGTCTGAGGAATAGAAGAAAAAAAGAATGAAGTGAACAGAGACTAACTGGCCTTGTGATACGCTAAGTGAGCCAACTTATGTGGTATAAGAGTCCCAGCAGAAGAAAAGAGAAAGGGGCAGAAATAATATTTGAAAAAATAATGTCTGGAAACTTCCCACATTTAACAAAAGACACAAATCTCCAAATCCATGATGCTCAATGGGTTCCAAGTAGTATCAACTCAAAGAGATCCACACAAAGACACATCATAATCAACTATCAAAAGATAAAAACAAACTTGAAATCAGTGAGAGAGAAGTAAAGTGTCACATACAATGGACCTTTAATAAAACTGTCAGTTTCTCATCAGAAATCTTGGAGGCCAGAAAGCAGTGAATTGATATATTTTAATTGCTGCAAAACAACAACAATACCACACAAAACTACCAACTGAGAATTCTTCATTTGGCAAAACTGTTGCAAATGAAGGATAAATTAAGACATTAATTTAAGGTAAGTGAGTTTGTTACTACTAGAATTGCCCTAAAAAAGTAGTCCTTCTTGCTGAAGTTTAAAAGGCACTAGATAGTAACTCAGAGCTTTATGAATAAGTAAATAACATAAAGGTAACTACGTAAGCAAATATAAAAGCCAGAATCACTCAGCTTTTGGTTCTTAACTCTGTCTTTCCCTGTATGATTTAAAAGGCAAAGACAGGGGCACCTGGGTGGCTCAGTCGGTTAGGCGTCCGACTTCGGTTCAGGTCATGATCTCACGGTCCGTGAGTTCGAGCCCCGCGTCGGGCTCTGTGCTGACAGCTCAGAGCCTGGAGCCCGTTTCGGATTCTGTGTCTCCCTCTCTCTCTGCCCCTCCCCTGTTCATGTTCTGTCTCTCTCTGTCTCAAAAATAAATAAACGTTAAAAAAAATAATAAATAAATAAAAGGCAAAGACATAAAACAGCAATTTTTTTTTCATAAAACAACAATTATAAGTTGATGTTGATGGACAATGTATAACAATGTAGTTTGTAACAATGACAGCATGAAAGAGGAGGGATGGAGGTGTATACAAGTGGAGCATTTGTCTAGTATTGAAACTAAGTTGGTATTATTCACAGTAGGTCATCATAAGATACTAATTTTAATCCTTAAGGTAAATGCTAAGAAAAAAACTAAAAGATTACAGAATGGAAAAGAAGAAGCAAATTAAAATGGCATATTACAAAAATCAACTAAATACAAAAAGAAACAGTGATGGAA